>NC_042297.1:14095293-14425293 GCF_901000725.2 Takifugu rubripes | reverse complement strand
AAAACAGGTAGAACAAAGACCCCACGCACCTGAAGCCACTAAAGCTTTTGCTCACCTCAACTTTTGCACCCTGTGAAAGATCAAAACAGAAAATAGAAGTGTTTAAAATTCACATCACTCTTTGCCTTGGCTTTCTCTTGCAGTTATTTCATCTGCCTGCCAAGAAGAATATCGAGACAGTCTTAGAGGATTATGCAAACTATAAGAAATCAAAAGGAAACTCTGACAATAAGTAAGAAAAAGACTTTAGCTCAAGCAAAGTTAATATCCGTCCAAGGTGCCCTGTATCCATATGACTCAAAGCTACCTCAGCCATTATTGACGTTTGAAAACAGTATTTAATTGACTCTCTTTTTAAAGATGTTTTAAACTATTTGATTAATCTGCATGAATTGTTATAATTAAAAGCAGTTATATTAAAATTTGCATTTATCAGCGTAACGCAGCGCTACATAGTGGCATTCTAAACCTTATTACCTCACTGCATTCTCTGTACACTTGACAGTTCTAAAAGCTGTGATGGCTGCCATGTCTGTGTGTTTACTCCCAATACAGAGAGTACGCGGTAAACGAGGTGGTAGCAGGGATCCGGGAGTATTTCAATGTCATGCTGGGCACTCAGCTGCTCTATAAGTTCGAGCGGCCGCAGTACGCAGAGGTCTTGACTGAACATCCAGAAATGCCGATGTCTCAGGTGTACGGAGCTCCACACCTGCTGCGGCTGTTTGGTAGGGAGACAAACGCTCATGTCATACCCTCAGTTCACAATCAGAGGCTAAAGATGTTATGCTGTGTTAAAATGAACATTAACGCAGGTTGCTTAATAATTTTAGACTTACTGTATCAATATGTGATCTGTGTTTGGTATTTCTGTTAACCTTTTACTGAACTTTGTCTGTAAATGTATACCTAACGGATACAATATTTGATCCATATTCTCACATTAAACTGCCAGTAAGAACAATTTTGGTTCAGAAATTTTACATTATCTGGAACTTTGACTTGTAAATAGATATTGTCTTTGCTTTGTTTGGTAAATTTCCACCTGTAGTTAGTTTGTCCCTGTCCGACAGTTCGTATCGGAGCCATGCTCGCCTACACTCCACTGGATGAGAAAAGTCTGGCCCTGCTGCTGAGTTATCTCGAAGATTTCCTCCAGTAAGTTTTAGCATTATTGCGCTGCCTTGAACCACATTTGGCTCAGAATTTCACACCACATCAGCCTGCGTTTGGTGCAGCCGAGCTTACTGCAAATACTCCAAAACAAGAGCCAGCAAATTGGTTTTCTGCTCCGGCTGGCCAGCGTTCGTGTAGAATAAAGCTGGCTGACAGCTGATTTGTGTGGGATGATTGACGGACACGTCGGCCTCTCGGGGAGTTGAATGGAAAATTGCTGGGCTGGATAAATATAAGAATTTAAATTGGCTCACTGCAGGAGAGGTGCTAATAACACACTACAAAAACACAGTGTCACATTTTTAAACAATTCTAATGCGGGAAAAAAAACGAAAGCAAGAAAATTTTCATTTAGAACTAGTAATTTAACTTTACCGATAATACATTTACGATGGAAGATACATTTTCACGCGATACATTTTGAACGAAAGAACAAAACTGTGATTTCAAAAGTAATTTCAGTGTTTTTTAACACACTGATATGAGGATATGGTCTTTTCTTGTCTCGTTTGTGCGTGTGTGTATGTGTTTGCTGTAAAGCTGACAGTTTGTAAGAAGTCCAGAACAAATAACGTTTAATTCCTCATGTTGGATTGAAGCTGGAACAGTGGAATTTTCAAACCATATCCAATTTCCAGTCTCACGGTCGCTCCCATGTTTCCCTCAGGTACCTCGTGAAGCATTCATCCACGCTCTTCAGCTCCATTGACTATGAGGTTGCCCCCCCTGAGTACCACCGCAAGGCTGTGTGAGACATCTCGCCTGAATTACCGATCTCCACCCATTTTTGGGGTCAAGGCTGTGATTAAATCTTTCACATGAACTGACAAAAGGCCCCTTCGGAAGCTCTTAAGAGTCCCAGCTGAGAAGAAAACAACATTCTGCTCTTTTCCTCTCACTTCTGCTCTTTTGTGTCGTTCTTTTTTACATTCTGTCTAATATGTTGCATGTGTGTATTTATTAGTGCTTCTTTTGCTCAACTGCATCGTCACCACATAGCGGAAATATTTTTTGTTACTGTATCTTGTGTATTTGTATGAGTTTGTAAAAAAAGATAAAAACAAATAAAATGTTTCTACAGTCTGTTTACTATCTTTGGTTTTTCTGAGGGGGCTTTGTCTGAAACTTCCCTCAATAATAAAATAATGAAACTTACCAGTTGAAAGCCTGGGTGGATGACTATCACGCAGCAGAGAGGACGCTGTCACAATTGCCCGACAAGACATCATTCATGCGCGTGCATGTCAAGAACAGGAATAATTGAAAATTGCAGCGCTGCCTGAATGAGCGAGAGTGAAGACAATTTTGTCTGGTAATAACTATAATGGTCGTATTTTCAGGAACAGATTAATTTTAAATTCAACTTTCGAAGCATGAAAACATCATTTGCAGGGAGTTGCGCACACAGACGCATTACTGAAATATCCCACAGCTAAATAAACCTGTAGCACTAAGGACTATGATAATAAGTACCATATTCACTATCATACGCATTCATCCTGGATGCAGCAGGTATTCTGGGAGTACTGTGGACGTTATCTACCGCTCTGCTTAAAGTTCTCATGTTTGGCTCGAGAACAGACAGTGACTTTCACATCACGTATGATTTATCAACATTTTATCCTATTCTAGATTTTAAGAAGCTTTAGATGGAACAACCACTGATTTAAGAACATCTGAGATTAGATTATTCTGCCTACATTACTCACATTTTGACTCCTGCTCATCCGGGCCTGTGACTCAAGCAGGCAGCAGATTACAGAATGTTCTTTTTACTCTCTGTGCACGTCTGACTATACAATCTCACAGTTCCCTGAGTGTTTGTAGTTTAGTGGTTCTCACTGCCTGGAGCTGGAACAGACAGCTGTGATATCGTTAACGTTGCCATGGAGACATTACGATGCGGACAGTCCGTTGGAAGGTGTTATACACTAATCGCCAGGAACAGTGTGTGAGTCTTCTTTAGGGAAGAGATCTCGAATCAGATTCCCATCTGGTCACATGACTACAACTAACGGTGTCCAACACGCGCACCAGCATGTCCCTGCATGTGGGGACACGCACAGACGCCCAGGTTGGCTGTCAAAGCACATAACAGAAACACAAAGAACAGAACGCTGTAAAAGGGTGTGACTTTAACGTCCCTTTCTCCACCAGGATAGTAAATAACTGTTTTGTGGTATGTCATATTCCAAAATCAGGCAATTTTGTAGTTGTTGCTGGGTCCAGAGGACTGATGGTGGCTGAACATTGTTGAACTGATAAAGATTTACTCTCTATTGTGATAAAAGCCCATCAGAGGGCAGCACTTACCCCTCTCCTTTACTCCATTTGTTATCATGACATACAACTTCTTCACTGTGTTTGATGTGGAAGACAAAGTGGCTACATTTTGTTATGACTTTAAGACCATTCAAAAACTAAAACCTAGTCATGTTCACTATTCCTAAAGTAAAATAAAAGTTGTTTTTTGGGGTTTTTTTGGTGAATCATGACATTAGTAAATTGTGTTTTAGATGTTTGATGTTTTCTGCATTTTACCTACTTCTGAACATTGGATTTGAGCCTTTCATAGGAAAGAACATTAGAAATACTTCAAAAGACCAAACTGAATGGAGTCTACTCTGTGTATTCACGCTTTCAGAAACTCCCACATCCCTTTGTGGAGGTTGGGTTTGAAGCTACACATGTTACTCACTGGATAAGCAGGGTGGATCCATTATAAACACTCAAAGAACTGTGGAAATGTTCTCTCCACATGTTCTGCAAAACACAGCCAGGCTCCCAAAATGGTACAGATTGTTCTGAATTTATGAAATGGAACTTGGCCCCAACAAGTTCACTTGCTGGTTAGTCTGTTTGTGATATAATGTAGGGAGTTATGACACTTTCCCCTTTAATATGACTCTTTTTTTGGCTTGAGGGCAGACGTCGGGTCGCTCACTGTACACCTTTAACATCCTGGCCCGTCTACACTCCAGACCAATCATTTCTTGGACCTTCATGACTTATAATTAACCTGCAAACAGAGTATAAGGAAGTCCAAAACTTAATGGGTGGATTTGATGTGAGTTTCACCTAGAGATAGTACAATTACATAAGCAGTTTCTCTCTATTTCGAATCTGATCCAGATTAATGCTATACTTTCTGTATTAATCCCTGCCTCCAGGTGTTTCAGTCTTCAGGTATGTCTGTCGTCACGCCAGGTTTTCCTGCCCTGTCTCAGGACTTCACCCAGTGAGCCTTTTCAAGGAAGTCCCGCCCTCTGAGGCCTACTATTGGACCACGAACCGTCCGGAGCGCGCATATTTCAATCTGATTGGCTGAGGTAGCTGTCCGTCCAACAGTGGCAGCAGACTTTGTGGTGAGGCGTCAGGTGAAACTCGCCTTGTGAAGAAAAAGGGGGCAGAAAAAGGAAAAAAATCTTAGTTTGAATTTTCTGGAATGACTGTTCAAACTCTATCCACTTTTATCAGAGGAAACCTTTGACAAGAGAATCCGACACCTAAGAAAATGAAGAGCCTCAAGTATCGACTGAAAAAGCACGAAGTTACCATCACGGTAAGTGAATTACCACGAGTTTTGGTTTTAAAGTTGCGCTGATTCGGCATTTATTATTGCCACCTGCTGCTGCTAATGCTGTGATATTGTGATATAGATATTGTGGCCCTGCCTTCCGTCTTCCATAACATTTTAACCTCACTCATGTCCGCTCGGCGCTGTTGCGTCGGGAATTTCACCGCCACCCAGTTTGAGCACCTGCTGGACGTCCCGACTCGGCCCGATGAGTCCCGACGAGCTCAGCTTCAGCCCTTTCCCACGTCCTGGCCTAAACCCAGAGCAGTTTCGACTCCGTTAGTCACTTTCCCCATAAAATCCACCATAATCAGTGCAGCGGACTGGGATTTGGCCCCGGGACACTGCAGGGCTCCTGTGATGCCTTGTGATGGAGTTTCCTTCTATTTCTTTAAACTTTTGGATTCACACATGTGGGTTGAATACACTTGTCAATGCACACAGTTGGTGTTTACACCGTTATAATGGGTCTACATTTATTGAGCTTTTTGGTGCAGATGCTGCACAGCCTTATTGCTTCATTCAGAAATGTTTTCAAACTCTGATCAATAATTTTAGTTTATTGGTGAAGCCAGTGAAGTAAATGACAATGCTCTAAATGCATTTTAGCTTGATCAATCCCTTAGTGAATTCTAAAGCAACTGTATTTGTGTTTTTAGATCACACGCTTATCTTCATCCTTTATAATAATAAAATAATAATGATCTCTTTTGATAGGTTGGATAATAGGTGGTGAAAACTTAAAGTTGAATAACACAGATAGTTCCCTCATATCCTTTATTATTTCTCCAGCTTAAGTCAAAGGTCTTTTAATGTTATCTAGGAGAAAGAAGCTGACACCTCAAGTGTGACAAATACCAGCCTGTTCACTATCAATATATGACTAAATCAATTCACTCTCTTCCAGACGCCAGTCATGACCTCAAACATGAGCAATAAACAATAAATGTGTTACACAACAAATAGTTTAAGCTAACCTTACCAAAGGTCTGATTTATTCCAGGCAGTTGCTCTGTGGTCACGTCCATTGTGTACCTAATGAACTGGTGTGGCCTTACTTTAAAGAAGAGCAGCAATCCTGCATCCAAGAAGGTTATAGAAGGTTAATGGGCAAATATTACAGTAAAGAGTCTGATACGAATTGTGTGTCAAGCTGAATTTGTACCATTAATAATAGTTAGCAGTTAAAATTGCTCATCACATCTTAGTGTTTTCTGCCCCTGGTGTTTGTGTTTATTAAATTTAGTCTCAAACTAGTGCCTTTCATGGTTCTCCACTAGCCTCCCATAGCCATGCACACACTTGCTTTCAGTCCTTGCTGGCACCATGGAGACAGCTCAAGTCAAAGCAGGAATGTTTCGCGTTCACAGGCTTAGTCTAAATGTGCCATTACCAAGATTGCTGAAAGAATAGAGTGGCTAAATGGCAGCAATTAATGTAGCACGTCATAGGAGGTAATATTAAAGTAAATACTGGCTCATCTCGCAGCAACCTCTGAACTTCTCTTACATTCCTGCACAGTTCCACACACAATGGGTGTTTGGCACAGTGCTTTGTATTCAGGATTCAACCATTACAATGTGAAAGGCACAAAGCCAGAGAAGCAGTGTGTGTTTAAAAAAAAAACCCAAACCCAACCCTTCAGTAAAGAAATATCATTGATGGTTGCCTCACCTTTAAGCCTGAGGTGGGGGACGAGCCTTTAAAATTCAAGCTAAAGACTGCTTGAGATTTTGTCTTTGCCTCGCAGCAATATTCGTTTTCATCTCCAACTAATGCAGTCTCCCGAGGAGTCCTCGAGCAAGATTCTGATCTATGAATATATGTCTGACTCAGTCTTGGTGAGGAGCAGGTCATTTTTTTCTTCTTCTAAGAATCTTCTTTTTATTCTTCAGTAATATTTGTTACAGAAAAGGACACCGTCTGAGTGATCACTCTGCTGTTTCATATCAAAGAATGTTTGACAAATGTCTGTTCTTCTGCATCCAGCAGCAGGCCTAAGAGTCTCCCGTTAAATGCTGAGAACATATGATGCTTATGCTTGTATGTTGCCAGCAGAAAAGCAGAGCTACCAATCATGACATGTCTGCCCATCACCGCCTGCTTCCAGATGATCCTGAAACCTTTGATGATGAACACAGAGCCCAGTCAAGGCAACGGTGATTGCTCAGTGTGGTGAACACAAATGACGTCTTTTTCTGTGCAGTGGGGGGAGGCTTTAAAAGAAATGTTCCTGCATTATATGAACAACGGAGAAAAGGTTTAACCTTTTGCTGTCTGTTCACTGCGTGAATCTGTAGTTGAAACGTTTATGTCCTCACAAGAATGCATTAAATGGAGCTGAAATAGCAACTAACTGACTAAGAAGCAGTTGAAGAATGCCATCAAGCAGTTAACTCACCTTAAGGCAATGCAGCAGAACATTAAAGTGATCCATCATCTACAAAGATGTGATGTCAGTTGTCTCAGTAAAACCTTAGTAATGCTATAGCAAGGGCGTAAGCTGCCTTTAAAAGGCATATTTACAGATGTATGGACCTGGAAAATGAGAACTAGGTGATCAAACGTGTTGCACATTGTGACCCGCTGGAATACAGTGAGAAAACTACCGGTAGTAGAAAACTAATCTAGAGGCACCAGGCAGAGGTGAGAAGAACAGAGGCTCCTCCCCGGTCCATTCAAGATCAGTCAGTGTTGTTGGTAAATATGAGACTTTATTGTCATGTGGGTGTGCTGAAGCCAGGGTCACGGGTTCACACACTGGCCGAGCCACTGCTGCACAGGCTCCATCCCTTTCTGATTGAATAGTTAGACACAAAACATTTTAAACTTCGTGAGGATTTTCAAGTGCAGCTCAGCCACTTAATACAAATGGGATGTGCAGGCTCACTGGAACAGGACACACTACGTGATGGTGTCTCTCTTCAACTAGACAGGAGGCCTGGGAGTGTCTGGGTCCCAGGACTTCCTCCCAGATAATCTCACCGCCCAGTGGGAGCTGGTGGAAAAGACTTTGTCCGAGCCCCGTTTGAGGAATAAACGCCAAAAAATAAGCCCCCCCGATTAACTAATGTCATTCATTTTGACCCTCTGAAACCTCTAAAGTAACAACAGAAACACAACAGAAGGTCTAATGGCAGTCACATGACTTTAAAAATTTAAAACGCCTAAGCTGTGTGCAATTCCAAATATATTCTTTTTTTTTTTTTTAATTGTTTTTACATGAAAGTGCTGTTGGCTCAGGGATGATTAACAGGGCAGCAGGAAGATGAGAAAGAAACCCAAACTTACTGGTTATTTTTGGAACTAACCTGACCACAGGGAGGAACTTGACTGATCTCTGACGTGTTCTGAATGTAAAAGTCCAAGAAATAACAGCTACTGTAAGGTTGTGAGTGCTAGAGTTCTTTGGCCATGAGCTCTTCTACATAGGGTTAACATGTATTATTATAGAAAATGAAGAAATAAAACACTTGAGGGAAGATAATGTGATGTTTTCTTCACTGATTAAGGTGATTCGATGGACTTAAAGTGTTCTGCAACTATTTCAATCAGTGCTGTTCATTTCTCCACCTGCTGAGACCTTTTTAGCGCCAGAAAAAAAACCAACCCACCAACTCGGTGCAATCACCTAACCCACTCCAGGATTTTCAAGCACTGGTGGAAAATGGTGACCTCAGTATGAAAGTGCCATTTCTGTAACTTGTTTTTCTTTTGGTGCTTACCTCTGCGGATTTGCTTTATTTGGGGAGCGCTACTGCTGACTATTGTCAATAAAACTAGCATCAAATTTCCTTCTCAGGAACAGGGCGTCATTGTGATTGAGGTGAGGGTAAGATGATTCCTTGTCTGGGTTGTTTTCTGCCTCCCCATTATATCCCTGCAGCCTTGTGCTGATGTGTTATTATGCTGTTAGTCTTACCAGCACAATGAACATTAATCTGCACCCCTTCAGTATTCCATATTCTTCTCCCACGCACTTGTCGAATCCATCCTATCCTTCCTATCAGAGAAAATGTGCTTTTACAATGAAATAGTTGAGCCTCATTCTCATTACAACACTGCACAACTCCCCCAAGGCCTGCATTAGAATCTGGGAAAGAACACCGCTCGGGTGAAGGACTATTGATGTCGGGCAGGTCTTGTCCACATAGCACTTTAGAATTTTCAAAATGGCAGGAAAGCTGGGAAATTAGACGTATACAGTACAATAGGAAATGTAGCGGTGTGGTGTGCTTTTACAGCTTCACAAGCCCTTCAGGGTGCTTCATTAATCTGTTGAGCAGCCATCAGGGGTTGATTAACTGTTTCAGCTTCTTGATACCCAGCAGGAGTCCTTACCCCTCCTCAGACGAGAGGATTTATCATTTGAATTATCCTGGTTTTTCTCCCTTCTGTCATGGTCAGAGGGTTTCTGGCTAGACTTTTGGGTTTAGTTTGGACAGACCTAAATTAAAGCTGCGTCATGAATGTGTGAGACATGGTGATCTGGAGCGTTGATGAATCAATGCAGGATGACCTGATGCTTGTAGCTTGTGTGTAAATGGACACAAATTTCAGCAGCTTATGGTAATGGGCACAAATCAAGGTGCACTCATTATGCTGATTATAGGCCTACAACATTACAATGACTCAGATACACTGTCAAGAAATTACACTGTTCAGTCTTCCTGACAAAGAACAGCAAATAATAAAAGAATCCCATCAGTCCTGTAAGCTTCCTCGTTTAATATCCGATCATAAACTGTCTAATCTTATATAATGGTAATTTTCTGCCTCGTTAGCAAAACTTCTGACCAACGTGAAGCATATTGTAGCCAGGTATGACATAAATATTCACACAGAGACACACAGCCGTGTATTTGGAAAGTTTCTCCTTTCTGCTTCTGGATTTCTGAAAACATACATTGTGTCTTCTTCATCCTGTGTTTGCGTCACAGATATTGAAGTGCTTTTCACTGCAGGAGGCCAACTATCAGGCCGGATCAGCACAGTGTGTTTTGGACTGTCGTGTTGGCTGTGAAGTAGATGTTAGCGTGACTGGCTGTGTTTATAGGATTAACGTCTGGCTCCACGGGGGCAGCCATGAGGTCATCGCAGCATATTTGTTCCCATGCTGCACCAGCAACAATCTGCATGCAGAAGGGTGATCAGGTTTGTCCTGTGAGCTGGGCAGCCCATGTAGGTACTGTGGTCTGACGTAACAAGACGGTCAGGTCAGTGATCGAAGAATTACCGTGTTCATGGGCACTTAATCATAATTATTATGGATGATCTGGTGGTGCAGGCGACATGATGCATGCGCGCACACAAGCAACCTACTGAGCAACAGGAGCTCAAAGATTCTGCTGAAGAGACAAACTGCTGTGAAATGGCTCCGACTAAGCTCTTCCTGCCAAATGCAGCAAGATCTCGTCATCCCGTTCCATCTAATCTTTTCCTTGCCAGGAATGTATAGATTTGCATAAGTTTAGGTTGAACGCCATACTGAATTTAGACGTTTCACTGTGAATCACGGAATTATCTGACTTGTTGAAGGTGGAGAAAAAGATTATGGACTTGTTTTGTCATTTTAAAGCCATTTTTTAGTGATCCTTCCCACTACGTTCCTGGCTCTGTGTGGGGTGTGGCCTGCAGCAACATCAGCAACTATATCTACACAGGTTTAATTCTGGGTGTCGGAGCATATTTTATCTTGCATCATTCTAATTGTTGCGCCCAAAGAAACCTTTGCACCCTTCTGTTTCTATAATATTTACTCTTGTTTTAGCCAACAACATAATGATATTACAGACTGATCTGATTATCCTTATAGCCAAGTCCCCATTATGGCTGAATTGAAGTCAGCCTGATGTTTTTATTGTTTTTACCTAAATGACCATTGCTCTTTTTTATTTTTTTTATACATAACTTTTTGCTACTGATCCGAATTCCATTTTTTTTTTTTTTTTAAATGGTGCAAACCATAAGCAACCTGATTGATTTAAACAGGTTCTAGAGAATTGGATTATCCAGGAATTCTTTTTAATTAAATATTGGTTCCTCAATCCTGAACAAATGAGTCATGTAGTCATTATTGATGTCAGACCACCTCGTCTCTTTTCTCTTTCCTTGTTGAAGCTTTGTCAGCTCCCAGTCGACACCAGTTATCATAATTTTTTTTTTTTGAGCATGTCTGCCAACCTTAGATGACAGATAATAGTGTTTCTGAGAGGTTTTCTCTTGGCCTGTCAAGAATTGTCTGAAGTAGAGAAAAACAGATGGCAGCTTTGCCTTCTGGGTCAGAGGTCTTCAGAAATGGTGTGAAACTGCAGTGTGATGAGAAATGCTGCAATAATGGCGCTTCATTCAGACGAAATAACTGGCACCATTAGCTGTCAGAAATTTGCCTTTGCACAAGGGATTTATTATGATTTTGTGTTCAGTTGTAGCTCCAATCTTCTTGCCATTTAGAAATGATTTTATCATCATCAGATTTCATTAAAAACATTGAAATTCAAAAATTTCTGGTGTCTTATCCTTTTTGCTAATAAGTAATATTTCTCACTAATGCGTCTCGGGTAATTATTAAAAGTCCAAAATATGTACAAATGGATTTTGTAGGTCACGGGTCAAGGTCACGTCATTGCATTGTGATTCATAATTTTTCAGTCCTAAATGCATCAAAAATGCTGCTTCACCTTCCCAGGCATCAGTCGTTTGGATTTGCGCTAAAATGAACAGTGCTAACAACAGGGGTCACTGTTCCCTCTGAACTGTCATGACTGTCTTCACCACTAGTGTGTGTGCGTGTGTGAGTGTGCGCGGCTGTGCATGTGTGTGGTCTGCCCTCCATACGGTCCACATTCTGCCCAGCAAGAGTTGACCTGTGTTTAGCAGCAGAGCAGATATGCCAGGACTGCCTCGTGTACATACCAAAACCAGAGCGCCTCCACACCTGGTCTCAGCCGTCAGTGAAAGCTCAGCTGACTCCAGGCAGCACTTCTGGAACGAAGCATCAACTTACCTGTCCTGTGGTGACCTCTTATGACCTGCTGACCACGAGCACCATGTAGACTGTCCATATGTTCTTTATATTCCCACTCTGGTCTCTTAAGTTTCTCTCTATCCTCTTTTCTGGCTTTGGTTCTCAAGGATTTGTTTTGTAGTCTACGTGCTCAGACGGTTGCACAATTTAGAATTACATGCACTGAGCTGTGGTCGCCTATTAAAGAAGGGCTATGAATCAGGGAGGATCTTCAGATGCTTCTGCATCCAGCAGTCATGGTAAATGAACCCCCTGAATCTAAGGAGTTGCTGTGTTGTAATCCATGAAGGCTTTATTATGAGTCAAGGATGATATGATATATAGGATTACTGCACTATATCAGCATAATTTTGTTCTCCCTGTCTTGTTATTGACTTTCAATCTCTGTTCCAAGCCGCCCCTCATGGAATTCTCTAGAAATTCTGTGGCAGCCTCACTGGTATTTCAGCTGATTCCTAATATTTGCTCCACAAGAACACAGCAAATGTTCTGGCCTTTCGTGTCCACATTATATTTAACCAATAAAACTGGATACTGTGATATTCTTGCCACATTTGCCCTTTGAAGTCACAGCATTACCACATTATTACACTCTTAGGGATAAGGAAAATTGTTTTTGATGGTAGGCTGACCTGAATTTGAGTTTTTGTCTGGCTGGGGCTGTACTGGCCACCAAACCTATTATTATCTATCTATTATCTTTATATTGTGCCTTTTTTCTTCACCTCTCTTTGTTCAGTGTTTATCATAGATAGTGAGGCTTCAAATATATGGAGTGGTCAAATCTGACTGCTAGGAACACTAGCATTTAGTGCAGATCACAGCATTTTCAAGTGTGGGCTAACCCCTTTCAGATGGTCATGATTGAATATATTGACTGTCTGTTGCACTTCCTTTTCTGTTGTGCACTGCTTACCTAAAACTGAACAGCCCGTCATTGATCACGCCACCACGACCTGGGCTAGTGACACGTTTCATCCCTCAGAAACAAGTCCAACCCATCCTGGCACCCTGCTGTGTTGAGGCTCCTGATGCATCACCTTATACTATTAGCTCCTCTCTCATTTGGAGACTCTCAAATACGTCAGAGGTTTATATTTCATGACTCCGTGTCTGTGTTCTAATGTGTCTGACCGTACAATCGCAATCAGCTGAAATCACGCAAGTAAGAGGCATCATCTTTCAGCCATATTGTAAGCACATCTAATCATCATTATTCTTGTTTAATAGAGACGTTACATATATTTTTATCCAGCTGTATTGTTGGCAAACATCGTTGGTAACTATTGTGGTAAATCCTGCACCCTAACAGCTCCCACATTAACTAGGACATTAACAGATTCACAAACAAATACACACAGCAGTTTGCACATGGCATTTATGTGAGTGCTGTTCACCTTCTATGTGGCTGGATGCCATTTTGGCGCCTTTGTCTCCATGCTAGCAGGAGCAGCTTTCGTAAGTCGACACCTGCTTCTTCATATGACATGTCATTCGGAGAAGTTCTTCTTGTGTATTTGAGGTGATCGTTGCTGCTCGGTAAGCAACAGCATGGTAACAGTCACCCGGGTGAAGACGTGCACCTAAATTATCCTTGGATTTAATTCATTTGCCTAATTATTGGTGTACTGTGGCGAAGTTGGAATACTGATTAATGATAGTTGTTTTTCTGGAACATAAGAATCACTAGAAGAGCATATTAACTTGCAACGTTATGGTAGCGTCCATGTAAACAGGAGCCCTTGGCCCGACCCTCTTGAGGATCATTGCCATGAGCATTTTAAATGTGCAAACCGTAACCCAAATCCTCCTCTAAACATAATATTTTCTGATGGAGGCAAGTGGGGAACACTGCGAGGGAGTAGCTATGTAAGCAAGGTCTTTTTGGTTGGCCCGGTTTCATGCTGGCAGCGCTGATTGACACCAAATCCATTACTCACGGCACAGGAATGTCCAGAATGTATTCTTAGCCCCCGTCTTCCTATCAGTCACTACAGAAAGGTTGGCGGGTCAAAAAATAAAGAGGTAACTAGTCTGTACGGCTGTCTGCACCGCCACTGTTTACCAGGGAGGGGGGTGATATTTTAAAACTTGGAGAGCTCACATATTTACCCCGTGCAGCCTGCCTGACTGTCATTGGTGGGGTGAAGGCACTGAAGACCACTGAGAGAGCGCAGAAGCAAAGACATAAGCTCCTTATTGCTCCTTGGTAAATACCTTTTTTAGTTTTCCAGTTGAGATCGGGAATAAGAGGGAGAATTGGAGAAGACTGAGCTCAAAGAAGGTTTCTGGATAAAGGCAGGGGCCAGAGGTGAAGCAACTGGGGGGAGGTTGGAGGCAGCCAGGCTGAGCTGACTTTTCCTCCAGAGGAGGAGTTGCAGTTGCTGGCCAGGGCAGGTCCCAGGGCCAGCAGGGCTGGTCCTACTGCTTCTCCACCTCTTTCCCTTTATCCTTAGTTTTCCTTCTCCTCCCTTCAGCCATCAACCAAACTGCTGTGCAGTGATGAGCCTCCAGCCAGAGTTCAAGAGCCACACAGGAATGTGCAGAAAACCCTGCCAAACGAACCATTTCTGTCTTAAGTGAGGAAAAACATCTGCTGCAGAAGAGGCCGCCTCTGTTTTGTCGTCCTGTCCAGTTTTTGTCGCGCTCACCGGTTGAGTGCTTTGCTTATTTTCGCCAGATTTTTGCTTTGTAAGCCGCCACAGTGGCATCCTTTTCAGTAGCGCGGTGCAAGGACCAGCTCCACTCGCCCAAGATGAGCCGCTGGCTGAAATGCACCTCCATGCACTTTGTAGGTATTTCTCGTTAGTCATGAACCGTGTTTGCTAGCTGTCACGTTCTCATGCTTTAGGCTGTTGTTTCAATTTGGTGAATGATGAGAAATTCATCCTGAGACAACTTGCATTGGTCATAATTAGTTGACTGCTTGAATTACTGATTGTATTGTAATTGTGATGTCTGGTCTTGGTAGCCTTCATTTATTCATTTTCGGTACAATGTGTGCATGTTAATCACATGTGTTTAGAATACTCGCTTCCTCATTATCTCTGCATCGTTGCCCTCAAGTGAGAAACTGGATTTAAAGGAACGTCCCTGAAATCTCAGCAGTCCTCCGTTCCCTTGATATGTAGCATCACTTAAGGACTCGTTAAACAGTACAGCCAGGCAGCATATTCTTAACACATGTTTTAAGTCAGGTCTATTATTGCATCAGGAAAGTGTGTGTGTGCTCGTGTGTGTGTGCTCGTGTGTGTAATTGCTGTCACTTTTGTCCCTGCCAGAACACAGACTGGAACAAGTACGATGACCGGCTGATGAAAGCTGTGGAACGTGGTGAGGTGGATAAGGTGGCTGCTGTTCTAAGTAAGAAGGGTGTAATCCCCACCAAACTGGATGTGGAGGGACGCTCTGCGTAAGTACACACACAGAAATACACTGAGGCAGAGCTCTAAACCCTCTGTGTAATTGCATACATGCATTATTTTGTATACCTATTGTCTCTATCCTGGTTATTCCTAGTCTGTCTAGAATTGCTGAGCTTCACAAATTCCAAACATTGTGTTGGTCAGACATTCCTGAATGTTTCCCAGATAAGACAGAGACAGGGATTCTTTAACTATGAGGTCATTCTGCTCATGCACAAATGTTTCAGGGAAATTTAGTGCCAGTTCTTTCTGCGCAGCCCCTAAAACAATAAACACCTCCTGCCATTTTGAATGTCTGATGCACCATTCAATCCCAAACCTTCATTTACTTTCCTGGCATGTGTGAGACATTTCTGCACTGTGTTATTACACGTCTATTTTTCTATCCAATAATTTTCCTTTTTAAGCATCCAACTGACTGGAGGTCAGTGTGTGTGGGAGCTGGTATAAAGAATGCGACCTCCAAAGGGCTGGCCACTTTGTCCAGTCTGTTTATGTTGTCACACAGGAAATGACTCCCTGCAAACTCAGCTCAGATCCACTGTGGTGCTCCCAAAATCGGCTAATAAATTTAGGCCCTGCTGCAGAATATTATCAGAATCTACTCAAAGCTTAAAGGACTTGACTCGCACTCTTGCTTAGTAAATTTCAAGTAAATTTGTGTTATTCTGTCTGCAGCATCCCCCCCCCCCCCAGCAGCTCCTTCAGGTCTCTGCTATATACACTCCTTGACATGTAATCAGGTTAAACTCCAACATTTTTGTAGGCCAGACCCCCTCACTTTGTGTCTAAGTATATGAACAAATGCATTGTTAACGCACAAAACCAAGGTGAGAGTATTTTTAGAAGTGCATGAAATCCTCTTCTGGTGTTGACAACTTTGACTCCATATCTGCAGTGGGTGTAAATAAACATTACACACCCTTCTGACTTGTTGTTCTCGTAATAAGCTGCTATAATTTGGATAAGTAGTGTTATGGTTGAGTAGTAGTGTTGTGTTTACAGGTTTGACAGTGACAGTGTTACACACCCAGTCATGCACATTGTGCACTTTTGTACTACAGGGCTGACAGGCTGCAATTAATTACCTATACTTATGCTATTAGGTTCCAGCCTTGATTTTATTATTCACATAAAAATGCTGAAAAACACAATGTTTTAATAAATAATTACGCTTATCATATTATATATCATAGGTTCCGGTTTGTTTGTTTTTTCCTTTGCATTCTTAATGAATGCAGCATTGGACTTAACCTTAATGGCTACGTCCCATAAAGGTTTTAGATCATGCTAAAGTTGAGTTGCTGTAAAAATTATGTCATTGGACCAGTGTAAAACCCTGCTACTGCATCAGTGGTCCACACACAGAATGAGAGCGTTTGCTGGTTTTGGCCTGTGCTGAGAGAGGAATGCTAAGTGACATTCTCTGGTAATCGTGGACGTCTGTGGGGGATGATAATTACAACATGTAATGTCATTGGGTGATTGGCTGCGTCTTATTGGATTATCATAATTGTGTTTGGCTAATGGATTCAGCTCTTGAATGTTGTTTTGGTGCTTGCAGCCTTATAAACAGGTTACATGTCCATATATATATATAAATATATAGATATATATCTGTAGATGGTACTTAATGGATGCCCATGAGGTAAGGCCATCCTTCATACCCACCGTACTCTCGGTGTGACCATAAGTGGCTCAGGACTAAGCAGCAAAATATGTCCACGTGACTGGACGCATACTTGATGAACGGTCACTTGGCACTGAACTGGCACATGCTAAAGAGCAGCAACTTGTTGGTGAGGATTGGCAGCAATGAAGTTTATGCCGAAGCAACTTTTATGTGCAGCAACGGCAGCCACAAGAGTTAAACCGTATGTCTTATTTTGGAATCTAAATGCTGTTTTTAAGTCTTAGTCCATAATGTTTATTGCAAAAATGTGTGGTGACTAGAATGCCTTGACAATATTGTAAGGAAATAAACAGATTTGATTGTAGTTTACTTTTTCCAGTTTTCTTTGTGGGGAAAAGATGGCATTGAGTCACATCACTTTGCAATGCGTCTTTAAAGTGAAGCCCTTTGGTCTGCTTCCTGTCTGCAGTTTGGGCTTTGAGGTCACGACCCTCCAGCGAAGCAGTGTCTCCAGGCCTTCAACACGGCTTTTAATACCCGCCACCGTGTTGAGGTGACAGCCTAGCTGTCTCCTTGGCAGATACTTCAGGCTTAGTATATAAACGGGTCCGTGTAGCCTGGCGGGTCAGAGACTGGGATTAGTTTACACACAAGTGCCTTCAGGCCTGCGTGGTTGGTGGCGACAGTGTTTCTGTGGGTTAAATCAGTGATGGGGAACTGGAATGTTCCCTGTGAAATTTAATGAGTAAATACAAACTCACAATAACATCCACAATGAAACTGCAGACTTAATTAAGCAGATAATGACGTGTATTAATTGGTCAAGTACTGACATTTTCTTTCAGCAGATGCAGTCAATAAAATGCTGGTTGTGTTTTTACTTGTTGGTCTTGATGAACACGGATTCTCCTCTTGTTCTCTCCCATTTACTGCAATCATGTGGTGATCTGCCTTTTTCAGGTTTCATTTGGCTGCAACTCGGGGACACCTAGAGTGCCTTAATCTCATTCTGGGACATAATGTTGATGTCACTGCAACTGATGCGTCTGGTGAGTTCTGTTTGGATTAGAGCTGTAGCCTGAAACTCCATTTGGTGGTTTTACAGTGTGCAATCTTTCAAAGTAAGTCAGTCGTTAAGCGCTTGTTGGAAAAGGAAAAGGAGTAAGGAGTTAAATTAAATTTCAATGGGCTCTGAGTATTGTGTAATCGGCTTCTTGTTCTGAGAAGGCCAGTGAAAGCTGAGGTTAGAACGCATGCAGAAGTTCAGGTGCCACTAAATTAAGCGTATGTGGGGAGCAACAGCTGTCTGCACCTACGTCTCTCCTCCACAGGAAAGTCCATTAAAGCCTCTTAGACACAGGGACCAATAAAGCAGACCTTTTTTAAGGTCATTCCTTCACTCGCGATGCTATAACCTTCATGGAGATGCTACTGTGCCGCTCCGTGCTTTTAATACCGGTAATTGCTGTAATTTTTCTTTGCAGGCAAAAATGCTCTTCATCTCTCCTCAAGAAATGGACATTCGCAGTGTGTTCAGAAACTTTTACAGGTGAGGTGCTACATTAATTCTCACGTTACCTTTTGTGCCTGGCAGATGTGCACGGACGCTGGCTGTGGTTTGGTGCTTCTGCTCAATGTCCTGATTTAAAACTCCTTTTTCCTTTTGACCAGCTCGTGACAGGAGAAGTTTCAGAATGAGCTCTTTTAAATTCTTAGTGTTAATCACTCGGCTCTGCTCAGCCATCAGAAACCACTGCAGGATTTATGTGTTGATAGGACTATCTTGGTAGTGATTTGCTCTGATAGGATCAGAGCCCTTCATCAGTCACGCTCACACATGGCAGTGATCTAATGGAAGGTGTCACTGTTGGCAGGGGCCAGGCAGGGACTTGTCAGTGGTGTTGACAAGCATACGCTCCTGCAATCCTGACAACCATTCTAGGTGCCGTCATCACGGCAGACATAGCAGCTGGATGCCCCCCAATCCGCCCCCTGGACAACCTCCACAATTTGACTCTCTTAGCCCAAACCCTCAAGGTATAGAATATCCCCCTAACTTGCTCTCCTGTTGCTCCTCTCCCCTCTCCCCTTCAGCTTTGTCATTTGAGTCTGCAGCTCATTTTTGGCCCTTGTTGCTAGAGAGAGTTTAGTTTTTATAGTGGGAGGCAACATTCACTGGCAAGCTTACCCAGCAACATCAGGCCCCTGTTAGCATTGAGTCCTCAAGGCCGACATAGCAGACCCTCATCACCACAGCGGTAAAGTCACTGGTGTCACAATCATATCAGCATCGCACTGTTGAGCCTCCTTTGGTTTGTCCACACAGGTTTCAAGGCCAACTTGTTAGAAAATACTGTCAAAATGCATGCATATAAACATTGTGATGCTTCTTGGCCTACTTCTTTAAGGTGTGATCCAATTGTGTGTTTGTACAGAATTCTTGATCTTGGTTTACATGTCTTTATCAGTTCATGAGCACTAAGTGCTCACGATTGTGCTTTGTAAATTATTGTTAACGCACAAATCCCTAAATGCATCACACCATCACTTATTCATACATCAAACCGCACTCATTGTTATTTTATGTTTTTTTTAATTTTCTGACCTAAAGCTGCGTATAAACATCAGACATTTCCAAATATTAAGAGTTTTTTTTAAATCTAGAGACCCCACACATGACGATTAAATTAGGCTTGCTTGTTTTTATTTATGTTCATTTCCTTGTTCCTCAGTTAGCTCGATTCCTGACTGGCTAAATTCAATTCCACATCACAATTTATGGAGTCCTGACTCGGGAATTGTCAGCTTTCCTCGTACTTGAAGATTTTTAGTCGCAAATATCGAAAACGTTTGTATAACTTTAGTTTATATTTACGATTGTCAGATATATACGATAACTTTCTAACCCTGACGTTTGCTGTCCTTGGTTGGGAAGGGAGGAATTCAGAAAAAAACACAAAAACACAACACAAAAACCACTCAATGATCTTCGTGCATACCCCTCCTAACATTTTATTACTTTACAGCACAACTGTCCTGTTGGAAATGTGGACCTACAGGGAAGAACAGCCTTGCACGATGCTGGTAGGATCAAATGAAACATTTCTTTTGACCCCTGCCTGGTCTGAAAATTAGAAACATGTGTTAAAGGCTTTCTTTTTTAAACTCCCTCTACCCTTGTAGCTGAGGCACATGCAATTTGCAGTAATAGATGGGATGAAATAATTCATTCGACCTCTTCTTCTTTCCATTTCAGTCATGGCCGGCTGCTCCTCTAGCGTGAAACTCCTTTGTGATGGCGGCACTGCTGTGAATGCTAGTGATTTTGTGAGAATTGATCTTTCTATGTCCAATAATGTTCTCATGTTCAGCCTGACAGTATGTTGTTCTAGTGGCGTTGGGTGAGAGTTCTGACAGTCCGTTTCTGGCCTAAGATGATAAATACGAAGAGTATGATGTGCATTTCTTGTAGGTGAATGTGTAGATTGAGGTAATTATTTGTCTTTTATGCAGGACGGCAGGACACCTCTGGTCTTGGCAACTCAGATGTGCCATCCACACATCTGCCAGCTGCTGCTGGAGCGAGGAGGCGATATCACAATCCGGGACAAACAAAATAAGTAAGGAACCATCAGTCTGTGAATGTGCCCCCGGCTCAGCTTTTCTCTAATGCCTTCGCCCGCTTTGATCGGTCCTGTATCACAGTGGGCTGCATTTGACTTGAGGCTATTCATCAAGAATGGGATGCAGTGGGAGCATATGGAAGAAAACAGTCATGATAGCTTCATCTTGTATGTAAATGCGCATCAATCATGACAAGGATACATGCATGAGTGAACAGACGCCCTTGTTCACATTATTGCCATCATTTTTCTTTCTACACATCATAAAATATTACTATAAAGACAACATTTTACACATGTTGGCTTTCATGTGTTATCCCTGTTCGGCTGTCACAAGAATATGACATTCATGACACAATTTAAAGGCTATTTTTCATAAAGGTATTCAATGTTTTTACCTTTTTTTTTTGTGAAATCTGGGTTAGGCATGAGAGGGAGGAAAAACAGATTTTCAACAGAGAAATCAGGAAAATTGAGCTGCTAGACCTCTGAGTGTTCAGCGGTCTGAAAAAGCAGCATAAATTGCTGAATTTGCCACCTTGAAGCCCTCGCATTCAGTATTTGGAGTTCAGTCGCTAAAAGCCGCTTTTGTTGCCTTTTCAGGACGGCTCTTATTCTTGGCTGCGAGTATGGCTGTAAGGACGCTGTGGAGGTGCTACTAAAGAGCGGCGCTGATGTTAAGGCTGTTGACACTTTGGGTCACGATGCGTTTCATTACGCTCGCCTCAGCAAGAACCCAGAGCTCGTTGGAATGGTCAAAACACATTTGGAGAAAATGACCAGAGGTCAGTCCAGCACCATTTAATCCTGTATCAATATCTACACCTGCCCTTTCCCAAGAAGATGGAACTTTTGAAATACATTAAAATCACAGTGAAACTCTGGTCTGAAAAACTGTATTTGAAATCTAATTTTCCTGTAAGTAATAATGTAATCACAGTGAACATATTTCAATTTTTAAACAAATTAACCAATAATTAAATAGTGTAACTACAAAAGTAGTAGAAAATTGGATTTGGGTGTACATATGTAGCATATAAACATAACATTTTCTCCAAAAAATACATGAATATAAGATTGATTTGACCAATTTGTTTTTAATGACAGATAAAGAAGCTGCAAAGATTGAGCAATGGAAGCGACAGGTAACCGTGTTTCACCAGCTCACAGCTATTAAATCCCAACTATTGTGATCAGCAACTGTTGTGACGCATTTTAGGAACGTCACTTGACATTTGCTGAACCATTGGCTGATAAAGGGAAAATTTGTTTACATTTCATTCTCAAAGAAGAGTCTCTTCCACCAAACCCTGAGCTGTGGTGTGCAAACAACCTTGAGATCATTATCAAGTCCTAGCAACTAATTTTATATTTGTTGTAGCATATTTTTAAACGATCTATGACTAACCTTTTATTGTTCTGCCCTCTTAGTCCATGACTGCCCTCTAGTGATTGCAAATGAGACTCTTTCTGTGTTTAAAACCTAGAAATGTTTTACCTTTTGCTGGAAATGATCCTGTGTTTTGTGCAGCATTCCGTGGAGCGATCAGAACCACCAGAGTCCAACAGAAGGGATCAGGTCATCTATGTAAGCATGAAATATTCACGCCAGCAACACACATTCACCTAGTTTTTTCATTTTTCATCAAAGACAGTTATTTTGTTTTAAGCTCCTTAAAGGTTCTTATATGTTTTATGAGTATTCATTAATTTATTATTGATTGGATGAAAAGCTTTAGGTTTTCATGCTGCTCTGTGTGTGTTAGGATTTAGAGAGGCAGAATGAGGGACTGCAGGAGAGCCTCAGGAAGTACCACCAGGAGCAGCGAGCCCTGGTGGATAAGGTCAACTTGCTACAACAGCAGCTTACACAGGTGAATAATGCTACGGTGACACATTATTAAAATGGACCCTCCAAGCATCAATGTTCAGGTTAAAGTCATCGGTGTGCTGCATTTAATGAACAAATTAAATTCTCAGGTGGCACTGACATTCCACTATTGGCTAAAGGATCTTTTTGTATTTTCCTTTGTCCCCAGGAGAAGATTACTGTGGAAGAAGCTCAGAAAGAGGTATGAAGCAAATCTGTTAGTAAAATGTCTTGTAAGCTTTATATTGGCTTGCTGTTGTATACCACTGCTGACCCTGTTGCAAATGAAATTCTGCAGAACGCACATGCACAGTGTGAGACGCCACTAGTAAGAAATGTTTCTTATAAATGGGTTTCACTCCCATCACTGTATAAATGTTCTACTCTGGAATTATTCCAGGGTAAAGATTATGGGAAGAAAACTAGATAACCAATTTACCTCTGAATCTCAGGGATTCTCTAGTGTGCTGGTGTAAAAGCAACAACGGCATCTTTATTCATATAGTAGTCTTTATGTGCCAGGTAAGCTGTTAGACAGGTAAAATGGTACAATTACGCAAATGACCTGTGGCACAATGATGAGTGGAGGTGCTGAGTCTTTACTAACTCTGGACTGATTGCATTTCTTTGTGTTGGAGCAGAAAGAGCAACTGAAGGTGATAATTGGTGCCAAAGACAGAGAGGAAGGAGCTCGAGGCTCAGAGACTGTCAAGGTCCAGCTACGGAGCACCCTGGTCAGTGATTCCACTCGGAGTGTTCCAGACTTTCGGTTAAAGATTTTTATGATCCTCTGCTAGGAGAGATATTTAGTGTTTTAATCCAATAGTAATAACGGTACTGGTCTACATGTATCCACAGGGAGACTATTCTGGCCAGTCTGTCATCAAAGGTTGGTTTCATGGTTTTTGAGACTTACAAAATTAGAGTCAACTATGTTCAGGAAGTGTGCGTGATGCCTTCAGTGTTTATTCTGTTTGCAGGTAAAGAAAATATTTTGGTCAAACAAGCTCACAGCCTGGATTCTGACCATGTAAGTTTTGTGTTGGTGTAATTTTATTAAAAATATAGCCACTCTTACCTCAGTAAATATAGCAGCATTTAATTGTTGCTAGCTAGAGCTCCAGCTTATTTTATTTTGCAACATTATGTGCAGATAATCCAGAAACCCGCCGTGGCCCGTTCAATGTCCAGACCCGGAGAGAAGAGTCAACCTGTTGTAGGCTGGGATATCTCTGGTGAACTAAACACACTCAGACATGAGCACGAAGTGGCCAAGAGAAGACACCATGCCATGGAGGAAGAAGTAGCACGCCTTCAGGCTGCCCTGAACCGTAAAGCCCAAGAGTGCCAAGAGGTGGTTCGTAGTCGAGACACAATCCAAAAACAAGCTGACCAGCAAATTCATGAATTGGAGGAGGCCTTGGGTGATGTCCAAAAGAGGATGCTGGATTCGGAGTGTAAGGTCAAGCAGCTTCAAGCCCACGTAGTGGCTGTAAAAGAACACTTAGGGGGACAGGGCGTCGACGAACTGCGCATCCAGCTGCAGGACATCAAGGCCAAATATGAAGGTGCATCGGCTGAAGTGGGTCGAGTCCGTAATCGTCTCAAACAGAGTGAGAAAGCCTTGGAGGAGTACAAGAGCAGCGAGAATCAGCTCGCCGCTGAGGCAGAGAGACTCAATCAAGACCTGGATTTAGTGGTTGCTGAAAGGAACGAATTAGCCGAAGTCCTGGTCGAAATGGAAGCAAAGATGAAAGAGGCAGATACAAAACATGGCACCATGGTGCCCACTGAGAAGTTTGATAACATGAAAAACCTGCTGACTAATGCAGTTGACGAGAAAGAGCGTCAGCTGGCTGAGCTGAGGGAGGACTACGATCGCGTCCTGGAAGAGGTGGCTGATCTTAATCGAAAGATAGGCAGTCCTGTATCCCAGGGAGAGGATCTGTCTGCTGAGGAGCAACAGAGGTTACGGGAAATCCTCGAAGAGCAAAACAAGTCTTTGAAACAGAAACTGGTTGATTTGACTGCCAAAAGCCAGGATCTCATTTGTGAGGTGAAGGAGAGTAATGAGGAACGAAACATTCTACGAGAACAGCTGGATGAGGTCAGAACTAGGATTCAGATTGACTTTATACCCATCCAGGACTACGAGGAAGCTCGGAAGAACATGGTAATGGCATTGGAGGAGTTGGAAGACAAGTTGGTAGAAGCCAGTGAGCGCTATGGGAAAGCAGAGGCACAGGTTCAGCAGCTTCAGACGGAGAGGTCGCAGCTGCAGGAGAACATCAGCAGCATCAAAAGCTCCAGCAAAACTCATCAGAGTCAACTGGATCAGCTGAGGTCTCACAATTCTGATCTGCTCCAGAAAATTGAACTCATGCAGGGTCAAAGTGAAGATGGGAAAAAAGAGCGTTTGCAGCTGAACACACAGATCCAAACTCTGGAAAAGAGCCTGGCGGGACAGCATGTTCCCAAGCAGCAGCACGAGGCCCTGAAGGCAGAGTTGAGCTCTACCTTAGACAGCGTCAGAGCTGAGATGTTAAAGTTGGAGAATGAGAAAAAAGAAAGTGAAGAAGAATTGAAGAAGGTGAGAGATGGAAATGAAAGGTTGAAAGAAGAGTTGGAAAAGGTCTTGGAAGAGATGAAAAAAGACTGTATACATGTGAAAGACCACAACGATGCCACAGACAAGTTAAATGCATCTGTGCTGGAGGCGGAGATGAAGGTAAAGGAAGTAACGGCGTTGTATTTGTCTGCTCGGGAAGAAACGGTGAAGCTTACCCAAGAACTGCAGGCTCAGAAAAAAGAACTTGATACCATACAGGAAGCAATCCAGTCCAAGTTCATCTCTGTCACAACCGCAGAGGAAAATCAAAGATCTTACATTGCTCAGGTGGAGGAACTGAAAGTCAAGCTGGTTGAAATGGAAGCAAAGTACAACAAAGAAAAGTCTGCAGGGCAGAGCAACATGCAGGAGCACGAGAAGCTCAAAGGTGAGATTGAGTCTGTTCAGCAGAGACTAGATTGGGCTCTAGTTAGCAGTAACAAGCACAAGGATGTAGAGGAAGAGTTCAGGAGTAAATGTGAAGAGCTGAC
Source organism: Takifugu rubripes (assembly GCF_901000725.2). NCBI lineage: Eukaryota > Metazoa > Chordata > Actinopteri > Tetraodontiformes > Tetraodontidae > Takifugu > Takifugu rubripes. Next base: position 14,399,863 of record NC_042297.1, on the reverse strand, counting down.
GCACAAGTTGTCCAACTTGGAGCAGCAGCATCAGGAGTTGCAACAGCAGAAGGCTCATCTCCAAGACCAGAATGCACTGTGCAAGAGTCAGAACCAGAATCTGCAGGACCGCCTGAAGTCGGAGTTGACCCGGATAGCGACGTATGACACGGAGCTGAAAGCTCTTCATGATGCCATGCAGCAAGCCCAGACAGACTGCAAGAAAGCCAGAGAGGCTCAGCAGCAGGAGGCCCAGAAGGTTTGTGCCTTACAGAAAGAGCTGCAGGAGTCTCGGAGGGATCAGGCTTCTCTGCTGCAACAACAGGCCCAGTCAAAGGAGGAGCTGGAGGCCCACATCTCTAAGCTACAGCTTGCACTCCGAGAAGAGGAGGAGAACAATGCCCAGAGGGCCGAAGACGTCTCTGCCCTGCAGTCTGAGCTCCTTCAGGCCACGCAGGCCCTGGAAACAGTCCGCTACAAGGAAGACCAGATGAGTCAGCTGCAGAAGGAGAAGCAGCAGCTGGAGAAAGAGGTGGCCAACCTCGGCAGCAAGCTGTTGTGCTTAGGAGAGGAGTGTAAAGAGGCCCGGCAGGAGTCTGTGAGGGCCAGGGAGAGCGAGGGCAAGGTCAGGGCGGAGATGGAGACGGTCCAGGAGAAAGGAAACGCTATAGAAGGAGAGATCGGGGAGCTGAAGAAGAGATACGATGAGTCACTCGGCACCATAGGCGACCTTCAGAGGAGGATTCAGACTTCAGCTCAACAGACCGAAGCCAAAGACAAGAAGGTAATACAATCTTGATGTTCTCATTATGTTTCGATTGCTTATTTTGGGGCTTTTTTATTCGTGGGTTTTGCCTCATAGGTGTTCTTGCTTCCAGGGTCAGAGTTTTGTTTCTAGGGTTGGGAATTACGATATTTGTGTGATTGTGTTTCAGATCACAGAGTTGCTGACAGATGTTGAGCGACTGAAACAGGCTCTGAGTGGTCTCTCCCAGCTGGCTTACACCAGCAACACCCCCAGTAAGAGACAGACGCAGCACACAGAGGCGCTGCAGGCCCAGATCAAGAGCCTCCAGCAACAGCTGGCTGTAAGTACACGTGCAATTGTATACCTATTATATTTCATGGTGTTCAGACATAAATTCTGTGTGTAGCAGTTGCTGAAGTCTTTGCATCTTCCCTTCCTTCTTTCTGCTCAATAAGGAGGCTGAGAGACAACACAGGGAGGTGGTTTCAATTTACCGGACTCATCTGCTCAGCGCAGCACAGGTGAGGCTTGTGTTAAAGTGAGAGCGGGTGGAAAGGAAATAAAATAAATAAATAAACAAAACCTAAAGTTATAACTGCGCAGCAGCTGAGCTCAAGTGCAGAATGAGGGATGTGCTGATCTCTGATAGGGCCACATGGACGAGGACGTGCAGGCCGCCTTACTGCAGATCATCCGCATGAGACGGGAGCTGGTGTGTTAGAGCCTGGCTGGACAGAAGAAAGGCTTCCCGCCGCCTCTGGTTCCCTGTTCTCCACATCCACCAGCGCAGAGTTCTCCTGCTGCCTTCGTGTAATGGGCCTCCACTTTGTTCTGGCACATTTAAACTCGCGCTTCACGAGTCAAAGTGAAGCAAATATGTAATTTTAGTCGCAGGTACATCTAGTAAAAATTAAACTCGGTTAGCAAACACGTTTGTAGCAAAATACTATGTTAATTCATCGCCCCGCCATCCAGGTATCCAGAACTACTGTTCACTGCTCAGTCAGAGCTGATGATGCTGAATGGTCCCGTTCGCTGACACGTAGGTTTTAAATTCTCAAAATCTGTCAAAACTGACACAAACGCAGTCGTCACATTCCCACCTGACAGTTGGTCTGTTGTTCAACGATTACCAGGTTTTAAAACTTTTAAGACTCTTTCCACAGTCGTCCTGTTCAACCCTGAAGGACTTGGCTCGTTCATCCTTGTTGTGTTGTGTCAGTGATTTCAGTAGACATCAGTTTTCAGTGTGCGTGTGGACTGTTGTTATTATAGGAATTATGTAAATCTGCCCTTCAGTATTCAGCAGCTGTCTCCTCTCTATTAGACTAAAAGTGTCCCATGCAAATATGCGCCTCAAATTAAGCATCTAGCTGTTTCCTCACTGAGCTGAAGGGTTGCATTATAAAAACAATCTTTTTTCCCAGGTCCACGTGAGCCCATATTTCAGAGTTTATTAATCAGCAGGTTGTTTCTCCTCTAGCTGAACCACTTTTACATTGTTGGCTCCTTTTTTAAAATTGTTCTTTGGTGATCATTGGTGGAAGTTCGTAGTAACATATGTACTTTCAGTTTAATCCAGATACCAAAGATGTTGAGGAGGGTAAGATCATCCTGATATAATACTTCCAAAAATGGTGGGTGGTGTTGTAAAAGAGTTTAATGAACCTCTTCTCCAAATTTGAGTCACGGGTGTGTGAAGTGGAAAATTGCTGTGTCCTGTTTGCAGTGGTACATCTTTTCTTTTTTTTTAACTAGAGCGCCCTCTTGTGGCAGAACTTGGCAGGCCAAGTTTATAGACGTTGTAGTAACCACTGTGGCCCAGAGGGGGCAGCATTTGTTTATGGAAGCTGCAGCATCTGCCTGCTTGTGCGTAACACCATGGAAACTTGATAGGTGAGAAAATGTGAATTTAACAAAAAAACACAAAAAACCCTCTCATTGTTGGAATTCTATGCAGTTGCAGCTCTTAGTACAGAGGTTGCACGTTGCCGAGCCGGCTCTTTGTGACTGTTGTGGTGTTGTGATGATGGAGCGAGTCTCTCGTGCTTTTACACTGATATATTTTTCTTAGCTTTGTATGATCAAGATTACTACAGTGACAATTCAGCAGGTCTGGAAGTAGAAAGGCACAAAAACTGTATTCAGGGTAACATTAAACACACGGATGCCACTTGATGATATTAGAACAGAATTTATGACTTTGTAAACCTTTTAATTACAGTTTGAAGCACTCTTGTCTTTTCAGCCAAGACATGAACACAGAATTCTTGCTGTTTTCATATTGTTCAAATGAAATGTTCTCCCTGGCTTGGAAAACAATTCACCTTGTGTTTGCAGATGTACAAAGAAAAAATTCCAATATTTTCATTTTCACTCAACATTTAACTTTGCTATTAACTATTGATCACATTTCCTGTCCGTGTTGAATTTCTTGTTTTCTTTGGCAATAATATTTGTTTGTGAAATGGTAATACAGAATCAATAAAGTGCCTAACATAGAAAACGACATGATACTTCAGGGGTTTTTGTCATCAATGGAGAAGTTTGTGTCACTTTTTCCACATAAATGTTAGTTTCTCATTGTGAGTTGTTTATTTTTGTAGCATTATATGAAAATTCTGAGCGCGCTGAATGAATTTTGCACTCTCCTAGTCCAAGATGCCTTCAAGGACTCTTATTGAATAATATTTGGTTAGGTGTGTTTTTTTTCCCATTTTACCACCAATCAAATCTGAAATTAGCTCATAATCTGATGGATGATCTGAAGTTTGTTTTGAAGTTTAAATTGTTGCTCATTTGCTGGATAAACCAAAGCTGACCCATATAATTCATAAAGTTTTGTGTGTTTTCACACACACACACACACACACACACACACTGCGGCTCCTGTTGTGGGAACTTTTGAGTTCATGTGGTTTCACTTTAAGTACAATCAACCCTGGAATGGGCCAGTAGCTCTTTGGCACAGCACTGGCTTTTATCTATGAGCCTGCATTGATTTGTCCGTTGGTCTTTTTTTCTTTTCTCCTCACAAGATTCATTTTTCATTAAAGATCTTTGAAGAGGGAATGGTGAGAACAGGGGTCACGGCTGTTTCACTTATCTCACTTCTGATAAATTTGTGGCATGCGGTCACCGAGAGCCATACGCAAAAACAGTGATTAAACTGGCCCTAAATCGCGCCCATTTTCCAGGATAAATAATTATTGCACGCACCGAGCAGCGCTGGAGATTTACGACCGACGGCTAATTAACCTGAACACACAAACACACCCAACACAGACCCTCTAATTGATACAAGACTTGTCCTGAGATTGATTTCTTTGAGAAAACCCCCTCTGGTTTCAAGTGGCAGCCATCCTTCACCCTCCTCCTCCTTCCTTGGTTTTATGATTCTCTTTCTTGCGGTCTGCACTGAATAAGCTGTTCTCAGCAATTATGGCAAAAACAATTCAATCTGGTTCTGGATCTCTCTTTAATCTCATTTCCAGGATCCTAATCAGTCCCATATATCTACTTGAGGCCATTTGGTTTACCATCCTAACCCCTTTTCTGGCCACAGAGGAATCCCATCTTTATAAAATTCGTCATCCCGAGAAGGATCAGAGGCCTTATTTATGTTGGAATCCGTCCCAGGCGTCCACCGCAGGCCTCACGAGTGGTAAACTGGCTGGTGGTTATGTCCACATCACACACACGCCCACGTCCTGGGCTGCAGCGCGTCCGCGTTAATAACACAAACTCGCAGGCGTCTTCTTGTGTTTTACAAGACGTGCGACTTGTTTTTGATTTCACTGCTCCACACGAGAAAGGGCTTCCTCCCAAGCCCCGCGCTCTCATGTGTGGTTATTTATTTTGTTCTTTCCATCCTTATTGAGGCCAGTTTAGCATTTACATTAGGTTTAACCTTCAGTCTTGCTGGAGGACGCAGGAGCGACCGTTTTAACCTGAACACAACTGAACTAATGGGAACTATGTTTTTATTCATTTACAGGCACGAGCAGCATCTATAGCAAAATAGAGGCGGGCTTTAATTCTTTACTGAAGCCGACCACCAGGGGGTCGAGATGCTTTCAGAGAAATAGGGAGGAGGCCTGGGTTTGTTCAGGTCCAGCCGGCGCTGCTGAACGTGGGAGTTCTGGAACGGATTAGGTTTTCAGTGATTTTGGGCATCATGGTTCAACAGCAGGTGGCGCTTTTGCTTCCACTGAAGAGGCTGCTCCGTTTGTCAGCAGGTAAGCACGAAACTGACTGTCACGGGACTTTTAAAAAACTGAAACGTCACGGTGCTGCATCCCTGCACGAGCACCAGGGGGCGCCACTTTCAACGTTCGTGGCAGGTGAGTTGGACTGATGATCAAAAACGTGCAGGAGCTTCAACACGTCAGCAAAATGTGAACTCAAATGATAGTTTCCCAGAGCTCACAGGACGCAGCTGGGATTGTACTTCAGTGGACCAAATTACGCTCAGAACTAATGGGATTACCCAAACGGAGGTCTGCGGCTCCCTTTGTCCCCTTTTACCATCCTAGCGTCTCATATTTCTCTGTCCCCTCCTGCTTCCTTCCTTCCGTCCTTCCTGCTGTTTCACATTTTGTCTGTCATCCTTCCTTTCCAGTTAATTCTCTAGGTCAGGTCAGGCAAGAATTCTGTCCCGTGTTTGTCTCCTTAGTGTAATTGCAAACTATTTCTCTGTGTGTAACAGGCCATTACTCAAGTACTAATAGCCAGCCGGCTAGTGAGGCTACACCAGGGGGCAGTGGGGCCAGGGGCCCTTCTTTTTTCATTAGTCCCCAGAGGAATTGGACCGTTCCTGGCTCCGGGCCGAGACAGGCGAGGCCCCTTTAATGTTTTTGCAGAGCTCCAAAGTACTTTGTTGCCTCAATAAAGTTCATTTATGGGATAATAAGGCTCTGGAGGACACATGGTGCTGATTTGAAGTGAATGGTTTCAACATGGCTCGCATTCCCTCACAAACCGAGCTCCATCTCCTCCATCCCTTTCATTTAGCTCGTCTCCTTCCTGCGTCTCTCCCTGAAGTATCACCTCTGGCTCTCTCCTCCTCTCCCACTCGTCTCCCTTTGCCACGGTTGACCTGGGATTCCACGCCAGGTGCGGAGCGGCGGCGGCGGCGGGGGCGCGAGGGCCTTTCATTTCCCAGGATTTATTCCACCTGGAGCCCAGACTCCTGGCACGGCAGGAGGATCAAGCTTTACACGCCGCGTGAACGGCAGTGGCATGTGCGCGGACCTTTGCCGTATCAAAGGTGTGGAAGTGCACGTTTACCCGAGTCCAACATCTGAGGTGGGGTTAACACGCGTGCACGGGTGGATCAGAAACAGGCCCTGCTTCAGTTTCTGCTTTATTCCTTTGGTTGTTACACGCGGGGATTATGTGAGTGTTGGCCGCGTTTCCCTGGAACCCAGCACTGACATCGTACACCGCTGGATGCTAAACGCTTTCATCTGACTTCAGTGTTTTTCTTCTTCCCTCATTAGTAGTCGGTTAACCACTAATGCGTCGGGTATCTGCTCAGCTTTTCTTCCCTGCTCAGTAAGAACCAGATGGGCCCAGGCTGCCACATCGCCCTCCTCTCTAATCCTCCTCAACGCTCCTTTCACAATAATCTGGCCCTTTCACACGGAACACGGTGGCGGTTCTGCACATGGCGGAGCGAACGCCGCTCAACGGGATGGTGCTTCCGGGTGTCTTGAGCTGGCGGTGGGAACAGGCCGGGTCAGCCTCCTCGAGCACAGCCCTGCTAGACTGAGGAGGCAGCAGCCATCAGCTCAACCAGCACCAAACTTTTCTTTCCAAATCGCTCCCATAGAGTCAAACTTTCTAAATCATTTAGTCCCCCCAACATGAGATTGGACGCATGATTACACAACTTAGCTGAGAATTCGGGAGCGATCTGGAGAAAACTCGGCCGCCGCCGCCTCGTCCCTGCGGTTTAATCATCTCTCTCACTGTCGTGTCCACCGAAGGATATTAACAGAGTGACTTTGAATAAACTTTAAAGGACGGAGTTGGAGCTTTTATTCTGCGTTTGATCTTCAGCATGATTTAGGATCAAGAAAAGTTATTAATCACTCTTGGAATTTATATAGTGTTTTATAACCTTGCACAACTAATTGCTGTGTCTGGAGAAGCAAAGGGTGTGTGTGTGTGTGTGTGTGTGTGTGTGTGTGTGTGTGTGTGTGTGTGTGTGTGTGTGTGTGTGTGTGTGTGTGTGTGTGTGTGTGTGTGTGTGTGTGTGCGCGCTATTTATAAACCATCCACACGTTCACAAATATTGAACTGACCCTGAGCGGTCGACGCCTTTGACCGATGCCTCGAAGAGGAACTGTCCAAACACGCCTCCACCTGCTGACCCACCAGCATCCCGACTCCACATCTTTGACCCACTTAGCCGACGTATATCACACACAGCCGTGTTGACACATTAATCTCGCCGTGCCCCCTCGGAGATGGCGAGCCTCCATTCCCAGAAGATCAATTGTAAACATGTGGCACTTCCTGGCAGCTGTGATTGGATTTTCAAAGCAGGGGCCTGTAAAGGTTGGACCAGGGTCCCGTTCAGAGCCAGTAAATCAGCCACGGCCCGTTTATCAACCCGCTTGGTCGCTGGTTTGGCTTCCTGTCGTGTTCAGGCTACACGATTCCCCTGATTTACACGTGAATTCCTAACTTGTAATTAGGATGTATTAAAACCTGCTTGATTTACAGCCACGTCTCACACTGAGAGGATGCCTTTTATGAATGTTGGCGTGCTCTTTGAATCAATCGGTGTGTGAGAGTAAAATAAGTGTTTGGTGATGCTGGTGTATAAAGGTCTTATGAAGGATAAACCTGCTGTTTGTTAACTCTGACATCAGTCCTGGGGGGGATCTGTGCTCTCTGACCACGGTCAGGTCAGATGAACCCAATATTGGCTGGGTTTATTAAAAACTTATGTTCAATATTAATATTCAACTGTGCGTTTAGCACATATTTGGGAATTATTTGATTTAATGATGTGATGAAATAATTGTGGATTATTTTGGTATAGGTGTATAACGTATTGTAGATGCATTCTCGTCTGTGACCAGCAGAGGGCAGGATATCCCCGCCTCTCCAGTTCTCGGCTCTTCTCTCAGGGAACCGGATGAGTGACAACATCAACGCTTCTCCCCGCAAAGTTTATTTTGATGCGCGATAATTTGCGGTACGTGTAGGTACTGCATCATTTCCCCCCGATAATCTCCTCGTTTTGTGTTGCAACATAACCAGCCGTGTGCATGAATTTGCAATTTGCTTTGAAAGAATGCCTCCACTCTTTTTCTTTCTTTAAAAAAAACAAAAAACAATAAGGGTTGGCACTGACCTTTTATTTACTTTAGACGAGGATCAGACAATATCAGGATGATGTAGATGTTTGTGTGTGTGCAGGAGGCGTGTTGTTGTTGTACAAGGCCACCCTGTAGAGAAATTCACTGAATAAAATTGGAGAGGAGGGTTTGTAAGCAGGAAGGGGGGGGGGGGGGGGAGTGTGGCTTCAGAGAGAAAATGAAATGAGAGTTCTCGTTCCAAGTGCTCTTGTTATTGCAGCCTGTTGTGGCTGTCAGAGGACCCGACTGAACCCTGACCTCTCTGCCAGCAGCATGAGGAAGTGGTTAGACAGCCTCATAACAAGACGGAGCCGAGTACTGAGAAAGAGGCTGAGGGGAAAGATGTGAACGCACCCTCTTAGTTTCTCTTTGTCTGTGCTGCAGAGAGAGACCGCTGCGGTTCCAGCACCTTGCAGACGCTCTGACGTCGTCTGTGTTTGCATGTCAGCCCCAACCCACACGTCCTCCTTTTCAGGACCAGCTTTGCCACCGTCTGACTGAAGACCGCTGCCATGAGAAAGGCAGTACCCCCCCCCCCACCCAGTCCCATTAACACAACCTCCCTCCGCTGGCCGTGCAGGTGAGGTGTGGAAGGAGAAACCAGGCTGCCGCTCCGCTGCACCAGGGCCGTTTCACGCTCATAAACGCAGTCAGGGCTCAGTAAAAGCACACTCATCATTGAACTCCCACCCTTCCAATCCCTTTGTGTTGTTGTACCAAATTACCTCTCGTGCTCTTACGTCTCTCTCTCTCTCTTACACACGCACACACACGCACACGCACACACTCAGCAGTCTGGAGGGGGCATGCCAGATGTCAGTGCTCCATCTTGGAGCAATTAAACTGGTTGTTAGAATGAAAGAATTTATTTGCCATTTGTTTCTGCTGCTCCAGACTAATTGAGTGATTGAGATCTTAATTAGGGCGACACTTATTTTTCACCTCCATTGTTTCTCCATGTCTTTAATCCCTCATTTGTGTTTTAAGTGTTGAAGTTACACCAGGAAGCCTGAACACGGCTGAGTGCTGCCAGCAGACAGCAGCTTAGACGGTGCTAAGGTTTTTATTCTTGCTATGTAATTCTTGTCATCTTTAATTATTAATCGATTATTATTTGAGCCCAAATTTCTAATGCTCAGGTAAAGATGTCCTCGTCCCGGCCTGATCCAGCCCTGACGATGGTGCAGCGCTACCCTAGACAAGTGCTTCCTGTATTCTTGTGTAGTTTTTGGTGAGTCTCCTGTTCATATGCTAATGTTGCTTTTGCTGCTTGTGTCCATAAATAAATAAATCCTCTGTTTATGGCTAAATAAATCCATACCCAGCCTCTGTGAGAAGTTCTGGACATTTGGGGATCCTTTTGACTCTCCGATTCCTTTGAATTGGGGCAAATCCTCCTGTTTTTGGTGCAACTTTTTCCGACAGCGCGGCTCTATTGCTGAAAACCTCATCGGCGCAGTTTGAAGGCAACGTTGGACTTGTTGCCTCACAACTCGCTTCCTCGGCCTTGAGCCCCACACGGTTGAGTCTGTCGTCATCCGTGTTGCATCAACTTCCTCAAAAACGTTGTGGATGTCAAATCAGCCCCCCCCCCACCTTCAAGGAGGAAGCCAGTGTTTGTTAGCTGGCCTGGTTAATTCCTGAGGTGCCCATCAGGAGGTTCTTGGAGCTGCTACCTGATTAAAAAACTGTTTTAATGATGCACCGTCTTCCCCTGACACAATATTAGACGCCTCAAATTGTCTCTGTGCTGCTACAAATTTGTTTTCTTGCTCCTGGAGTCTGTAAACAAGCCTCTGTTCCAGCCTCGCAGAGAAGCAGCCAACTTGTTTTGCATTCTTGTTCTGGCAAGGCAGCAGTTGGGTAAAAGCTATAAATTATTTATCCACTGGTTGTTAGCAGAGACACACTGGATGCTAATAAACTCCAAGATGTTTGTTCTCCTCGGCACCTTTGTGCTGAAAATAGCTGGATGTTGCTGCACTACAAAGGAGCCCCCTCATTTTCCGCCTGTTTGTGGCGACGGGGCCGCTGGAAAACCCGATTCAGGCGCCAACCAGTTCCCCTTTAGCGATGGGGCATATTTATACAGGTTTGTTGTTCCCCTCGTTTTGTGAACATTGGTTACCTGGGAGTAAAATAGTTGTGAAAGAAGTTAGACAGTATGGAAAAAAAAACTAAAACACGTTATGTGTACACAGAGTTTGACTTTTTGGGGAAAATCAAAATAATTTACTGGTGTTTTGTAAAAGCGGATGATTTTCATCAGCTCTTCCTCCATGTTTAAAGATCCCATTTTATTCTTGTGGTTTCCAATAAAACTTTGAGCAGGGCAGAACGAGGTTAATATAACCAGTTTGTGAAGAGGCTGGGATGGATTCACCAGTCACAGAAGGCTCAGACGATGCACAGACGAAGGAACAGGTCACCAAACACTCCTCAGAATCCACTACAGCCTCACTGACGGTGTGGAAGTTCATACATCTACGAACTCGCCAGTTTTTCTCTGCAGTCCCGGCAGGCGTGCGTAGTTTTCTCTGTTACTTCTGAATTAGAAGGGAAGAGCTTCAGGAAATGAGGGGGAGACGTTTCTGGACTGAAGGCTACAGGTCATGGACAGTAGCGTTGCTACGCTAACCGCTAACCCCCCACAACAGAATACCAGCGTTATGTATCACTGAGCTGCTGCTCAGGGCTGAAATCTTGTTTGTAGAGGGTCAAAATAATCAATCAATCAATCAATCAATAATTGATCAGCATTCTCAGCTGTTATTTCAGCTGGGAATTGGAAATTTTGCTGAACTCCAGCCCGACTAACCTGCATTCTTCCATGAAAGTACGGGAATAACCGCGGTGTTGCTGGATGAAGCCGCTGAATAAATATTTATCTGCCTTTTGCAACCCTGGATGGGCAGATCCCCCCCCCCGCCCCCCCCCCCCCCATTTATCCTGCCCTTACTTGACCTTTAAATGATTATTTGTGCGATCTCATGATGACTAAAAATAGCCTGAAGGGGCAGGAACCTGAGCTAGCGCCAGCGTGAGCCGCAGGGGATTGTGTTGTTTAAGAGCGGACCAGCACCAGCAGCACCACCAGCACCAGTACCACCAGCACCTCCTTCAACACCAGCACCACTGGCACCATTAGAACCACCAGTACCATCAGTACCACCAGCACCACCACTAGAACCACCAGCACCACCACCAGCCGCAGGGGATTGTGTTGTTTAAGAGCGGACCAGCACCAGCAGCACCACCAGCACCAGTACCACCAGCACCTCCTTCAACACCAGCACCACTGGCACCATTAGAACCACCAGTACCATCAGTACCACCAGCACCACCACTAGAACCACCAGCACCACCACCAGCCACAGGGGATTGTTTTGTTTAAGAGCGGACCAGTACCACCAGCACCTCCTTCAACACCAGCACCACTGGCACCACTAGAACCAGCAGCAACAGCACCACCACCACCATCAACACCAGCACCACCAGTACCACCAGCACCACCAGTAACACCGGTACCACCAGTACCACCAGCACCACCAGCACCAGTGTACTTGCCAGCTCTTTGAGGAGCCAGAGACATTTCTGTCGTGTGTTGAGCCCCAGACAGAAAACGGCCCTCTGGGGAACCACAGACATCCATAAATATTCACGTTTATGGAGCGAGTCGTTAAGGATTTATGGTGGGCTGCAGACGGGCTCATGAAAAGGGGGGGGGGCTTTGAACCCTGCTCCAGGGAGGGATTCTGCTCCAGAGTCCTCAGAGCTGTTAACGAGAGACGGAAACGAACGTTAAGATTCACTCATGCAAACGCTGCCCCCCCGACGCCGTTGGGAGGGGGGGGGGGGGGTACCGAGCTACAGGTTGGCTGTGTTTGGTTGCTCTGGCAGAGAGAACCAGTGTTGTGGGTCAACCATGGACACACACACACACACACACACACTACTGTGTGAGGTCGATAAAAAAGCGGAACGCGGCCCAGCTGAGTCAGTCACCACAGCTTTTCAGCAATAGCTGGCGAGCGAACGCAGCACGGTCTTTAACGTTGGTGAGTCAGCACCTTTTCTCTTGCACAACCGTCATCACATTTTCCTGCAGAGAAAACGGCCATCTTGCGTCTGAACCCCGGCGAATCCTTCCTGGCGGTCTGTGCGGCGCTCTGCAGCTACGGGCGAGTGTGTGTGTTCAGAAGGAGCCCCGTCGGGCCCCCGTCGGGCCCCCGTCGGGCCCCCGTCAGAGCATCACGTCACCACAGCAGCTGCCAGTGTTCCTGCCGCTCATCCACCCTTGTGTGTGTGAACAGCAGGTTAGCATTAGCACATCACTCGTTAGCATCAGCGGACAGCTCTGTGCTACCTTTCGCCCTACTATTTGGGATTTCCCAGAGTTCCTTGCGGTGCCTGGAGCCGTCCCGCCACCCGTGTTTCTGGGTCACATCTGGCTGCGACTATTGTTCAGGCTGACTTATTTGTTGTGACTGCGGACTGTCTGATGACATTTGTCAGGATAAACTGGTGTGAACTTCTCTCCCAGACTGCAGCTCGGTGCTGCCAAGGTTGCCAAAAGTCCACCTCTGGTTTGTTGGGAGCTTGACCCGGGTCCAGTCGGACACGTACACGCTGTGACAGCTTGTCTTTGTTTAGGTGAGGGACGCGCCAGCTCCTGCGTGGACGTCGGGCCGCCTGTCAGATGTGGTCAGGTGGACGTTCTCGTTCCACCTCTGACTTCCTTTCTGCTGGTTTTTACTCGCCTTTTCATTGTTAATTAAAAAAGTTGAGTTGAACGTTGACCTTTGGTCACCGATCGACCCAACTACTTTTTTTGTTTGCCTTTTTTCAGGACAATCTATTCCAGCTCAACCGTGACCCTTGTGTGCTTTGCCCCCCCCCCCCCCCCGACTCCCAATGAGGAAGAGAAAGTGTAGAACTGATCAGAGGAGCTGAGGCATCAGAACGGCTGGTTTCACTTCTCCTGATCCTCCTGCCCTCCTCCGAGGGTGTCTGGGTTGTTCTTGTGTCACATTTCTTGTCGTCCTGTCCTCAAAGGGCCTCCAGAACAGACTTGTAGCAGAAACTTCACCGGTTTTGCCAAAACTTTCAAAGGAAAACGCAGCCAGATCGGCCGACACTGAAGTCTTCTTGAGGGTGGAACGTGTTGGCAGAGGTCACCAGAGGTCACCTGGTTCACCTCCCTGTCTGCAGGCGCTCCTCAAACCCTCGTTATCTTTTTCTATCTTTATCTATCTGTCGCGTGCTGGGAGGGAGCAGAGACCTGCTGTAAAAGGAGAAAATCTCTTTAAAAAGAGAGAAAGAGAGAGCAACCCCCCCCCCCCCCAAAGAAAAGGTAGACTTAAACGAGCCATCCAGTCTAATGTCTACGTGTGATATCGTTGACAGAAATATTAATCAGAAACCAGCGAAAATTCAGACCTTTGCTCCCAGCTGCCTCACTTTCAGTCTTTAGTCGAGACCATTAGGTAGAAACTGAAGGTCGGGGGGGCGGGGGGGGGCGTCACTAATTGGTTCTGCTGGGTTTTGAATAACAATGAGCAGAGCCCAATTATAAAATCACTGTGAGACACCGTGGAGGGTGTAAGAATCAGGAATATAAACTAGTGTGACAGGGGAGCGGCTGGCCCGGCACTGGGACGGAGGGACTCCAGAGAAGAAAGACGGGAGTGTTTCATCACTTCTGCTTCCCCCTCCTCGACAGAGCGCTAATAATAAAATTTAAAAATCAGCGCTGGCATGAATTTTAATGGGGGGTTGTGGAAAAAACAGTCAGGGTCTCTGAAGATAGCTGCACCTCATTTCAAATTCCATTTGCATAAAAGATTCACGTCACACAGCAAATTTGAAGGAAATCTTTTCTTTTTTTATCGCGCGCTCATCTCTTAGTAATGGAGCCTCTTTTTCACAATGCAGGATCTGACACCAGCACTTTGGAATATAAAGCAGTGTCTCTGGGAGCAAGTGTTGCCTCCATTTGGCGTTTTCAGCCCACCTCCGGCACGCCTGCGCCACCTCTTCCTGTCTCTACACGCATGTAAAACAAAGCATCTGGTGTTCTGGATGCATTAGTGTGTGTGTGTGTGTGTGTGTGTGTGTGTGTGTGTGTGTGTGTGTGTGTGTGTGTGTGTTGTGCTTGCAGCCGTCCACCTGCGAGGCGTTTTTGTGACCTTAACAGGTTTACTGGGCGCCTGGTGGCATTTTGGAGGAGAAACCCGGTACTGGTCCACCAAAAAGTCTCGATGTGGGATAGTGGGAATATTGAAAGATTAACCAGAATGTGGATGAAGGGTCAGTAAAGAGTCCAGCGGGAAGGTGCCGCCATCAACACCCGTCAACGCCACGGACGGACCCACTTCAGGGACACACTCATCAACGTGCTAACTGTTGTTAGCACGTTGACGGTAGCATTGAACTCGGCGCACTTTGTGGAGAAACGTCACGCTTTCAATTAAAGTGCAGAAAACTGGGCGACCTGAGGTCGATCGCTGTAACTGGGGCTCGCCCGTTTCCGTAACAGGGAAGAGGCTGTGTTTCACGGGCGCATCGGCGTATTCATGCTATAATTCGTACATTACCCTGTGGCAGCTCTTCAATTATCTCCCTTGTACTACGATGATACGCTTTATGGGGATGAGATGGTGTTTGATCCGTGTAGAACATGTAGCTTTTCTTCAAGAGTGGAGGAGACGCGGCGGCGTGCTCCAGGGGAGACTTGGGCACAAAACAGTCTGTCACCTTGAAGAGGCGCCGAGCGTGTAGCTCAGGTCTGATGGGAACAGATCTCTCCTGAGACGAGTCTGGGCATCGTTCCCCGGGGAGAGGGGAGGAAAACCAAGAGAGGGCGTGGCGGAGAACTGGGAGAACTGGGAGGAAAAAACACAACTGCACCTGACAACTCATTAGCCCACCAAAGCACAACAACACAGGCAGCAAGGAAACAGAGCTGCTGTGGCTTTTAGGGGCATTTTCACTCATTTTCTTTACATTTTTTATGCAAATCATTCTCTGTATTTGCCCAGCTTGATAAAGCAGCTCTATTATTAACAGCAAAAGCAAAAAACCCCTCTGTCCTCGGGTTATTTTACCTCTCCCAGTGGGAAATCTGCAAATTAACCAAAAGAAAATGGGAAGCAACACTTGCTGCATCTATTATTACCGACTTTTTTTTGAAGCTCTTTCCCTACACAAGAATGGCACATTCTCTAAATTAATTAGCTCTGAATACATCTTAATGATATTTATACTTTTGAGTGTAATTGTCTAATTGTGCTTCTCTAAAGAAACATATACAGTGTGTTTTAGAAGACAAGTTGTTTGCAAGCAGAGAATTTCTTGGCTTATTAATTTTTTTTTTGATGTTCAGCACATCATTAGGTCTGCTCCCATTGTGATGGTGCCTAACCAGCCTCCGCTCCTCGTCTGCCTCCGCTCTCTGGGGATAGATTCTGCGCCGCGCTGTTGGTCAATTAGTCTGTGTAATTCAAAGGCTGAGAAACAACCGTGGGGAAATCCGGAGCCTCTAACACGGGGGTGCCTGTTGTGGTAAATGGCCTGCAAATAACAGACTTTAATGGCTGCCTGGCGTTGACCTAATATGCTAATATGTTGGGGTGATCAGCTAAAACGGACCGCTGGTGGTTCTGGATCCACCGCAGCTGTAATGGAGGCCGTCTTCTGGACTGTTGAGGCTCCTTTTCACTGAGGAGTTGGAGGCGTTTGTGGGGTCAGGAGCTCCGATGTTGTTAATCTACCCTTTTTCTGGTTATCTCTGCCTCCCGCCACCGCTAACACGTCCTCCCCCTCCCCCCCCCTCCCCCGCCGCGGCCTCGCCCCCTCGCTCGGCCGGTGGATATTGCTTTTCTTCCCTCCGCCGGGCCTGTTTTTTTCGCCGCCGCTCCATCTCAATCAGGACCGCAGGAAGTTTTATGAATTCATCAGGAAGATCATGGACGGTCCGGGGAGGCAACAAGGCGAGACGATGCTGTTGGAACAGATGGAGGGAAGAGAGAAAGAAAGAGGAATCGGGAGGGGGGGGGTGTTGCTGTACTGCTGAATTTTAATGAGTACCAGGGGGAATTTCTTCTTCGTCTTTTTTCCTGCTCCCTTTACATCCTCTTCTTTCTCCAGCAGCCACCGTCGACTCCACTGCTCTAAATCTCCATCACACAAATGAGCTTTAACGCGGTTTGACTTTGGCCTTTTCGCCATTTGTCACAGAACGGAGCCGTCAGCTGCAGGAAGAGACGCCCAAAAGTCCTAATTGAACTGCCAATTTGTCATGTTTATCTTTGCTGTCTTCCACAGCCACCAAAACCACACACGCGGCGCCGCCACATCCTCTTTTTGCGGAAGCGAGTGCAGATGTTAACCGTGTTTCTTTCCAGCACAGATCTGCTGCTCATTAGTGGAATCTTCGCTCTTTTCACCGAAGTCTTAAAGTTAAAATCAACTATCTTTGTGGTTTCCAGTGTTTTCAGTTGTTCTCCAGAAATCCCTTCTGGCCTGTAGACTCCCAACACATCAATGCCTGCTCGCTCTCTCTCTCTCTCCCCCTCTGTCTCTCTCTCTCCCTCTGTCTGTCTCTCTCTCTCTGTATCTGTCTCTCTCTCTTCTTCTCTCTTGGGAAGACTTTATTATACTTTGCTCTGACAAAGTACACAGATAAAAGATAATTGGCTGGCTCGGCTCCTCCCCTGATGTGTTGATTGGATTTCAATAATTCAGGCTGGCTTAAAGGTTAGTTGAAGGTTATTCCAGGCAGGCAGACGTGAAAAGGCACGAGGTAAGGAAAATACATAAATACATATGTGTGTTTGTCTTGCAAGCTGTGGCCAGATGGTGCAAAGTCTTTCTAAAAAGGCTAATTTACAGCAGAGACGTTTGGGGAACAAACCACAAAAGGCATCTCGGGGGTATTTGAACATGCAGGAGGAAGTCGGTTATTAAGCAGCAAATGGAGGCAGAAAGACCCCGTCGGTTGTAAATAAGCCTGTATCCCTGCACACGCGCGCATTCTTTACATTCCTCTCTTGTCCAACCTTGCGTAGCGGTTTCTCCTTCATTCGCAGCTAGGGCATTCTGGGTAATAAACAGTTGCGTTCTTCTGAGGATAGCGGAGAGGAGTGTTGGGTTTAAATCGGGGTCAACGCTGCTGGGACGCCGGCTTGTTTTGAAGTGCGTACATGATGAACTGTGGGCGGGAGAATTAGCTTCTCTGTTGTTGCTGCCACCGTCCCCGAGGACGCGTCCACTGATCACAGCAGGGGTTTGAGGGATAAGTAGGGGTGGGGAAAGGTTACGAAGCAGAACGCCTCGGCTACACACCACCGGGAGGGTGGCAGGAGGCGTGATGCCGCTAATATCTACATCCACGGGTGGAAATGTTGTGTATTTAGGTTTGTGAAGAGCTCTGGAGGTCTGAGTCCAGCCCATGACCTCAAGCCTCAACATGTCTGTGCATTTCCTTACCAACGGTTCGTTACCTCCCAGGCTTCAGCCCACACGTGGCTAATTAGCACAACAGTTAGCAGCAAGTTATGGTCTGTGGCGTCGCTCCAGCGCTGTCACGTAGCAGCGAGCTTTGTTGTTGCTCCAGAACAGAGCAGCCATGGTGATGGCGACGCTGGAACCTGGGCTGCAGCATTTATTCAGATCAGGCGCTCTGCCCAGCACTGCCCCCCCCCCCCGCCCCCCGCCGCCGTCAGCTGAGCAGCTCCTGCCTGATATTCCTCAGATGTGAGCTGCTTTGATTTTGCCGACCCGACAGAGGGCGTTGGGACAGGCGCTCGCCGCAGGAATGCCAATAAGTCCAGCAGAAAGGCAGCCGGGCAGGACGATGGGAGACACGGGTGGATCAGGCCCGCGTTCCTTCACTTCCTACTCTCATTTCTACACATTGTGACTTTCACATGTTGGTTTAAATTCATCAGCTTCAAAGTCTTTCTGAGAAGACACGATGGGGATGGGGCGTGGTTGGTTATTTCATGTGGCGTGCTGCAAAAACACCCAACAAAGTGTAATCACACCCTGTTTGTCTCCATTTCTTCTGTCCAGGTTCACCAGAGAAGCCTTGGCTGCCCGTCGCTGCTGCTTCCTCCGCTCACTCGCTCGCTCGCTCGCTCGGTCCTCGTTACGCTGATTCCTCCGCTGTGAGTTTGAACCAACCGTCCCCGGTAACAACCCGCCGCCTCATTGAGAAACCTCAATAATGCACCGCAGAGCAGCTCCCAAATGAGTGGCTCAGTGATGCAGAACTAAAACGAAGGTTAGTCTGCCCGGGCATCCCTGTGATGAGGCCAGATTTGTGTATCAGTTACAAGCCAGTGTCACCACCTAGCACACTTCAAATAGGCTTAGTGCTAAGCCAATTAGCATGACTTTGCATGGTGTGACATGGAGCAGACTGGGCTTAATTGTGTATTGCTCCACCGGTTAATGCTGATTTAGTAGCCTCCAGGAAAGCTGAGCTCTGAGGTAAACAAAGCAACAAGGCTAATATGCTGTTTGTGCCATCTCCATGCACCAGCAGAACGCCTGCTAATCTGCTTACAGTCAGCAGCCGCGCACCTTCAGGCTATGCAACCACTTTTCCTTAAAAAAAACCCCCAAAAAATCAATGCGCATCTGTCACCGCCGTGTACGGCCACCGAATGTGGTTAAATATTAATTACGCAGCGATGATAGAAGTGGAAAATGATTCAGATGACATTCAAGAGCGCTGTCTTACTCAGCAGGGACGGATTAAATCGTTCTGAAGCTCAACTGGCAGCAGTTGCTGCTCAGAAATCCACCCAGTGACAAGAGGAAGAGACGCAAACAGCAGCCGATACTGGCAGGAAGTAGTGGGCCGACGCCGCGGGGGGGCTTCCATCCCTGTGCTGATGTGTCTGATCTGTTTCACCATGGTGACTGAAAAATGATCGATTGTATGTCCACGAGGAGGGGAGCGCCGCGGGGCGAGCTGAGAGGGCCTGCAGGAGCGCTGCCTGCCCTGGGTCACCCGTGGTACCCCTTCACCAGGAACAAAACCAAGATCTTCATTCTGCAGCAGGCTGGAGGGCTGAACGGGAAGGGGGGAGATTCCTGTGGCCTCGGTTTGCTTAAAAGTTTCTGACCTTCAGGAGAGCAACTCTCCCTTCCGTCCCATCAGCCGTCCCTCCGTCTCCCCACCCAGCAGTGCATTACTTACCCCTGACTCAGCGTCTCAGCGGCCCAGACAGCAATATTGAGTGCTTTTTATCATAGCCGCACTTTTTCCTCATTTGAAACAATATAGCCCGACTGCTGTATTGATTTCCGTGCGCTGTGCTCTGGTAAGCACTCCTGCTGCTATATTAAGCAATCGTTTCCCACAATAGACGACACTCTTTCCCAGCCTCCCCCAGCAGTTGGGTTGGCTCTAATGGGCTCTGCATTAGTCAAACTCCAACATTGATTGCAAGGTGCAGGATTTTAAAGAAGGGATCAATATATATATATATAAATATATATACTGTATATTTGTCAATGCTCCTGTCACAGTTCAGTCTGTTTTTAGATACACAGCGATTTATTTCCTTTGTTTTGGTTTTCCTGTGGACCGGATTAGCCTGAAAATCCAAGGTGGCTTCACCATTAAACAGTCATGCTATGGTGCGTGCACATGAAAGAGGCTCAATAGCCGCGTGTCTGCGTCTCAAAATAAAACCTTGAAACGGCGGCGCGCCAGGCCCAGCATTTATTTGCAAGTCTGTGCTTCTAATGTGATGTGACTCCGTTTCCCTGCCAGGCACTGAAGCCCTCTGAAGTGTGTCTCCTTAAATCACCGGGACCTTGGGAGAGCAACTGCAAATGATTTCAGACAGTGGGGCTGCTTCTCACATCAGTCGTGGTGCACCGGATTCCCACTAAGCTATCTGCTATCTCCTCGCCATGTCGCTGAGCGTCAATAAATCAGTGTGCTCCGCAGGCAGCCCGGGGAACGCCGAGGGGGAATAACACGCCCTGTAGTCACGCAGATTTAAATATACAAGGGCTCCTTGTCGCTGCTGATTGGGCGCCACATCACTGCTCAGCACGCCCAAGAAAGCGGAAGGAGGGTAAAAAAGGAGGCTGCCGTTTGGGATCACTTAAGTGGTGAAGCTGGTTAGCATGTGACTCAGCGATGGGTTCTAATTGGCTGCACCCCACTGACAGGAGCGCAGCGTGTGCACGCGAATGTCTCCCCTGGTGAGTGCACGAGTGCGCCTGTCATCAGCCTGCAAGCGTTTCCTCACTGCTTCAGGAGCCCCGAGCACTATTACTAGTCATTATTATTATTACTAGGGATTATGATTAGCTACTGACTTTACCATTTCAAGTTTCTGATGGTTTAAACGGTCGACAATCTCACTCAAACGTGTAAATCAGAGCCCAGAGAGGTGAACACAACGCCCTCCTGCCTCCCACACCCAAACCAGAAGCTTCTGGTTACATTTAAACCCCCAAAACTCAGATTTACTAAATTCAAGACTCACTACAGTCAGATGCTTCCATGAATATTTTTGTTGAACACAAGTGACTGAGACAGGGTTGGGATGGGGGGGAGGGGGGAGGGCAGAGGGTGAGGATGTGAATATTACTGTCATGGCTGAAGGCTACAGCTGCCCACCCAGTTATCTGTCAACATCGCTGAGGGGACAACTGTCAGATTAAGAGCCCAGGCTTAATGTCAATAGATCACAATCTGCCTCGTGGCCTCAATTATATTGCCTCTCGTCGTCCAATCGGTTGTTGGCGGTGGTGGTGGGGGGCTGCAGAGGAGTATTAGCCGTGAGTCTCATCAAGTATTCAGAGCTGTAATGGCTTCTTTGCGCCTGTACTGCATAGATTAGCACCGAGGGCCGAAGGGAAGCTACGTGTTGGCACAGGCTTTATGAGCGCGGCCATGATGGATGTCTGCTGTGAATGTCATTAGTGCTGTTTTGCTGAGAATCCGGCTGGAGATTGCCAGAAAATCCTCTCAGCGTGGCCTGATATCCTGTTAGTGCAGTCAAGGCAGAGAGAATGTGCACATGTTCAGTGAAGAATCATTTCCTACTTAAAAACGGCATTCTAGCGCCGTCCTTTTGTTGCTAACTACAGTGGAGTATGAGCGGCGGACATATTGGATCCAGAGCTGCACTTATATTGCTTCTGCACAGGGACCGTCCCTCCAGGCCCGCCCCTGCCAGCCCAGCTTTATTATCCGTTTGACAGAAGGGCTGGCGGAAAGCATCTGAACAGCCCATAAATTGTCATGCAGGCTGCGGTGTGATGCCTACCCAGTCCGCCTGCCCCCGCCCACAGCCTGGCGTGTAACCCCGGTGCCAACCCTTCACGCTGCCATTTGACGATCCAAGTTGAAACAGAGCAAAGCAATTAAAGGCACCGATCATTTACATAGTGGCAGAGCTCATTTTCATAATGTTTCCTTTATTATCTGAGGAAGAAATTAACCCAGGAATATATTTATGTACCAGCCGCCAATGGTAACAGCTTGCTAATTGCCCGTTAGATGATTAATAAGCTTACAGCAGATGCTAATGAATCGGGCACTCATTGTTTCAAAGGTGCTCATGTGGCAGGCCTTGCTTTTTTTTTCTTTTGCAGTTTAATTACAGCCATAATTATGTACTTGTTGCATCTGTTTTGACGCAAACACAACCAATTAATGGAAATAACATATATGCGTGTTAATGGACAGCTAATTGTAGAGCGGTGTTCGCAGAGACATTTTTTTTCTTGTCAGCATTTTAATTGGAGAGAGGCCAAAGATATGTAATAAAACCTGACACATTATGACACATTATGACTTTATACTGACTTTATTCTCACCTCTTAATCAACCCTCCCCACTTCAGTTCTGGTTTTACCTTAGTGTGTTAAGTACACACTGTTAGCATAGCGTGGACTGTTGGAACGTGCATGTTCATGCTGGCATGCGTACACTATTATATATCTTACTGCTCTGGCCACCTTTTACAGCGTGCTATGCCGTTCTCTGACGGGTGAGTGGGCTCTGTGAGGCCTTTTTGTCCAAGCTAATGTGATTTTGCTGGCTCTGCCCATTCAGAAGAGGTCGTTTAGCGCTATCAAATATGCAATGCATTTTATCATGCTAATAAGCCTACAGAGGCACATACAGACAAGCTTTTTCCAGCAAAAATATGCTTTTGAATCAGCTCAGGCCTCACTGTTCTTCGGTGTAGCTTTATCGAGCCCATGCTAACACGCAGGCATAAGCTTTGGCTGATGGAATAAACCCAGACTCACCAGATGTGATGTGTAACTGTAAAATCCCTTTTCAAACCCGCTGTTTTGCATCAGCTATTATTTCACACGTTGCCTGCGCCGTTTTATAAGTCTCCAGCCCGGGAAGCACCTACACGGTCTCTTTACCATTTTACACTGATGCACGCTCTGTGCGCATGTGATACTTCCAGAGAGAGCAGATTTCCCTAATCCCCACCTCTCCTTTTTTCCTGGCTTTCGTTTACACTTTAATAAATGGCTGTGATTTAATTGTGCCGCCGCGCTCTGCTCTCAGTTCAGCGAGTGATTAGCACGACAATGTCTCCTAAAACCCCGCGCTGCTGTTTATTTAATTGTCCCTATGATGCTGCGGTTATGCTCTATTTATTTTGCCGCTTAACTAAAACAAAAGGCACGGTTCAACTTTAGTGGAGGCTCATGCAATATTGAGCAGAGTGGAAGTCTGCGCCGCTCTCTAGAGACGTGTCTCCCAAACGCGACACACAAAGCCAAGAAAATGAGTGGTGTGTGTCTGTGTGAGTGTTCAGATGTGTTCCTCCGGTGTCTGTGCCAGGCCCTGTGAATAACAACCATCAGCCTATGAATAATTTCCTCTGTTTATGCTTTCTTTGCCCCCCCGAGTGGCTATTTTTTCCCCATCCTGCTTTTCTTCCATTCCTAATGCATCTCTCGCTCCTCTGCGTCCCACATTTGTGCCCCGCTTTAGCTCCATTATCATTTTGAATCAAAACAAAACTGATATGTGAAACCATTTAAAGTGAGATGATAGTGTTGGGGCTGTTCTCCCTAATAGCTAATGTTATTTGTGCAGGGAGCAAAGCGCGACCTTCGAAACAGTTCTGAAATATCCAAATCAGAGGAGGATATATGCTACAACTACAGTGTGACTGAGGGCAGAGCTTTGCTTTGTTTTCCTTGAATTACCACGGCAACGCGAGCTTCTTCTCCTCAGGTTCCTGTTTTTGGTGTTTTACTCCTTCATTGACCCTCCAAAATGTTCAAATACCTGAGTGACATTCCCACTGACACAAAGTTGGCTTAGATTCTGTTATATATATTTCTTATCTATCATATATCCCACAGAGACTCCAGCTGTTTCTTGACTGCGGTCGGCTGGTTTTTACAGCACGAGCTTCAGTTCCTACCAGGAATTCTGACAGTTTCAGGCAGGTTTAAGCTAAAAACAAGAGGGTTCGAGATCAGCGGGAGCCGAAGTGTCTCCATGTTGTGCTGTGACATCATCTGGAGGTCAAAGGGCATGCGGCCGATGACAGAAAGAACTGGGAGGGATTTATGCTGCAGTCTGCTTGGGTTAGGTATCAGGATTTAGTTGAGGTGGTATCATGACCCGCGGTCCACTCTGGAGCGCCACATTCCTCCTCGCCTTCCTCTGGCGGTGCATATTTGATATGAGGCTGTCAGCGGATTGATAATCACCCCGTGATGTTGGTAACTTGAATGACTCGATGGTAATAGGATCCTCCTGGAGCTCAACGCGCGTCTGACTGTAAAAGCAGACTCACCTTCACCTCCGGATTCCCAAAGTTGATCGATCAAAGGAGCCGAAACGAGGCGGAGCAGATGGCGGCGACGCCGGGACTCTTATTGTGCCTGCAGATGTGCCGTGGTTTCAACCACTATTGATCATCGCAACTCTGAGAAGGAGCAGAGCGGCGGCCAAGGCTGCGGCGGATTAGATTACCATGAAATCTGAACAGGAACACTTTCCTCCTGTGGCTGCAGGTTCACATCACATCTGAGAGATCTTTGGTGTCTCCTGGACAAGCAGAGTGAGAAGCGTTCTCTTTTTTATTAATAGTAAATAAGAATCCTGGGTCCTGATCTCTGGTCTCCTTGCAGCCAGTGAAACAGGTTTTTTCTTCCTCTGGAGGAGTTTTAGGAGACTGTGCACACATCATATTAATGCTCATATTAATCCTCCATTTCTGTCGCCGGGGAAACGCTAACTCGGCTTTCATTGATCTTTTTTTAAACGACCCGGGGTGTAAGTTTTACCCTCCACTGGAAAAGTTCTCCGGATCACGTTTGTGCTTAAATGCTCCACACACGGCGTCACCTGAGCTCCTCCATTCCTAAGGTTTTCAGACTGAGCCGATGTTCACCTGCGTCCTCACCTTCGAGGGTTTGACTCACGGCCAGTTTGTCCACCTGCGCCTGTTTATCCGTGAGCGGCGCCGCGGGTGCAGAACGATGATGACGGCTTTCTGCACGGTGCAGCCTGATGTTGTTCTTTGGACATTTAATAGTCAAGAGTGGCTCCTGTGGGACTGAACCCCCCTCACTGGGGTTAAACTGGTGAGTGGAACATGAAACCTTCTCTGCAGACGCCAGAAAAGCCTATATATGTGAAACTTTATTTGTGCAGTAGTTGAAATAAGCGCTTGTCTCCTTGTCTCCTTGTCTCCTTTCCTCAACGCTCTCTATGTCTTCAGTTTTGCTGAGCTGGCTGCTTCAGCCCTCATGACTTGACACGTCTCCTCGTTAGTGGACACTGTGTAATTGTCTATGAACTGCTGTTCAATTGACCACAGAAGTGGAAACGTCCGACCCTTCGGAGGCCGCCGAGTCGTAAACACTAATGTCGCGGTGAAATGCTGCACTTGTCGGATGTTCGCATTGTCTCCATTAGGCAGCGGAGAGAGGGGGGCAATTATGTGAGCCAGACAGTGGAGGACAACAGCTGTACAGCCATTACTCTGATTTGTTCTTGTCTGTAGGGAGAAGGTGTGAGCAGGGGGGGAGCCGAGCAGAGGCAGCCTGCATTAGATGTCTATCAGAGAGTGAAAGTGGCAGCTGCCAACTCCTGGCGCTCCTGTGAATGTGAGTGGGTTTCCTCCAGGCTCTTGGCATTTCTCCACGCCCTTCTGCCCTTGGATGATGACAAACCAGGGAGGTGGGTGGGTAATAGCTTTCCAGCACCTGCTTATTCATCCAAAATCCTTCACTTAAAGGACGAAGGAGATTAAGTTCCACTCAGGTGTCCAACTTTCCTTAAACCTGCTGACCTTCGCTGATTGACTCATCAATACGGAGCCGACCTGCTGCTTTAGGGGTCCAAACTCTGCTGCTCAGCAGAAGTCACCTTTGACAAATGAAGACAAATGTCTTCTGGACTGCCGCCGCTCCCTCCTCCTGTCTCTCTCTTTTAGGATTTCCCGTCCTGCTAATCGCCGCACAAACAAGGATTTCATCATCACCACGTGAGCGCCGAGTGGAAATGTGCTGCGACGGGCTCGTCGAGAAGGTGAGAGGGAGAATGTGTCTGGAAGGAGTTGAGGTTCTGCTCGTCATGCAAGTTGATTTTGGGCTCACAGGGGATTCTGCTTGTTGGCTTGTGTAAAGCTGCTCAGCTCTTGCTGTCGTCTTTAAGACCCTTCTCACTTCCAAAGCACCTCCTGGTCACGCTCCATCGCTCACAGTATCATATTGGATCGTACCTGCAGCGTCGTTGCTGGTGATGATGGAGACTCTTCAAAATAGGAAGCAGAACATTTCCTGGTTTCATAGCAGAGGCCTCGGCCCAGAAGAGTCCTGTTAGTCTGTAGCCAGTCAGTGTTACGCAATCCAAATGTTGCCCTAAATTGCCTTTTGATACAGAGCAACCAGTAATAAATAAGTGTTCGTTGTACTTTTGCACACTTTTGACTGGCCTAAAAGCTGCTCAGCCAAATTCATGCTGAGGGACTCAAATGGAAGGTAGGATTTGTTTTCTTCCTTTTGGCACATTTCCTCTTTTAAAGGACACTAGAAACCTTTTATTTGACCTTACACTCACCCACCCACCCACACACACACACACACACACACACACACACACACACACAAACAAATGAGGTAATAGCTCAGCTGTGGTCGGACCTTAAAATAATGGAAAAGGGGGCATTTTCAATTTCCCCAGACATTTTTCCCGCCTCTTTTGGGGGTGTGAGAGGAGGGTCTGGAAGCGAAGGTAGATCTACTGTTAGTCCACTGACAAAATACCACTGAAAACTGGAAGCAAACTATAAATAAACAAGCAGCAATATCCCGTTATGAATATCTAATTCCAGTCTTTAATAACCAGCGAGGCCCTGAGGGACGCCCGACAGACGGCTGAGCGAGCACCGATATTGTGATTGGGAAAAGAACTTGTCCTGAATTATTAAAGCAGCACCAGACTGATATCAGCCTGGTCATGTGACTGGCTGGCTCATGACAGCCAAGTGAAATTTCATTTTTAATTTATTTTAACTACCTGGAGCAACAAGGTGCAACAACTGAACCTTCACTTGGGACAGAAACCAGCAGCAATTGAGAGTTGTATTTTTTTTTTTTTAAAAACCAAGTCTTCAGGCTTTAAATCGGGGACGCTCGTTATTAAATGTTGAAATTGGTCCATGTTGTTAGAGAGGGAAGCGCTTTAACCGAAAGGCTCAGTCACATCATTTAGGAATGTACTTTAATGTATTTAGACATGTTAGCATATTAACACATCTGTGTGGCAGCGCCGACATGCACGTTTCAGGATGGTAATTAATGGCAGAGGAGCTGGGCTGTGATGGAGCCTGGTGGGAGGCTGCAGCTGTACGGGGAGGCTCATTGATTCACCCCGCCGCTCTATTGATCCACCATGTTTTCCTTCCACTGCAGCCTGCTAATCATTGGCTTATTAGGCAGATGGGTTCAAGCACGGCTGTAACTCTCCAGGCGCCACTGAGATACGAGTGGGTGCTTAGATGACAATCATTGCCCCTTAAATAATAATCATATTTAGCAAAGAGAATATCAGAAGCATCCAGGATGAGCAGAGTGTGTCCCGCTGTTGTCCTGAGAACGGGAGTGTGGTCAGAGTCTCCCGACGGCAGCAGCGTCCTGTGACAGCTGTCGGACACGTTGTCGTCCTGGAGACGGAAATTCAGTCTCTCTGTACTTTTGCACGTTTACCGGAACAACTCAAGGATCAATTTGCTTCAAAGCCGCTACATTTTTAATCAGCACATCCCACTTGGAGTCAAAACATTTTTGTTTTGAAGCTTCTTTTGTTGGCGAGGAAATGGCGAAGTTGACGAGAAGTTGTGTGTGCAATCAGCAGGGCGAGATATAACTCAGACAGCGACACACTCCGATAATCATCCGTTTGTTCCATAAACAATGCCTGGAGTGACTTGGGATTGGCTCAACAATGCCTCATTACTAGTGCATCAGCTAACTTTTTTCCTGGAGATAATTCGATTCGTCAAGGAGAGCTGACGAGGGAGGAAATGAGTGCTGGAGAATGAGAAGCGGGGGTGGAGCGAGCGGAGGAGGACAAAAACACTTATTAATTTGAAAGAAATGGAATTAGCAGCGGGGCGTTAGGAGCAGCAGAGTTTCTAATTTTACCCTTGCCCCCATGTGTCGATGGTAAATGGAGATTTGTCACACTCGGCTTGGCTGACTCCCCAGCCTGATGAGCTGTCTCTCCTGGAGGAACTCTACTCTCCAGCATTACCCACAATGCCAGCTTTCACTTCGCTGCCAGAAACCCCTCGGTGGGGGGAGAGTGGGCGGAGGTGCCACCAGATTTGGAATTCAGCGATGATGGTGAGGATTATGACTTGTAAATTTATGGAATTCATATCTTGTAGGACCTGATTGCGATGTTGGTGGAATAAACCCTGTAGATGACGATGAGCAGCTAGCAAACTGCCTTTTGAGACTAATTTAGCCCTTCTTAACGAATCATTGACTAGAGTAACACGTGTTTAGTGACTCAACCTGGTTATAAGTCTGAGTAAATGAGCTCTCTGTTCATGACCATCACAGCAGTGACGGAGATCAGGCTGGCACAAAAGAACGTTGGTTTCCCTGACAAACGGCCGCCTGTTCCCACCAGACCAGAGTTGAGCTCCGTCTTATATTTTTGTGCTTTCAAATCCAGATTAAACAGGAATGGATCAATTGAAAGCCGCCTCTTGCCAAGAAGGTTACAGATCACCTGTCCAGGGTGCGTCCCCGCCTCTCATCTGCTCACTTGACCCTGGATAAAGAACGATCTATGGTTTACAGGGAATGGACGCACACAGCGTGGCTCTACAGAGCAGCGAGCACGATGAACGCCACGCTGTTATAAGCACCGATCAATAACATACACGTGCACGCGCGGCCTCTTGTTGAGAGCATCCAGGAGAAAATAACCTCGTAACCCTTCGCCTGTCCTGCAGCTGGAGAACGCTCCGCTTCTCCAGCAGGCTCAGCCTCTTCGCCACCAAAGAGGACAGGAGCTTCATTACCGCCCAGTAGAACTAGCGGAAAAGATGGCGACAAATACCCAGGCCACACCCACTTTTGTTGGAAAACATTGCCACCTACACGCCACGTGGGCGACAAATTTGGTGATTGGCAATTTGGATTAAAACCTAATATTTTTTACAGTGTTTCATCATTGTGTAATTGGCCGATTGACCCTAAAACTGTGTAAATCAACATTGCACGTGTTGCTGCATGCTAGGCTAACTTTAGTTTATAGGTCGAGTTTAACTGTCGTGAGGGAAAAGTGTGGTTTGACAAGATGGCAAAAACACCGTTCAATGACCAACACACACACACACACACACACACACACACACATGCACGCGTGCCAGCAGCTCTTGCCTGGCGATAAGGATCCCAATGTGTCTGACAGCGAGAATGACGGCAGAGTGTGAGGGAATTAAAGGGATTATGGGGTTATAGAGTAGTGTGATAGCCTCTGGGATGACGGAGGGATTAGCCCGATTATCTCTCCCTCTCTAGCACTCTGTCTCTCTCTCTCTTAGCCGACAGACCGGTCTACAGTGTGAAATCTGCCAGATGTGCCATCTTCAGATAGAGAAACACCCAGAAGGAAGTGGAATAAATGAGAAAGCAGGAGAGGAACAGTGACAGTAAATAATCAGAAAATAGGTATAAAGGTTATAAAGATAGGCAGGAAAATTGGGTGGGGTGGATCATCAGGGAGAGAAATGAGAGGAAATTGCGTGGGGTGGACAGAGTAATGATAGTGGAGGAAGAGGGAGGCGATAGGAGACAGTATTCCCTGTTGGCTGGCTTCATTCTTATTCCCTCCAGTGCACGCCGACTCCCTGCTCAGCTTAATATGGGATTTCATTGAGGTGGTGCTTAGACCAGCTTTACATTTTAATTTGCATATTTGCTGCTACTTTTGGTCCCTAGCATGGTCGTCTACGGGTCTCCCATCAGCTGGAGGATGTTTCTGGTGCCAGACTTTGGCAACTTAACCTTTTTATTGAGAAAATCAGTTGCTTCATGTGGACAAGCATCAATATGCAACATCATTAATATGACTGCCACATTGATCAGATCACACTAGATCCCAGAAGAGTCATGATGGTGTGTGCATGCTCTAATTTCTTACCTAATGTGGAGGATAAAACTATTTATTATAGATGTTCGATGCCATTGTTTCTCAGACTGATACAGAGTAACCAATACACGAGTACTTTTAACGTAACTTTCATTTTGTTCCATTTTGCAGTTTTTTTTTTGCAGGTCCCAGACGATTTCGTGAGGGGAGCAGCCACGTTTGTGTGGGCAGCTCTCTGTTTGTCTGAACAGGCTGTGAGGTGATGATTTGCTGTGGTGTCACCATCTTCTGGTGAAGAGCACAACTCCACAAGTTTCTCTTTTCTTGCTGTGAGTGTCAGTGACTGGTTTCGGCAGTTATCAGGGGTACTTTGAAATACAGCTGGTGTCGATACTTGGTACTCGTCCAATACTTAGTATCAGTACTCACCCATCCTGACTATTTTAGTAAATGTTTATTAAGACTGAGACCTCATCATGTGAAAATAGATATTTTAACATCCACCCACATGTGGGGATGTTCCAAGAAGGAACCAAAACCTTTGTGAAAAGTTGTTTGGTCACACATGTCTTATCACGGTGTGTCTGTGTGTGTGTGTGTGTGTGTGTGTTGGAGTCTGTCATGTTCAGCTCAGAAATGGTGGCGGTTGAAAGCGCAACTCTGTTGAAGTCAGAGCAAAACAGTGCTGAGAGGAACTAATGAGTGATGTTATCGCAGAGACGGTAATTAAGATAAAATTAGCTCACATGCTAGCACGTTATGCTAACATGTGGCCATATGACCCAAATCAGTAATGGACACTTAATTGAATTTCAGTCACATCTTCGCAAACAGGTAACTAAACTATTAAATCCAGAATGGGTCACAATAGCCAGCCTGTTGCAGACCCTGTTCACAGTTACTCAGCTGGTGAAAGTTCTGATCCAGCTGCTGCTGCAGAGCCATTATTGAGCTATCAGCTAATGGCTGCGAAGCCAGAAAGGGCTCAATCACAAAAAGCACCAAAATTCAGATGTGCACAGAATCCCAAGCTGACTGTGGAGGCCTGAGACCTAGATTCCCTACCTGCTCTAATGTGGCATAAATGTAAGACGGAGCATAAGGTACAGCTTTACCGATCAAATTAATGCCATTAAACTACCGCATAAGTGCCCAGGAGCAAACATGACCTACCGAAGTGCCTGTAGCTGTAGTGGGACAGTCTTTAAATGTCCGGTAAACCTGGGCAGGCGTAAAAACGAGGACGCGTCTAAACTTTAAAAAATTCTCCCTCATACACTGGAGCCAGGTTAGCTTAGTCAGCTTGATCAGGTTAAACATCAGAGCAGAAACGTTATGTAGATTTTTCACACAGAGAAGCACCGAAAAGATGATCAAAGGAAGGATGAAAAGGATCAAAGGCCTGGTGGAAACAGATTTACTGACAGACTGTGCGACTATTCACACGCCGCAGTTCACCGCCATCAAAGTCTGCAGAGACGCAGGCAGGGACGCTGTGCGTTGAACACAGTGGCCTCTCGTTTGGCTGCAAACTCCCCCAAGGTGCAGAGCAGGTACATACACTCCCCAAAAGTGTGTGAAATGATCACACGGTATCACTCGTGTTTTGAGGCCCTTTTGTTTTTGCTCTCAAAATGTCTGTCGTCTGACAACCGCAGGCCTAAATCTGCTGACAGCGAAACTGAACCGTTATATCTAATACAGCCCACAAACCCGAAACCCACACGCAGCAGTCTGTAGAAACCCGGACGGCTCCGAGCACATCTGCGCTGGAGCGTGCAGTCACGCTGCAGCGCCTAAACAGGCGTCGTAAACCAGCTGCAGCCCGATGCTCTCTCATATAAAGGCTAATGGCTTCTGACCAAATGTTAAAATGTTTTTTTAATTCACTCCTTTTTTCTTTTTTTTTAAAAGTGTGTCCTTGTGTTAAAGCGTATCTTTCGGTCCGGATGTCGGCTGTAGAAACTGTAACACCATATGCAGTTGTGGGTTACTGTATTTTCTGGCGGTTCATATCTACACAGGATGTGTCGTCAGAGCTGCTGGGAAGGGTTTTTTCACAGTGAAGTGGATAGATTGTTTCCATGCAGGTTTGTTTGTGCATGTGCATGTGCATGTGCATGTGTGTGTGTGTGTGAGCAAGTCTTTACGCTGTAAACAAGATTTGCCCTCAAACCAGGGCTGACAGGGCTCCCGTGCGCGCGAGAGACGGCTGCACACGGTGTTTTGGTTTTTTTTTCTCTTTCCATGGGTTATCGGGTATTCTGGGTTGTCATGGCAACTAGTGACAATGATTCCTTTCCTCGTTCTTCACAGTGAAGGAAAAAGTGTGATGCAAATTGACGCTCCCCTTCAGGCAGAAAGGTCTGCTGAACAGAACTGGAGCGAGTTGTAAACAGGAAAACAATATTTCAGTTTGGTTGTTGTTGTTGTTTTTCCATCCGTGACTTTCCAGCAACCACGTTTCCTTTTTGTCTTCTGGATGTCGCCAGAATGCAAATTTTTCCGTGTTGATGGCACCAACCCGGTCAGTGAGCAGGAAGGTGTCATGTGCTCTTTATTCCACACGGCTTCTCTTCCCTGAACAAACACATGTTGTTCCAACATGTGTCTCCTGCATGTTTGCCCTCCTCTGACCCAAATACAACATCCATTATCTTCCCATTGCTCTGTTTGTTTTGGTTAAAGTATTTGAGCTGATAAGCCAGAGTGGAAGCAGATGAGATTTGTCGTCTTCCCACCGTGAAATCTTGCCGTTCTCTCTCTTTCACTTTTCACGCGCTTCGATGGACGCCGTTTTTTTTCTCCATCGTTGTCAGACATGTGTTCACGCTCGCTGATGCAGCAGTGACCCTCAGTGTGTCTGGATGGAGCTAAAGTTGGCGCGCTGCAGCCTGCAAATGGAGGGAGTCATCCCAAAACTCAATGAGGCAGAGCCATTTTAAACTCACATATTGTTTTGTTTAAAAAGGCTCCAGGTTTGATTCCTGTCTTTCC
Organism: Takifugu rubripes; assembly: GCF_901000725.2. Taxonomy (NCBI): domain Eukaryota; kingdom Metazoa; phylum Chordata; class Actinopteri; order Tetraodontiformes; family Tetraodontidae; genus Takifugu; species Takifugu rubripes. Next base: position 14,367,129 of record NC_042297.1, on the reverse strand, counting down.
ATATGGGGGTTCTCCCAGTGTCTGTGGGGGGGGGGGGGGGGGGGGGTTGCAGTTCCCTCCAAAAACATGCACATTAGCTTGATTGGAGACTCTAAATTGTCCCCAGGTGTGAGTGTGAGAGTGAACAGTGGGTGTTTGACCTGTCCAGGCAGCATTCCTGCCTCTCCAGCACCCCCATGACCCTCATTAGTAATAAGCAGCAATTAACAGGAAATGGATGGAAGGGAGAACTGAAGCAATTTCATCAACAGAAATGAAGTTTTTAAAGGTTTAATCAATGGCTGCAGCTTAGTGCGAGTAATAGATATTGAACCACAGTTAAATGAACAGATGCCTGTTGGGATGATGCATTTGTTGGACAAGTAAGTGCATCCAAATCAATTCACATATTGTTATTAAAGCTGGTACAGACGCCGAGGAAGCTGGATTTCTGGCCTTAACCTTGCAAGCAAACACAAACTCTTGGTTTGGGTTTTAGTGTGACTGATTTATGCTAACTTGTTAGTGTTTCTAGAACTTAGCAAGGCCAAATGTGTTATTTAGTAAAGAGAAACCAGTGTATTAAAGCAAGAAAAAGTTAGGAGAAAATAGGAAGCCCCTACACAGTTGCATAACTGTGACCTACAAACACACCACAACTGAGATGGGGAACGATGATGGGATGGAAACTCACATCTGTGGGTGTCTACATGTGCATCGACATTCCAGATGACACACAGTTACAATAGTGTAAAGTAGTGCAGTGGAGGCTGTGTGCGTGTGAGGGTGAGTGTGTGAGTGTGAGTGTGAGTGTGTGCGTGTGAGGGTGTGCGTGTGAGTGTGAGTGTGAGTGTGTGCGTGTGAGGGTGTGCGTGTGAGTGTGTGCGTGTGTGTGTGTGTGTCTGTGTGCACTGGAAGTACACACCTGTGACCTTTTGATGGAACACATCGATAGCACATTGTTTTGCTGAGATGCTCACCCACAATCCCACAATGACAATTTCATGGCTAAGTTGTCGGCATCAATACATTAGAGGGATCGTTCTCCGTATTGTTTTCTGATCAAGATGGATTACTCATCATCAGCGGAGGCCTGGCTTTGGAGCTGTGGGATCATGTTGATGCATTTGACTGAGTAGTGAGGCTGAGAGATGTTAGATTGAGATCTCGCTGCCTTATTGAATTTCTGAGCGGGTGAATCAAATTATTTTTCCACTGGAAGAGCTGCAGGCTCTCCTGGATAAATGGATACTGTTCTTACAGCTTTTAGGCAATGTCCATGTCTTCAAACAGCTAGTCTGCTCATCTGTTTCAAATTGCTCCATCTTTACGTTTGGACCCTTCCTTGTCTTCTCATGGATTCCTTTCATTTAAATCCTTTCCTTCTGTGCGCACGCAGCTGCCTCAGCCCAGAAGATGGGGAGCAAATTGAGCCTTAAATCTAAACATGTGACATCAGAAGACAAAATGGCAGTGCTGACAGGCTCTGGACCACCCACAAGCACTGCGGCTTCCCTCTAACTTAATGTGGACTGAATTAGATGCTGCCTCAGACCGTTAGCCCAAAGCTTTTATTGACCGCGGGTGAAGCAACTGCTGCGGCCGGTTCGGCTCCTCCAGGCGTCCAGTTATGAGCAAATTCTGAAGCTCATAGTCAGGAAAAAGCCAGCAAGTGGATCGTGATGGTCAAGGCTTTGGCACCTTTGTATTGCACATGTGGTCTGCATGTGTGTGTGAAGTACAGATACTTCATTAGAAAACAAACAACACATGCACTGGCACACGTGAACAACTCTTAAAAGGACTAAACATCCACAGGACACGTAACTACTGTAGTATCCCACACAAACACTCATTCTGGCCTTAGTGGAAAATTACCAGGCTGCCGTACACACCCGGGTGCTCATGGGAGCCCTGGAGAGAGGGAAGGGACTATTTGTGGTGTCCTGCTGACTGGACCAAAGGAGAACAGACCAAAGCTGTGGTGAGGCCTGAAACAGGAAAGGAGTGGGGTGTCATTAGGCTGGAGGTCTGCACCCAGCCTCACTGATCCGCCTGTCTCTGGTCTGCAGAGCCGTACAGCAGGTGGTGTGTGTGCAGGACAGACTGGGAGCTGTGCTTCAGAGGTGCTTCGTAGATCCTGCGTGTTGATGCTTTGGTCCAGTTTTTAAGCTAACGTCCGCGTCTCTTGGCTGAGCTCTGCTCCCTGTTCCCTCTACCAGTGCAATATTGAAAAACTGTACTTTGACCTACATTAATATTCCAACAGAAGGGGTGACTGTGCCTTGGGCCACGTCCCCAGCAGAACCTCCCAACAGAAAATGCATCACGATATAAATTCACAATCAGTTTCATACATACTGTCTGCACACAGCAGATAATGCATTCTTATGGCAGCTATTTGTCGCACTTTGCCCTCAAGGCTCTCTCCCAATAATAATGTTTGCAACAGCAGTATTGATTTTAGTAGCGGTTGTCGCCGCAGCTGTTGTCCTGCCCGGCCCGCTTTTATGAGCAGCCATAAAATAACACTGAGGAGATGGCCTGGATACTTTCCATGTATTACAATCAGAATTTATAAATTGCCCCATTACCCACCTTTCCACTGGTTACTCTTGGAACATTAGCAATTATTTCCACATGGGTCACACTCATAAAACCAATAATCTGGTGATTTAAAGCTGCGGTAGATTGGCCGGACCGCAAGCTTTCTACAGAAGGCCTTTGACTTTAAGACATCGATTTCAGGCTGCTGTTATAAGAGCTTCAGAGGATAAAATTGCTTCTGGGTTTATCTGAGGAAAAATTGTGGGAGATAAAGTGAGTGACATTGAGGAAGAGGAGCGAGATCATCTCAGGACGAGTGTGGGTGTCGGCTCAGGCGAAGTAGAAAACCTCCACAGGCTTTGTGTGCCTGCATGAGCTGTGTGTTTATAGCATTGTTTGCTTTTAGTGTGAAGGTTTGTCTCCTGCAACTGCAGTGGAAGAAGCCTGGTTAGAAATCACCGTGTGCTCGTTCTCAGGGATCTGGTTATTTGTCAATGTTACTGTAAACTCGTCTTAAAAGTGAGGACATTTACTGTTTTAATACTGCTGCAATAACAGGACACAGACTCAACAACCAACAAAAACACTTCCGACAGCAGGCGTCACAAGGAGAGGACGGTTTGTTTGGGTGGCAAACCATGCAGAACTATTTGTTTCCAACCATTTGAGTTCAATAATTACTATTAAGGTAATTCTGCCTGTCGTCAGTTAACGTTTAGAAATATTGTAAACAGGAAACGTCTCGAGTGCCCACATGATTGAAAACATTGATCGAAGCTCGGCTCTCTGACGTATTAAGGTTTTTTTTTTGCACATTCTGTTTTGTGTTAGGGCGTGCAGTTGTGTGTGAGTGCAGATGTCTGAAACATGGAGGCGGACGTGCTGCGGTTTTCCAGTCAGTGTGTGTTTATGGAGATGGATCGCTACAAGAGGTGGTGGGAGGTGAGAGAGGCCGGCTGGATGGCAAAGCCCTAAAGACTGCCCACCAACCCATCATCCCATTACTGCCCCCTTGGAGCAAAAGACAGGCAGAGTGAGCGAGGGCGGAGGGATGGGAGGAATAAAGGAGATTCAGGGAGGACAATGAAAGTGAGCTGGGAGCTCAGTGCAATGATGGTGGGGAGGAAGAAGGATGAGTGTGATGAGGGAATAGCAGGAAAACAAAGTCAAAGTTACCCGGGAGAGGGAAGAGATGGAATTTCTAGAAGGATGCAGAGGACTGAAGTCTGCAATTCACTAACAGGTGATTGTAGAACAGAACGTGACCTGTCCACCCTTCCGATAAATGGCCGGAGGTGACGATCCGCACCGGGTCTCTTGGAAGATGGCGGTGCTGGCAACACAGGCGGCGCAGAGGAAACTGGAAACAAAACAGTAAATAAGGACATAATTATTGGCACGAGTCAACACGTTCCAGCGTAGAGATGTGTTTCTGATAATGTCAGATGAACTTGATGCCAAAGGGGGGTCTGAGTCTGAGGCAGATAACCCCGTCTGGGAATCGGGGATTCAGCATCGCAGCAGCGGCCACGGCGCGTTCTGAAGTTCAGAGCATCAACGGCGTTACGTCTTGGTCTTTGAGATGACATTTGCTCACAATGTGTGCACAGCTGTGCAGTTTTCCATAGGAATCTAAATGAATTATAGCAACCAAAGTTGGTGTAAACAGAGGAGCAGTCATCTTTAAAGGGCCTTATTGGCCTGAGTGCTCAGCGCCTCTGACTGTTCCACACCGACTCTACTTATCTGTGTAAGTTCTATGTGTTTGTGTTTTAGGTCTCTTGGTGCGTGTGAAGAAGCTACATGTGCTGTGAGTTTTATCTGCCCCTTGAAGCCCTTCTCCGGGGCCATTTAAAGATATATTAAAAGATATGTCCTGTGTCTCAGTTGTGGGGGACTCGTATGACTCTCTCTTTTCTTGTTATGTGGGAAAAACACGTGAAGAGACACAATTACATTAAACACTTAGCGTGACGGCACATTTACTCACGATAAATTGAGGCAGCGTGCCAGTAAACAGAACACAGAAGCGTTCTGTGAGCCATAAAGGGCCAAGACACACACTTACACACACATAAACACACTCTTTCACACAGTGTGGTCCAGCCTGCAGTTTCTAAGTCTGTAATGAGGCCTCAGAGAAGGTCTACCAAAAAGGCTGGAGGAGTCAGCCAAGGCGGCCTGCGGTCTCATTCAGACAACCACCTCGCCTCCACCATAGCCAGGCTTCAGCGTTCAGTCGCTGGGTGGGATGGACAGGAGAGCTAACCCGGCAAAGCAGAGGGCGGAGGTTCGAGGTCCTCTAGATGTGGTCAGCGCGGGACACCGAGAAGGCCCGTCGCTTATTTGGTGCCACAAAAAGGCAAAGGCAGCCCTTCCTGTCCTTCCTGCCCTTTTTGCTGCTCGGCAGGCCCGCAGCTCACCACAGACAGACAGGACACTGTGAAAACCAGCGTCTATGAAGGAAACTTCACAAATCCACTGTTTACCCCTTCCTGCCAGAACGGCAAACACTTGGAGAAGGTTTCAAAGTGGAGCTCAGACTATTAACAGATGTGGATTCCTCTCACTTTCCGCTGGCAGCGCATAGATCCTAACAAATATACAAACATATCAACGCAGACTCGCTGCACCGCTGTGGCTCCCATATACACAATACACCCACCGCGATGAGCTGGCAGGCCCGGCACCGTGCTGCAGCATCTCCTCTATTTACTCCACAGCAATTTAGCCTTTGGTTTGGACGAGTCATCTTTTCTGGGGGCCACCACTCCCTGTCTGTCCGTCTGTCCGTCTGCCCGTCTGTCTGTGCAGGTCACAGCTTCAAATATCACAGGGGTCAGAGGTCGGCTGAGGGTGCCGTGATGGTGGACCTGAGCAGTTTTAGCACAGCACACACACGGTCGGGTTTAATGATGTCAACACCTATAAGGTTAATTTGTTATTCTTTATACAAAGAAATTGTTTCGGATATAAAGCAGGTAGGATTTTCTGAACTTTTCCCCAGTGAACAACATAAGTCGGGGTAACGGCAGTGCTGAACCGAATCTACTGTCTTATTGAAGCAATTAGCCTTCCCCAACCTTTAATCTCCACGAACTCCCCCGCCTGGCCAGATGAATCTGCCCCGGCCTGCCTCCAAATGGTCAATTATGCCTGTCACATGAAAACTAGCCAATTTCCTTTCTCCCTCTCTTCTTTTTGTCTGCTTTGTCTTTAGTCTTCGCTGCTACTATAATTGCTTTTTTTATGATAACCCGAAGCAGACAGACTCAAATCAAGAGCAAGGAGAGCTGCCGGCACCCTGTGTTTTCCAGCTTAATTGATGACCACCAAGTAAAGTTTGGACCCTCAGAGCTGCGTCCTGTCAGCATTTGAAGGGCGTCAGGGCTGATTTGTATAATGTCATGGTGGAAGCTAGCCTTTGTCTGAATCTCCGGACAGTTTTATCCACATAGTAATCTGCTTGAGTGTAATTTAAAGATGCCTGTTTGCCATAGTAAACAAAGCATTTACAGCTTGTGCGGTGGCACTCAACAAATTTGCTGTGTGACTCGGTGCCAGTGATGATGCAGATTTAAAGGACAGAGGTGGAAATGGACCTAAGCAGCAGGTATCAAGTCAATGGCGAGTGCCTCCGGCCATGAAATGGGGGAGGGAAGAGTTTGGCCTTTTGACTGTTCACTGCTTGCTTCTCTCTTCCTGGGCTCTGGCAAGCCAAGCCCAATGTTAAGTGGCTTCTTGAGTTTATGCAGCGAGGTCAGAGGGAAAATAAAAACATCACGCGAGAGCTACAATTACAGCCCTCGAACATGACAAGCGTCTGTTTTTGTGCTTCTGACTGAGGGCCCATTTTTAATGGTCGGTTCTGGCTGCAAGATAAACAAACAGTCACAGGGTTAGCATAATCCCCGTCTACAAGTGCTAGCCAGTCTAAGAAGGCAAGACAGCCAGAAGAGTTCAGCTCTGCCACAGTGCTCGGCGGCAGCGGCGGTTTTGGCGGCCGGGTAAATTACAGCGTGCAGCAGAGCTGTGGTTTGTATACGCCGTACTCACCCTCACTTACCTTTCTGTCTCAAACACGCTCTTGCTCTTGCAGGCCGCTCGACTAAAGCGTTCAAGTTAAGATGGTAAGTGCACGTTCACAGACACACATGCACTCGCTTGGGTGGGCTCGTCCCTTTCCCACAGGTGTCCACAGGCCAGGCCAGCAATCAGCACGGCGGCTGGCCACACAACCAACCTACAGACCTACTGACCTCATCCCCAGACTACTAATCTCTTAAATTATTGCTTTTAAATCATGTGGGAGAGTTTACGCTAAGGGGAGCTCATTATCCAGGGCACAAGAAAGATTCCCATCAGGTGACATTAACATGTTGCATCATTCTGTGGGAAGCCCCTCCACGGCCCGTCCAGATGGGGCCCATCCAAACAGAAATTTGTTCTGCTGGGCTTCCTCTGAGAGTGACAACCTATTTGGAAAATGATGCTGATTGTTGGGGTGAAGTAGATGGTCTGTGTGATCACATGTTACGGTTGCCGTGGCGGGTTGGATATATTTATGCATTAAAATACGGTGAAATGGATAACATGACATCACCACATGGGCAAATAATTGTATTTCTGGTTTAAAAAAGGGCACTTTATTCAGTGCTGTCTTAATTATAGCACCCGATGCTAACCATTAGATTAGCGCTGACCTCATCTGTAGCTGCAGCAGCCCAGAGTATAGTTGGGAGGGAGAGAATTCCACTTCATGCATCTAGTCAAATCTCCCACTTTTTACACTCTTGTTCAGTTTTTAAGGTTACAGCTGCATCTTTGCAGTCATCCTGCACAGGCTCCTGCAGGCAGCTCTCACAATTAACAGTGTACTCACTCGTGATTATTATGTAGACGCTCGGAGAAGAAAAACACAAACATGCACAAATACACACTGACAGATACACACCCACACGCCCACACACCTGCTGCTCATCCTCAACAGCCCCTCGTGTTAATGGATGGGAGTCTAATTACTACCCTCACACTGGGACTATTTTCTCCGCACTTGCCTCCCAGGACGTGTGTTCGCGTTAGCGCAGGTGTGAGTGTGTCTGCAGTCGTGGGGTTATCTGCTCTCAGCACAGAGCTCAAACTCGCTGCTCATTAGCAGAATTTCTCTTTTCGTCTCCCCTCTTTCTCTCGCTGCTCAGCACAAACGCTCATTGGTGTAAAACAGTCTGGTAAACACTGCGCAGCACCGAGCCGAACACAAAGACAGCAGCAACTTAGCGCCGTGCATGTCTTTATTTTAAGGTATGGTTGATTTCCTCTGCCTCCGTTTCAGAGCCAGAGAAGGAGACAGAAACAGACTGCAGGTCCTCTTAAAGCAGGAAACACCAGTAGACAGACACACTTCTTCATTCAACCACCAAACTCTGGTTAAAAATACCAACAAGGAAATGTGAACTGCTGTCTGATCTCTTACTGCACTCACTTCTGCCTGCACATCACACACGCACGCGCGCGGGCGCGCACACACACACACAGAAGCACCGTGCTGCAGAGATGTTCCAAGCCTTTGTTTGTGACGCAGTGTCGCACCATAAGCTGCCTCTGCACGACAGTGACCTGACTCCGTCCTTCCTCCGCGCCCCTGTGCTTCCGTCCCCCTCGTGGCTGACAGACTTGAGGTCTAAGTGGTGCACAGAGGAGTAGTCGGGTCTTCAGAGGAAAGATTACTGCTGAGAACCGTCTATAGCTCACAAACAAAGGCCACCTGGTCCTCGCAGCGGGGCTGAAATGTGCTCTCATAGGTGCTACAGTGATAAGTGAGTGCTAATAACAGGGTCCTCACTCCTGAGGCCTAATTAGTCCTTCATCCAGTGCAGCACTAATCAGTCTCAAATGCTGAAAACACTGATTATATTTGAGTAAATGGTTTTCTTTTAGTCTGTTTTGTCCAAACAAAAAGTGCTTTTGCGTTACCGTCCTTATCCAGGGAAACAAACCCAGTTGAAATGCAATGAATGCATTTCAGATGTTTTCGCTCAGTCATTTTATTTTATAACTGGACTACTTTATCCAAAAATAGCAGCTATGGAATACAGTGAGTTCAGCAGAATCAAGAGCAGCCGGTGAACACAGTGGACATGTTGCTGTTGACTGGTGCAGTAGGGGCAGGGGCAGACCTGCACCCCCACGGACCCCCGGGCAGCTCGATTGCTCAGCCAAGGCAAAAATGTGTCCTCAGATCTTTGCCTGACACGTCATCCTGTGGGGTTAGGCTGCGTGCCTGGGTGTCCAGAGGAGAAGAAGCAGAAACTCACACTGATCAGCCTTGACTGCTCTGAGTGTGTGTGTGTGTGTGCGGGTGTGTGTGTTTGTGTGTACATGCTTGCTTCTGTTTTAAAGTTACGTGTAGCCTCAGTTTGTCGGAACATTAGCGACTGCATATCAGATGGATTAGAAATGTGCTCGTGCTCATAAATCCTGACCTCCCTTCAGATGGGAGCCGCATTAATGGAGACGTCTGTGTGAAATAATGACTTGTGTTTGTTGTCAAGGTGTGGTTTGTGTTAGTGTGTGTGAATCTGTGACGCATCCTTGGGCCTGTTACCAACCGGAACAGTTTGTCAGATTGAGCGACCTTCAGCTGTCAGGCCCAGAAGTTCAGTGGATCCTGTGTGTGTGTGTGTATGTGTGTGTGAGTACAAATCTCCAAGACTAGCAATTCATCTTGACAGCGTGTGTAGCCACATCACATCACTGTCATACCACTCCCTGATATAGACGAGTGATGGAAGGAGCTGAGACAGAGAGAGACAGAGACAGAGACAGAGACAGAGAGAGACACACAAACACACACACACACACACACACACACACACACACACACACACACACAGAATGACAGATCACATTGAAGTCACTGGGGGAAAAGTGCTGTGACACACTTTTGTGTCACAGCTAGAACAGATCAGCGTGTGCCAGTCAAGGCAGTAAAACCCTGTGTGTATTCCTGTGTGTCCACAATTAGCAACAGGTGACATCATTTAGTTGAAAGGGTGGAGAAAATGTTTGTACAGCAGCGTGATGTTAGGCTGGGCCTGGAGAACTGCCCTCCCGCTGTACTGAGCACGCCTGTCATCGGATGCAGGGGACGACACTTGACCTGCAGGGTGTGTGGCTCCCCCGGTACCACACTGCTGTTCTTGGTTAGGCAACAGAACCTGGGTTAGCATTAGCATTAGCTCCATGCGCAGAAACCAAATCCACTTGCAGAGAAATCTGGATTACAGTGCAGCATTGGGGAGGACATCTTAGGGGAAGTTAGCAAACTTGTACTTGTACTGCTTCAGATCTCAGGAGCCTCGAGTGGAACCATTCCTGTCACGCCAAGATTGTTTTCTCATCAGCACTCGAGACTTTGTCTTAAAAAACTGCCTCTAAATCGTCCAATTGTTTGACAGAATCCAGCCGTGCTAATATGAATTCCTTGTATTATGTTTAGAAGTTTATATTTCCCAAATGTCATGTTTGGCCCGGCTGCCTCAGCACGCCCGCCAGAAAAGTCTCGTTTCAGAGTAACGATTTTAAAGGAGTCACCCGAGGTAAACTTTCATGACTCCATTTCCTCCCCGGGGTGTCGCTCAGCTGGAGATGCAATCAGCTGCTCAAGCCCTGCCTGTCAGCATCGGTTTGAAAAGTTGACCGAGGCAGCGAGGAGATTTCTTGGCTTGTTCGCTCCTGTCAGCTGCTCCTTATAATGGAACCTTCCTCTGAATGATGTCCAGATCGCGTCCGCGCGCCTCCGTCCAACCCTTTTATGTGTTGGCTGCTCCAGACGCGTAAGGAGAATTCTCCTGGATGCGCTCTCTCCCTTTTTTTTAACCTTTGCGAAAAATGTGGAGCACAGATGGCCGCCGTTGGACGGGAATCTCCTCTGAAAGGTTTGAACGCCGACGACGGTTCAGAAGTTGCATTAAAAGGAAAAGTTGGGCCAAAAACTGAAAAAAGTGAGACTTCTGTAGCGGCACTCTTCATATAGAGTCCTCTCATCTTCCTTCAGCTTTACTGACTCCAGCGAATGCATCAGCAGGGCCTCTCCGGCGGCGGAGGGATCCAGATCCCACGACAAATTCAAAACCTTTTAGGGAAGGTGCGTCTGAGGTCTTAATCGGCCCAGGCGGCCGAGAGAGTTGCCATCGCAGGGAGTGATTTAATAGTTTCATTAATTTATGTTGATTTGTGTAATCACCCCTGGTGTGTGTCGGGCCCCGGCGACACGGAGATGTTCACGGCTGCGGCGCCCAGCGAATCAAGGTGTTATAATCCTGAAGTCAGATAATTAAACTGGAGTGCTGGATGCATAATGAGGTTAAACTGGAAATGGAATGGCAAAATTAAAATATCCCGATTTGCATCCGTGCGTTCCTGCTGAACAGGAGCGCGCCGGCGTTTCTGACAGATGGCCTTTCCAACACCTATTTTCCGATGCCGGTGGGAGGGAGGCGGCGTTCTGACACTACATGATGATGAAAGGTATTTTCACCTTGGTCCCGTGTGTCGGGTAGTAAGCGCCGGTGAAGTTTGGAGCCTGGAGGAGCCGCTGGTCGTGGCAAAAACAAGTAGAAAAGCTAAAGTGGGATTTATTTATTTTTCCTGGCGAAGTTGTACAACTGACACTTAAAGACGTATCAGAGTGGCGCCCCCAGAGACGGATCCCTTCTGTGTGTTTGCACCAAAGGCAGATGTGAGATGTTCTGCAGAATCGTACTGCAGCTACAGCCACAGAGGTGCCACCGGAGAGTTCTCTGTCCCCGTGACAACAGCACCTATCTGGGATATTCCAGCTTCAGACTCAAGCTAGCACAACTACTACGGCTACTCTTTACTACGTCTTAGTTTTTTTTAAATCACGTTCATACTGAGAGAAATGTACATAATTGAGAACAGCTGTTAGTGTTGAAATTTAGAAAAGTACACCTAAAAGCCATCGTCCATAAAAGCAGCTTTACGTTCGGAGTGGGAGCGGCACGTCTTCAGCACTTCCTGTCTTCTCCAGCTGGCAGATATCGGCTCCATCGCCATTTTTTAATCTCATTAGCTGCTATCTTGGGGAGCACATCTAAATGAATTTGTGGTTAGATACAGATTTAATTGTTTTTACCTCGGTGACACGGGCATTTGCAGCAGTTAGCCTACAGCTTAGAGGCATTAATGCGGAATGTTCCCTCTTGAAATGCTGCCTCTTTATTTAATCTTGGCCTGCCCTTTTTCATATGTTGTTTTATATGATGTGCAGCTTTGAGGGCCAGTTTAAGCCATAAGTAATATGTGCCGGTGCAGTGAAGATACATCAGCAGCATTAAACGCTAGCCAAATCTAAAATTAGCATATGGCTGCTGTAGAAACACAATGGCACTAGTATCTGTCTAAAGATTGCTTCACCCTCTTTTGACCACATCACTGGCTTCTAAAAACTCTTGGTTTGAATTAAAGAATCATGTCTGAGGCTCTGGGTTCTGCAGAACTCTTCATTACGCATCTGTGGAGGTTCAAACTGCTAAAGCTGCAAAATCCACTTAAAGCGCCGAGACCCTTGGCGAGCCCGCGCGGCTCATTTGCACGAGAGAACTGTCTGTTTCTGAGAGGCGCTTCTGCCGCTGTCTAAAACGTATTTGTGGAGGATACTACAAAGAGCAGGGGCTTGAGCACACACTTGTGCGGCTGCTGAAGCTCCCCATCGTGCCCCGCGAGGGGCTGTTGATCACGTTTGGTAACAATCTCATCTTCCCAGACCTGCGAAACGCAGCAGTTCAAGGAGACGCGCTGTCATTCACTAACAACCACTTGAACCGTGCTACCAAGGAGACCCAGGTACTCCCCAAACCCCAATTAATGAGAGAGAGGTTATAAGAGGATGTTCTTGACTCTGGTTGAGACGGCTTAATTGTAAAATTCACAAGGCCCCTCTGGCAACAATCTCTCCTGCTTGACAGCTCTGTGCTCTGTGATTGAACTAAAAGTCCTCCTGCATATTCATTTAGCTACAAGTGAATCCAGTCTAGTCGGGGAACATATGGACAACGAGAGGCTGTGTATGCATTTATGTATTTCTAGGCAAGGGGCCACGATGTATCAGCTCTGCGTGCATCCTCTGAGGGTAATTAGAGAGAAAGTGCTGACGACAAACACATTAGGATGACAAAAATGTGATGGTGCGTTTTGGTCTTATTAGGTCTCAGGGAACGTCTGCATGGCCTACTTGAATATTTATGTCCCGATAACGAGCTGTTTACATGCATTTTATTTGTCAGATACAACGCTAATAATTACACGATGAATAACATGATAATGCATCTGATAAAGGAGGGAACAGAGGTGAGAGCGTCCGGGCTGCTGTTCACATCTGTCTCTGGAAATGTGCTGAGGACGACATCAAAGCCTTTTAATGCCACTTTTGATTAAATTAGAAAAGACATGAAAGCATGTGAAGAAAAGGAATAAAGCTCTGTTGTGGTGGGCATCGAAGTGTCCTTTTACATGTTGTCTTCTGTCACTGGTCAAAAACCTCAGGCAGGTTCTGGGTCTGGGTGGGTAGTCGTGGGCTTGAGGGAGACGGAGACTCGTGCTGTTTGACTTCCAGGTCAACGCTCAGGTGCTAAAGTGAAGAACCTTCAGAGCAATAAGGACGGCGGTGTTCCCGGGTGTCTTATTAGGAGTCCTAGACCGAAGCTGCCTCACGGTCTTATAACTAAAACATGATCTACAAACCTAAAACAAAATGTGTGTGTGTTCCTTACATCAAACATCTAGCTGCTAGAAAAGAGGGCAGCCGAGTACATTAACAGTCATCTGTTTAATGTTTGTGGGTGCATAATACAGCTTTTATGAAGTGCACTCACAAGATTCCTTTCCCTGATTAACATATTAGCTCCGAAAAGGCTGGAGCTAAATGCATTTTCTGCATGAATAATGGAGAGAAGTGACGCGTCGACTTCTGCGTCCCCCCTCCATGTACTCAGTGGCGCTTCCTCTCTGATGTGGACGCCCTTAAAAGCATTTCCAGCCAGCGTGCACTGATGTGGTAGCGAGCAAAGCCCGACAAAAGGTTATTTTCTTGAAAGATCCAGAGTGGCGACAAATTATGAACAACTCATTACACCGAGGGGGCACTTTGTAGAGCGGCAAAACACAATCAAACACAGACGACGGACCTCCGAGGGAGGGTTGAAAGGTGCTAATAGCTGCGTCAGACACAAAATGAATTAGGCTACATTAAATTTCCCCGAAGAGCAAAAATATTTTTGCGCTATTAATAAAAGATGCAGACTTAAACAGTAACTGACTGGATCACTGGTGAAATCCTCATCACTTTCTGTAAAATTTAAATCAACGTTTCAGTTTTTGATGCTCTCTTGCCTTCAGAGATCCATTATCATTAATTGGACTTGGTAGCACTGGTAATTATTTTACAATTTTTCGCCGGTTTAGCCATCGAGTGGACCAATACGCAGGGAAATTGGCTCATTTTGACCCACGCCATGTGATTTGTGCAGTTCCCCCTAACTATGACTCTTACCATTGCTTCACTTCAAAGCATCTTATCTGGGACTAAACCTGGATTAACATCAGACATGTGTTGTGTCGTCAAACTTATCGGCCGTTCGGATGCTGCAGCGTTAAAGAGAGCGACATTGTGGGCCAGCGCGTGTTTCCCTGGTGGCATTATCAAATCCCCGTGGCTAAACTCCCCACTTTACTTAATATCCCTTGTCAACAGCTGCCCTGGGCTCAGTTCTCAGCACTGGTATTCTAATCAGCCAGTGTTAGGAGCTAAACTGCTGTCCCGGCCCCGGGGCCAGCTGCTGTCTGTGTTGCTGGGACGTGTGCGTACATGGCGCTGGTGCTGCGTGTTTACATTCAAATGAAAGCGCTAAATCACTGAACTAGCTAACCTTCACTGTTTCCACTTCTCATGCAGAATTATCAAATACTGTATGACAGCAACTTCCACCTATTAATGACTGTAATTCACAATAAAACTCTTCCCTTCTGTTCTGCATGTAGCTAAATACTTAGCTGGCCACCTTCCTCTTCCTCTCTTTTTAACAAACCACACTCCTCCTCTGCAGTCTGCAGGTTGATGCCGTCTATTTTGCAGGAGGGTTGGGTATTTTAAGGTCTTGGATTTACGGTTGTATGTCAGCACTTTGAGCACGTAGCATAAATCATTAGCGTTCACACTCTGGTCAGGAGTGTTTGTGCCCCTCTGCAGTGAACACAGTAGTTGTAATGAAGACTTTTACACATAAACATTCATGGATTAGGATCTCAGGGATCAGCTTCTGTAGAGTGAACATGATGTGGGCACCAGGCCGGTGATGTCTCTCCTCCATGTGAGTGTTAGCGTTGGGGCAGCATTCCAGCCTCAGAGATACATGGAGCTACGAGTGTGGGGAAACCTGATAGCCGGATGGCCACAATCGGTGTGTTAGAAGGTGGAGGGTGGGAGGACGATAACACTGACAAGCATTACTTAAGTGGACATCTTGAAGATATTAACACTGGATGCTGTGTGTGAGTTAATGACACGCCAAGCAGAAGTGGTGCTGAGAGGAAATCGCATGGGTGAACCTCCTAAAATGCCTCCGAACTTCCTCTTATTTGTGACAAACCCTGTGAAATCTTACAGAAAAACCCAAACCACACTTGCAACTGTTTGCTTTTTTTCTTTGAGGGATGCGTTCATCTGGAGTGTACTTTCTGTTCTTTGTTTTTATCTGCGCAACATCTTAAAAACCGCACCGCGCTCATTCAGTGAAACCTTTAAAACACCCTGTAGTGCCTCTTTAATGGGGGCGTGTAGCTGCAAGCTCCCATTTTCACATTGACAAACCGATTCCAAACAAACCGCGTCCCCTCCAAACAGCGGTGATCTATTGATTCCTCTGAAAATGGTTGTTAGCCTTAGAGCCATTCAGGGAAAAGGGATGGGGGTGAGTTTGGAAAAGCTGGGGGAGCTCTTTCAGTCTGTCTCTCTGGGTTTAATCATTTCTTCAGGTGCTCCATTACAAACCAAAGATTTCATTATCAACACTTCATGAGCGCCAACGTCAGCGTGATCACAACAGCAATATTCCATTTCCTCATTTCAGTTCCTTCACAACAGCATGAAAGATTCTGAATTCATTTCGCTGGCTGCTGTGGTGTAATTAGAGCTATTGATCTGGCTAAGTGATAGGCTTCGCCCTGTGCTGAAGGGCATGTGCTCAGCAAGCCCCGGTATTATCTGATGACCCGTGAAATCAATGGCCTGGCCGCAATACCTCAGCTGATTTAGCCCGTGAAGCTGAGTGGATGCACATTTCCAGCAACAGAAAACAGAACTGTGCGGCCCAACACATGCTTTCAGTAAACCTGTGTAAATGTTGCACGCTTTCCTTTGAGTAGACATGACTGCTAACACCTCATCTTGCCTGCAGTCCCAAGGCGCTGCATGTAAGGGCTTGTTCCCTTGGAAACCACGCTCCGCTCTGGCCCATAATGAAGTCGGTTTTCTCGTAGCCCGCCGAGCGGCTGATGGAGGAGAGAAGCACAGAAAAGCCAATTTAAATGTCACTAAGATGTCAGGCTTCTCTCACATACCATTAGATCCTTCCCCACCATTTCAGATGCAGTTTTATGTCAGAAAGGGACGATATCATTAAACAGCTTCCATTTGCTGCAGCCTCAGTGACTCGTTACTTAGTTTAATTACTTGATTTTCTCTATCGGTCTGTTTGTAAGCTGCTAATGCTAATACAAGCAGCATTAGCAGCAGTGTTTTAGGATTTCGGGGTATTGCTAATTTCCAAGTAGAAGAACAACTCTGTGGTGGTTGTTGTGGATGATTATCTGCTTGGGAAAGCAAAGTGGGCTCCACCATCATCGCTGGGTTCCCTTTCACTCTCCAGCTGAAGGACAGGCTGAGGTCATTTTATTGACCCGCTGCTTAGAGCAGCCACTTGGACGGTAATCACAAAAAATAACACCAGCCCACTAAAGAGCCTATTGCCGGGTTGGCCTGTGGACCTGGTCACAGTGAGAGCGGAATAAATGAGCTTATTAATCACAGATGGCACCAGAGGCAGAGCTATTCTGAATTCATTAACGTGTAGCAGAGCTGTCTGAAAAAGGCTGCGTATCTGTGAACTCGTTTCCTGACAATAAACTCTCCTGAGTTTTGCTTCATACAACTCCCGCACAAAAAGGCTTCATGGGAATACAACAGCCTCCCTGCACTTACAGACTAACTGAGGATCCAAATGAGTAGATACAGCATCAACCCAGCTCCTCACACACTGGGCAGCGGTAGCTAGCAGCTAAAGGGAAACCACATGGATCAAGACCCAAGACCTTTGGGCACATGGCAGTCATCTAAAAAAGGGATAAAAACCCATCATGTTGTTTATGCAAGCAGCTGAAGGTCCAGCTGATGGTTTAAGCTAATTATCCAGAACTGGAAGCACAATGAACGGCCTCCCTCCATCTGCCCATGAGATTTCTGCTCTCTGATCTGGACGGGAAGCTTCTACACGACTCGTCCGTGCTTCAGTGGCTCTCCTGACGTTTTGACACCCAAGCACCGTGGTGGGAAATGCAAGCGCCTCCAAAGTGATCAGTTGATTTGGTTCAAAGACAAACGTGTTTGAACAGATTTCCAAAAGACACACGATGTGTTTGCAGGCTGTGAATTAACTCGGAGTGTTCCGGTTCCTCGTTCTTGCTGGTTGATCACCCATGTTAAGCAGCATGTGGGTATTGACGATCAGCTTCCTGCAGCCGTCGCTGATGCGTGATCACATCCCAGTTGTCAGTTGATCAGCCCCTTCAAACACGCGTGTGTACAAACTCTGGCCTGAGAAGGGTTGGAGCATTTATCAGGTCTGCTGCTCACTTCTTCGTTTGTCTCTTTTGATAAGATCCTTTCATCCTGTTTACGTTGATTAGAGGCTGACAAGCCACATTGATACGCTCAGGGGTCACATTCATGCCCGCAGCCCCTGCAACACACACACTGGCTCCATTGTAGGGAGGAATGTGTCCTTTTATGGCCTGTGAAAGCACATTCAAAGCACATCCATGATCTGCCATCAGCAGCAGCAGAATGTAGCGGGGGGGGGGGGGGGGGGGGGGGGGGGGGGGGTCTCTGACTGGTAGTACGTGACCAAATTGTGTTCTGCAGTTTGTTGTTATTTGAATTAGCAGCTAATTGCTGGTAACTGCACATCCGTGTGCTGCTGATGTTTGTAAAAGGAGCCTCTGACACATGCGCGAGCTGTATGTGTCAATACCTGAGGTACTGCACGGTAAAATCCTTATTAATCCGTGCTGCCCGATCAATACAGCAGCAAAAATAATGACAGATACATATACATAAATATAAGGATGGCTCTAAGTGTAGCTGAGGTGGGAGCAGTAGGTTATTTGCTTAGGTGGCCTCGGTGTCAACATATCCATGGTATAAATGCGAGATGTGGTTCCAGGTGTGTTAGCATAAATCAAAACAAACGCGCTGCTGTAGCCGTGGCCCCCAACCCCACCTGCTGCCGCTCATGCTATCACGTCAAACATTCAAACAAACCCTACGTAGCAAAAACAGGAGCCACTTAAATCCAATGAAAATATACAAAAGCAATATTTCTTTTATTTTATTTTTTTGGCGGAGGGGGTGGGGAGGTACGACTTAGCGTGTGTGTGTTGGGGGTTCGAAGAATGCTGAAAGAATCCATTGGCCATGGTCTTGCACCGACTGGAGTGAGAGCAGCCAATCATTGCTCTGTAAAGAATTAAAGCCACCTCTGCAAATAGCCCCAATATTTGTGCAGCGCCTCAGAGTGGGAGTTTCACAGCGTCTGGGTTTCTAGTGCAAATAAACAGTGCAGAGGTCTACAAGGGTGGACTTACCCCCCATCCCAGAGGTAAAGCCCACTCTTTTGTTGCTGCCTAATCTAGGCCACTCGCTATTGAGTGGGATGAGAAGTGTATCTGTGTGTGTGTGTGTGTGTGTGTGTGTGTGTGTGTGTGTGTGTGTGCGTGAGAGTGGGCGTTTGTGTGCGCACGAGATGCATTCACTGTCCTCAGAGCGTGAGATTAATCCAGAAGATGCTGGGTGCAGTTGAATCGGACTGCTGTGGACCCACTGCCGTGTTTGCCAGTTCTCAGATAAACCACATCCTCACGGTGGATTTACAGATTCAATCCCAGAATCCTCTCTGCCCAGCAGACGTCAACTATCAACTTAACCTGCCTCCTTCAGAGATAGAGACCAGATAAATGCTACAGGTTGTTTGATGTGCAGCTTCATTCTGTCACTACAAATGTTGTAGAATGATTTCACGTGATAACAGATCCGTCAATTTTCATGGTTATTGATTATGTTTATTGTACTGGTGCTGGTCAGTGCAAATGGATTGTGTTGTGTCGTCCTGGAAGATTATTTTATCATCAGCCTGTTTCCAATGAAATGGCCATTACAACTGGGCCCAGAAAGGTGATTTATCATTGAGAAATTTGTGAGAAAAACCTTCACAATCTCACACTGTGGCTTGCTGACATGCCCTTAGTGCATGAATTATTATCCCAATCCATGTCAGAGTGTCTGCAGGAGGGATACATTTGTTGCTAAGCAACAGCCAAAGCTCCCAGCATGCTGGTTTATGGTCAAAATTACTTCTACACTTTCATGGACTACCTTTAAAAATGGGGAAATAAGCAGCTGATTGGATGTTATACGTCCAATTTTGTTTTATTGTATGTCCTTGTAAACAACCACGGGCAACTGGAAATATTCCTCTATAATTTGCTTTTGTAATATATTATTTCTCTACTTCACTTCTCATTATTTATGCACAATCAATCACTCAGACCCCAGTTGCCCTTGATTGCTCTGTTCAGGTAAATCCATGTGGGCAACACAGAATTGCATCCAGGCTTTAAGTGAAAAATATGGAAAATTGTATATTTCCTTTACTAGAAAGAGAAAATATATGCTGTAAAAAATTCAAATGCTAATAAGCAGCTACATTTTCTACGCTGTATAGGTGCTAATGTCATCGGGAAATACAGTAACCTTGCCTTAAAGCATGAGTGTGAACGCTCAAAAACTGACACCAAATCTAACGAAAAAGTATAATATTAGAATGAACCATCATTCGAGTGAAATGAGCCGATGTTGTTCCAGGTAAAAGCTTTGTTTTGTAGAAAATGTTTTTTGTGGTGGAGGGGTTGGGGGGGGGGGGGGGGGGGAATCAAACTGATATTTAGCCCCTACTGTTTTTTTTTCTTGCTTTTGTTTTGTGCAAGGCTCTTTTTACCACATGGTAGTGACAGATTGTTTGAGCTGAAAGGAAAAGCCATTCGAAGCTAATTAAGCAGCCATTCCAGGCACTATTTGCAGGCAGGAGGGAGAGTAGCACAGGCATTTGTCAGCGCCGAACCCAACGTGGGTTTAATTGACAACTGGGGATGCTGACTGACAGCTTTCCCAGCTCACAGCCAATCGTAAGCAGTACAGCAAGACACACGCAATCCTATTGGATAACGAGCTGTAAGGCGGAGGAGAAGAGCCCACGTGGGGTGCCGCACGCTAAGCAACACGCGATAGGTTGATATCCTTACGCGCAGACGTGTTGTGGCGCACCTTGTACTGCAGATAGAAACTTGTACATGCTTGAGGTCTCCTTAGAAATAGGTCGATCAGTTCAATTCACTGTGAGGACACTCTGTTTCACATTAGGCTGTATTCACATCTTCTACGCACCCCCAGCCTTGAATCAATGTCTAAGGGTTCCTATTTGCTTTTGTTGGCATATCTACCAGTCTTAATTGAAAGCATAAAACGCTGTCTTCCTGTTTCAAACTAAATTTAGCGTCCTGGTTTGTATTACTTTCACGTGGGATTAACACAAGAAGCGCACGCATGCATTTACAGTTCTGCACCGAGATGCAAAGAAAAAACTAAATAGAATTTCACTTCGGTCTGTTTTGTTTTGTTGTGGCAGCACACCATTTGAACGGCCTTAGTTTTGATTACTGTACTGACAGGTGCGCGCTAATTGCAAGCCACTCTGAAATTACGCGCGGATATATAAATTATTGCCTTTGTTTTGAAAAGGCTGCTCAACACAGCGAATGTCACTCCAAATTCAAAATGGCGAACATGTGATGTCACACTTCAGGGGCCAATCAGCGCACGGCATTAACCCTTCATCCCACGTGGGGATCCTCCGCCGCTATTGGCTGCTGTCGCGACACTCCTTTGGAGAACCCAATTGGTCAGTCCGCGACCCTCTCTCGGCAGTTGGGTCCTCGTGTCAGTACCCAGTCTGTGTGTGGTACAGTGAGCGGAGGAACTGGTTCTCCCTCAGCTAGCCAGCGCTCCACAGACAAGGAGGACAAAACAAAAAACCGGTCGCTCTCCCAAAGATACTTCTTGGACTCGTCTGGGGATTCGACTACTACCACTGGATCTAATTTCGACTTCCTTTGAAGTTGCATGCGGTCAACAACTGATCCCAGTCGAGGGGTTTGCACCGTCCGAGCGGACGGAGAGCCGCTCTCTGTCTCGGTGCGTCTGGGCTCCTGAACCACTCTCGGTGGGGGGAGAGGAGGAGAAGTGTACGTTAAACTGCCAAGACGACGGATATTTCCACCCTCGCAGTGCAGCCGCGACCTTCCACGATACGGATCTAATATATATGGTTTTTTATTTTTATTTGGATGTTCTATTTTTCCCCACCTGTGCAGAAACGAGCGAAGGAGTCGCTGCAGACAAAGGTAAGAAGGGGCGACGCGGGCAGAGCCGCTAACAAGGCGGGTGGTGGCGGTGGCGGCGCGGCTCGCTGGCAGCAGCAGCGGCAGCGTCTCGTTTCGTGGTCCCGGACCACTGAAACGAACCGCCCCGGTGTGTTTGGTTCCCTTAAATCACCCCGGTTCGAACCAGGGCGGAAGCAAAGGAGCATGTCGTCTGCAGGTGTGATCAAAAGTACCAACTTTGGGATTTATTCCACACTTCGGATCAGATCAGGGTTTGGCTGGACGTCTTGTTTCATTTATGGCGCAAATCGAGAGGAACTAGCTGGATGTTTCACAGCTGTGATGTTCTAAAGGGGCGACATGGCTAGGGCTGTGTTATCCCATTAATTAGGGAATAATCCGGTCTGGTTTAAGTTTAGAAAGCTTTTATTCTGCAGCCACTTCGGTCGGTGCGTATTTAAGCTACTCTTCCTCAGTTGTGACCCGTTTTCTCTCGCTCTCTCTCTCTCTCTCTGTGCGTGCGTGCGCGTGTAGGCACAAAGAAAAGGCCGACAATCGGAGACATCCTGCAGCCGAGCTGTGAGTTTTCACCTCCCGGGCTATAGAGAGGCTTTGTCAGCCGCCATCCTGCGCACGGTTCGGAGGGGTGGTGGTGATTTACCGCACCATCGCCGGGATTACGGAGAGGCTCCAAACATTCCAGACTCTTTCCTGTGACCCACACGACATGTATCCCCAAGGCCGGCATCCGGTAAGTATCCGATTTGTCACCATTTGTGCGTCGATGCAGCCGCACCAACCTTCAGAGTAGCTTAATTAGCTGGTCAGGGAGGATCTGCTGACCCACACCTTTTACTATTTATGGTGCTGCTGAGGCCGCTGCACGCTGTCAGGGCAGAAACCGGGAGATTGTGTTTGTTGGCAGTGAGATAAGAGCTCAGAAAGAAGAACCTCACCTCCTCCTGTAAACCGACTTAAATCCTCGGTGTTACGATGTTGAAGGTTCACAGTGTTCTTTGGACCGTACACTTTCAAATTCCACAGATTCATCATCGCTTGCTTATCACCAAGCCATCGTCCAAAAGGAGACCCGGGAGGTGTGGTTCTGAGTGGGACTGCGGTGCCTTGTTTTCACCTGTGGTGTCTATGACCTTTCAGGCTCCTCACCAGCCAGGCCAGCCTGGCTTCAAGTTCACGGTGGCGGAGTCCTGCGATAGGATCAAAGATGAGTTTCAGTTCCTGCAGGCCCAGTACCACAGGTAATGACCACAGCCAGCTCTGTCGGAAGACTGTATACAGCAGCCACTTCTTGAAACCAACAGGAAGAGGAAGCAGCTTCTGGTTTTTGTTCCTTTTCTGTAGCTGCAGAATTAACACCGTGGATCTGCCTCTGATTAACGATTGGCTAATGTGTGTTTATTTCCCTCCAAAGCCTCAAAGTGGAGTACGATAAACTGGCCAATGAGAAGACGGAGATGCAGCGTCACTACGTCATGGTAAGAACAGTCATTGTAACACAGGAATGAGATTTACCGCTCCACCCTCCCTGTAGCCTCAGGTGAAAAGTCACAGGTGGTGCCCCCCCCCCCCCCAACCCAGTGTCTTTGCAAAGGCTGTGTTAGCATTTGTTCCCACTTGGTTATTGTCGGCCCACAATGCGATTTCCTTCGTCTCAGAAGGTTAGGGCGGGGTGGTTGAAACCCAAGCTGGGGTCAAATGTCCAACAATTGATTGTCGGCTGTGACGACCTCCCCCCCCCCCCCATTGCCTTGTGGTCATCTTTATGACCCTCCTCCTCCTGCCCATAAAACGCCCAACATGACCCACTGGGGGTTAATGGCTGGTCTGACGGCTTTGTGCATGAATCAGAGGGTTTCCTGTATTCTAGCCCTGCTCTCCAGCCTCCTAGTGTGAACGGGGGGATCATTCAGACACGTCTCACAGCTGGGGAGGCGGGGGGGGGGGGTCAGCTGTGGAGACAGGGTAGGCCCTGATTTAAGTCATATAACAACCAGGCTCAGGCTACTTTCATGTCATCAGAACTTTAGGACGAAACAAAAGAAGACATAAAAATGATGTCATTGATTCAGAACGCCGTCTTTATTACAGACAATTAGGTGAATCAGTAACAGAAGTGTCTGTCGCCTGCACACAGTGGCATGGAAGCCTTTACGCTGGAAGGGATTTCACGCTCCCCCGACAGGAAAGTTTAGCCACCATCAAAGCGAAATCACCAGCATCAAAATGACAATTGGAAGTAAAAATAGCGAGCGTTCTTTGAATGTTTCAGACATTAAACACCGAACGCGGCTCTCCTGATGCGCTCGGCTCGTCTTCGGCGCTGCGCTGCCTTGCTTTGACTGGCCTCCTCTGAAGCCGTTTGCTACGTGTCTGATAAACGGCACAAACATGTTAGCAGGCTCTGGTTTTCTGCCGGAGGGTTCGTGTGATTTTGGCAATCGACAGCGGATAATTTTTGCTGTCAGTACCGACGTTAGCTTCCTCCTGGGCTTTTGAAGCCGTAGACTTTGTTTTTAGCTCAAAAGAATGTCACTTCCATTGAAGTAAATAAAAACAGCAGCCAGGCGCCGGTTGGCCGCTCTCGCACCCAAAACTGTCAAACTCTTCAGTAAACGCAGACGCGTTTCCTTTAAAGGTTCAACATGTATTTAACTTGTCTTGGTTATGGAAAGGACCGATTTTAGTGGTGCAGTATTCTGTCATTCAGGGCACAAGTAAAACTGTGTAATTAAAGTGATATTTAAAGCTAATTTTGTGGTCTTCCTTCTGTTTGACAGTACTACGAGATGTCCTATGGACTCAACATTGAGATGCACAAACAG
Source organism: Takifugu rubripes (assembly GCF_901000725.2). Lineage (NCBI taxonomy): Eukaryota > Metazoa > Chordata > Actinopteri > Tetraodontiformes > Tetraodontidae > Takifugu > Takifugu rubripes. Next base: position 14,342,971 of record NC_042297.1, on the reverse strand, counting down.
GTATGTAGCCGTATCAGGAACATCTGTGTACAACCAAAACACCCTCGCGTTGTCGTCGTCGAGGGACAGACACATGCGTGCACGAACACACCTGACCTTAGGTTCTACCTGCATCCTCAGATGGCTCCTGGAGACACACACAAACATATATCCTGGCTTTCTGTAGTGAAAATGCTGACAGGCTAAACAACACGAAGGGCACGCTGCCTGATGAGGATGGTTTGATAAGATTAAAGTGAAGTATTTGGCAGACAGTCTGAGAGGCATGTTTTTGTTTGCTTTGTCCTTGTGTGTGTGTGTATGTGTGTGTGTGTGTGCACGTGTGTTATGTGCCTCCGCTCGTCTGCGTCTGCATCTCCAGTGCCAGGCGAGTTAAGAGCTCATTAGTTCAGCTGCCACCCAGCACTGGGCATCACACAGTGGAAAGACTTCCACTGATGGAAGAAGTGAAATAGTCACGCACACACACACACACACACACACACCCAACCACCCAAGGAGGCAGCTCATGGGACTGGAAGCATGAAGGAGAGGGGGTGTGCAGATATGAATCAACTATCTCCACAGCAGCGTTTCAGATGTCTTTTGTTGGTTTGTTGAAGGTTTGGATTCAGTTGTTTGTGGATTCTACACTCCCCATATCTTCCTGGGTCACCTCTTCACATCCTAGTCTTTTGATTCCTCTAACCCACCTGTGAAGGGTCACCCCTGTGTCATTAGGTGTGTGATATGATGTATGAGAGGCTGTCAGGAGGCAGAAAACGTGATGGAGAGGTGGGGCGGAGGCTTCGTGGCCCTTTAGAACCGGAAGGTTAATGGCATTAGAGGGAGGCTAGCTTCTCTGGAACAGCATCACACAGCACAATTCATCAATAACAGGCACTTTCTGTAGAATGTGTGTGTGTGTGTGTGTTCGTGTGTGTTCTGCTGAGGTGTTTTCTGTTTATCAAGGAGATTGCTGCCTGTTACTCCTCCTCCGGATTCTTTGGCATCTTCTGTCAGGGTCTTATCACCAGCCAGGGAGATTGAGGGAGTGCATGGTGGAGGCAGAGATGTGGGCGGATACTCCCGGCAGTGGACAAAGCCCAGGGTGGGAGTCGGGGGGGTTATGGAGACAGGAAGAGAGCGGCAGGCTTCAGGGTAAAGGGGTTAATCGACTGGCCCTCTCCTGTGCGTCTCCTTTTGTGTTTATCAATATGCTGTGTGGAGTTGCCGAAGCCCTCTGAATAATGTATGACCCCCCCCCATCCCATCAGCACCGCTGAATGGGTGTTTACGATGACGTCAGAGAGAAGTAAACACACGGGCTCCCTGTTATTGGAACTGTGTTGGACTCCTGGATTCAGGATTTTCATGGAAGTTTGATTGAAATTTGTTAGAATCCAGAGCAAAAAACTTTGTGTATTCACAGAAACCAAAAGCCAAATTTTAGAGGAAGCACTGTTTGCTAATTAAGCCGAACCATTTAAAAGAATGCAACTTTCTTCTCAGCGTGTTACGCGTGTGTGTTTCCTCACTCGCTGCGGATTGAGAGTAAAAAACAGGAGGAAGTTCTCTATCAGAAGTTGTGTCCGTTTCCTGGATGGGGAGAAGAAGGAGAGCTCGTGCAGATGAATAATTTATTCTGGATTCCTGGAATTGTTTGCCAAGGTGATGATGGCCAACCGGTCTCTAAGCCAAAACAAACTGACAAGAACACACACAGTCTCTCAGGGGAGGTGGACCAGGTTATTGGAGGCTGCGAGACACATTTTATTTTCATTTCTCAGACTGGGAGCTTTGAAACGGCACCGATACACGAATAGTTATTTTGGGTCTGATTTAATGAATCTTTGAATAAGCTCCTGTTGAACTTTAGTCGGATCAGATGTAATCTGCTCATTTACATGTGATCTCCTGCAGAAATGGGTGTCACTTCAGTTTAGTGTGGATAAGCCCAAAACAGAACGAGGGGCAAAACATTCCTCATGCATTTGTAATGAACGTGGTGCCTCTAAGTGCCTCTTTCTTCCTCTGCTCGGGCCCAGAAGATAATTCCCAAACAGCCGTCTCCCCCCCCTCCTGTTTTGTATGCCACTTGTTTTTCTCGCCAGTTGAATCCTCGTCAGAGACGCTCCACTCGGGGACTAATGCCTGGAGAGACAAATAGCCAAATGGCTTTCAACACACCATTGACAGAGGGATGCAGTGGAGAGAGTCTCTCCAAGCGCCGCTGCTACTACACATCCCTGAGTACCTGTAATTGTGGCGCTGCTGTGAAAGGCTCCCGTTTTCAATGGCCTCAACTGACAAAATCTTCCCGGCGCCCGCCTGCGGCACTAAAAGCGCCGCGGAAAATAGTAGCCCAAAGTAAAGTGGGAGTCGTTTAAGAGCCATGACTCATTTGATGTGATGTGTTATCAGTTTGGCCTTCAGACAGGTGGTGCTAATACAGAGATGGTTTGATAATGGCAGCGATTCAGCCGGCGGAGTGTTGGGCTGTGATTGTGACATATGAGTCATACGTCCTCCTTGTGATGGTGGGACACCAGTACTGGCATAATTAGGCCAGGCAGGACTGTGTAATAAACAAGGATTTTTAACTTCAGACGGACGCCTGTCACGTCCACGGAATCAGGTTGAAGAGAGCATCGGCGATGTTGCTCTTCTCGCCGACTGTTGACTCCCTGCATCATCCTACTGCCCCCCCGTTGCCCCCTCCCTCCTCACAGGCTGCTACACAGACATAGTGTAATAGTGAAACACTGTAATCCTACTGTGTGGCATTGTATCCAGCCCCCGCTAATGATGATGGTTTATGAGTCTCCACAGAGCTCGCTCCGTCTCTCTGTGCCCCCTCCCAGTGAATTCCCTCCCCACTCCCAGTTATCCCTCATTAATTTCCTGTGCCGATCAGATCGACAGGCTGAAAATTCAATTTAATGACCTGCCTCTTTGCTGCGTCTAATATGATTTTACAGGCTGTTCTGGTCATGGCCCCGGCCCAATTTACATAACGATCAGCCCTGCCAGATAGCGTTGCCCCAGCAACAGAAGAGGGGGAAGATGAGCGAGGAAGAGGAGGAAGGGCTCAGAGAAGAGTAGTGGAGATTAGCAGGGAGGGTGTGAAGAAGCGTTTGGAGGGGGGAGTGAATGGAGAGAGAAAACAGTGTGTCTAAGGTCGGATGGGGGGGGGTGGAGGGGGATAATTCTGACAGGCCGGCAAAGGCCTGTCCTCCTCCTCCTCTTTCTTTCTCTCATTTTCCTGTCTTCCCCCTCCTCTCACATAAAAAAGACTGACACAAAGGGCTGTGCAAAAGCCTTCTGGCAGCCCCCATCACCACCCCCCCATCCCCTCACAGTCAAACAGGGTTAAGGGGGGAAATAAGTGGAATGCAGCAGCGTCAGAAACAGCAGGAAGGACCTCATCTCACTGGTGCACACCTGCTGGGCCCCCACCCCTAATCTCTCAGAATCAATTAGTTCACCTCCCCAGTCCAGTCAAACTATATTAACTTAGTGTCAAATCACCTCACAGCTCACCCGCGACAACAACGCGCCTCTTTTTCTGTCCTGGCTTTTGTCTCCTCCTGCTTTCTCATCCCTTCTGTGCATCTTTCTGAAAAGGAAATGGGTTTGGGCTGGTGTCCTGGGACGTTGGATTGCGGGAGGCGATCCATTTATCTTAACGCTGCCCAGTAAAGTGCTCCATGCTCCTCCATCCCTGCAGTATCAGCTTACTGTCCTGGCTCGTAGCGTGTGGTCGATACCAGAGATGCCTCTGATAGATGCGGGCAGGAAAGTTAACCTGTCTGCCTCTGCCTGCCCCACCTTCCTCACTGTGCACTGTAATTATGAAATATGGGCCTCATTATGGTCCCTCCAGCCAGATGGTATTAGCATATTTCAGCCTCCTAATGAAATAAGGCCCCAGTCAAATGGAGGCTGGAGAGGGGAGGAAGTAAATTTGTTATAAGGCAATCAGATTTTAGTTAAGAAATGCATGAGCTGTCCAGATGGGAGCAGCAAACATTGGAGTGGATGCTCGCAGGAACAACCAGATGCGTTTTTATAACGACTCGACGTTTAATTAAAGCGCCGTCCTCCGTGTGCTGCCTGAGGACCCAACAGCAGATAATATTATACTCTTGTTTGAATAACACAAGGTCAACACGTGGCCACGCATATTCAGCAAAATCAAATGCACACACGGCGTTTCCTCACAGCGTTCTCATGGATTATCCGACATTTTCTCCGTTTCTCCCCCAACAGACGGAGATTGCCAAACGTCTCAACGCGATTCTGGCTCAAATCATGCCCTTCTTGTCACAAGAGGTGAGTGTAGAAATATTTAACCAATGGGACTTCCATTAGCATCACTTCCTGAATATGCTGATCATGCAGATGTATTAATGACTGCTGATAGGAAGTAAATATGTGCAGATGGAGTGTAACTAAAGTGCCCATTAGCAGATTATGTAAGTAAACCTGTGTGTGTGAGTGTGTGTGTAAAACTAATGCTGTATTTGTGTCCTGCAGCATCAGCAGCAGGTAGCTCAGGCTGTTGAACGAGCCAAGCAGGTGACCATGACTGAGCTGAATGCTATCATCGGGGTACGTGGACTTCCCAATCTGCCTCTAACTGTGTGTATACCCCCCTTTTCTTCCTACATTTGACGGAAGGCGACGGGCAAGACTGCACGTGTGTTGGCGGAAAGGCAGAGGTCACTTAAACTGGGAATTTCTAAAGTCAGCTGACAACGCTGCAACAGACTGAGCAGCAGCGGGAACACAGTAGCACTGAAACGAGCGTGCTCTGCGAATACACCTGAGCCACTCCTCACCTGTGCAGACTTGCCCCGTCTTCCTGTGGTTTATTGTGCTTTAAGTTCAGTTTGCCGTGTTTTCTATGATGTTAAATTGTTTACTGCTGTAATTTCTCTGCTGGCTGGTAAACGCTGACCTGCAGGTGTTTAGGGCTCTGATTTGTCTCCCTCAGACTGAGGGATAGTACATACGATACGTAGTCACGGTGCACACGCTCCATTTTCACTTTAATTAGATAAAAGGTTCCAGCCAACAAGCTTACCTCCAACCTCAGCCCCAGTAGCAGTGTCAGGTCAGGGCAACACCATGGCAATGGAAATGAACCAACTTCAGCTAAAACTGAACAGAACCTCTGAAATATTAAGTCTAATTAAGTCTAATATTCAGTCAGATATGTTCTAGAAAAATCGACCCTCTGGTCTCTAATGTGGTTTCACTTTAGAAGCCTTTTGAGTTCACCAGCTCAGACTGGAACGGATCTGATTGGTCCCCCTGTGTCAGAGGTTAGTCAGTGGTTTGCAAGGCCCAGTGGTGTGTGGGTGGGGTTAGGGGGTCAACACTAATAAGGGGCGAATATCGAAATTCTATTAAGGTAAATGAGGCCGGTGTACAACCCCCGGTTCTAAATGTAATTACTTCCTGTTTCCTTTTCTCCCTCCTGTCTGACCAGTGAGACTGTCCATTGTAGGAGTGATTCGGCCCTTATTAAGGAAGGGCAGGGTCAGACAGGACACACACACACACACACACACACACAGATGAAAACCAGCCTTTAATTATTGGGGCCAAGCCTCAGTAGGTGATCAATCTCTCTGTCCCCACAGTGTGAGGGAGGTGGAGCTGCTGCACGTCGCATCATTAAGTGACTTCCAAAGAGCTTCATGCTCTAGCAGTTCCATTAAAAATATGAGTTAGGACACACACCGACACCTTTTACACACCTCATTTCATGTTGGTGGAGTCCCACTATCTATGAAAGCATTGCAGAGGCGTGACTGGAGGCCAAAACAAGACAGCACCAGCAGTAAGACTCGATCTGCACTGACTGTTTTGTTGATTTGAGTTAGGTCTTTTTACACACCCATTCCCTCTCTGCATATGTTTCTTTGTATGTGAGAAATCATTATACTTCTAGGTTCTTTGCACGAGGATCAGTTTCAGGGATCTGTTCACTGACAGAAAAGAACAAGCTGCACTGGAAAAAACTGCTAATTTAGACATAATCCAAAAATAATTTTTGGGTTGTTGTTTCTTCTTTTGTCGTTTCTGCAGCAGCAGCAGCAGCCGCCACCTCACAGTGTGTTCCCAGCCTTCATGGTCAGTGTTGAGGGACGTTACTGCCTCTCTAACATGTCCTCATGAGGACTAAAAGCATGATTCAGTGTGTGAATGTTCGCTCAGCTCTATCTTTATTATTCAGATCAGTCAGGGCTTGTGAGAGTGGATCTAATGTCTACCTTGTTGTGAGGAGGAGGAGGAGGAGGAGGAGGAGGAGTGAAGAGGAGGATCAGTAGGTGACGTGGTCATTGCCAGGTTTCTGGAGCCAGCCTGGCAGCTGGTTCATGCTGGTGCTGTTGATTCTTGTTCCACCTGACAGTAGCTTCTGCAGCCTCGCCTAGTTGACTTTAATTGCCTGTTTCCTGTGGAAGTTGTCTGAGCTGCGCCGGCATTTACACATAATGAAAAAAGATAAGTGTGAAAGGAAGCCAACTCTTTATCCATGAATATTGAATTGGAGGCAATTTATTTTCTGCGAATCCCCCCCCCCCCCACTCTCTCTCTCCAACCATAGCTCGTTAATGAGACTTCTTGATAATGATCCCTGCACGCTCTTCCTCATTAGGCACACTCAATAGGGACGTTCCTGCCTCAATCCCCCTTTTTTTATCCTCTTGTTATTTTTTCCGTCTTTTCCTCCTTGTTCTGGCTGCTCCTTTATCTCCTTTTGCCCGTTTTCCCTCTATAACAAACAGGCTGCTCAGCACATCAGTATCATAGCGATTAGCACTGCTGCCCCTCAAAAGCTTCTGTTGGTTGTGATCTTGGGTCCAGCTCTGCATAATGAACCGACTGGAACCTTTAAGCTTCAGCTGTCTTGAATGTTTGGAGGTTCGTTCAGTTGTGTCTCTCCTGCAGAACAGCAGTCATGTTTTTATCCGTTTGGAGTCGGCTGATTGATGTGCTGAGTGTTATTTAACCTTGTTTTAAAGCACTTGCTTCCCTCTTGTCTGAGTGGCTGTTTAACTCCTGTCTATCTACCTCTGTAACAGATGTCTGTGGCCTCTTGGGAGGCGTGTGTGTGCGTGCGTGCGCGCCTACACGCGTGAAGTTAACAGCATTTAGCTCAAGGAGTGGGCATGATTGCTTGGTTTTCCAGAAAGGTTTTGAAGGTTTGAGTGAAGACTTATTGATTTGTGAGTGTACCAACTGCTGCTGGAGCACCGTGTGAGAGGGTGAGCGAAGCTGCAAATAACTTTAGAGGTGAGAAAATGGTGAGAATTTCAGTGAAAGAGCAGCAGGTGTGTGGTTTGCAAAACCTCTCCTGTCCTTTTATTACTGTGTTTGCAAGTTTTAATTAAGTCAGTTTGGCCTTGGGTAAGGAATAACCTGTCTTTAACATGGCTGTTGGAACATAAAAAGGGTGAAGTTGAAGATTTGTCCTTTTTAAATTGGCAAAATGGAGGTAAAGTGATCGAATGTTTTAAAAATGAACGTCCAGCAGTCTGACACTGAACCACAGATGGAGCCATGAAAAGAATCTGTCTTTCCCCTCAGTGGGTGAACTGGATCGGCATGTTGGCGGTCGCTGTCAGCCTGCTATTATGCATAAATGGTTTGGCCTTGAACTGAATGTTGTCAAAGCCATTTCTAACGCATGAGTAAAGTGCGGTCATTCATGGATTCACTTCCCAGCCGACCCACTTGTCCTCTGTCTCGTCTCTCTGCGTCTGTTTACAGCAGCAGCAGCTTCAGGCTCAGCACCTCTCTCATGCTGCCCACGGCCCCCCAGTCCAGCTGCCCCCACACCCCTCAGGCCTGCAACCACCGGGCCTCCCTCCTGTGACGGGCGCTGGCTCCGGACTGCTGGCACTGGGCGCGCTCGGCAGCCAGGCCCACCTGCCTGTAAAAGATGAGAAGAACCACCATGACCTGGAACACCGAGGTGAGGAGCAGAGCCCAACACGCACACGCACACACACACACACCCTGAAGTGTGTTTTGCACCTGCCACAAACTGGCTTAATCAGCCAGATGCTTTTGTCACAGACAAATGTTTCAATTTATTAAAAAAAGAAAAGCTCATGAAAGCAAAAAAAAAAAGAAAGCAGTATTTTATATTCTCTAAGAGAGACCTTTGACCTCACGTTTCTGGTGCAGAGAAAGATAATTTAGGTATAATTGATTACAAAGCAACTGAGATAATTAGGTTAACCAATGTGGTTCGAAACACAAATAAAATCTAAATGCGCTGCATCGGGAGGTTAAAGGTTCCAGACCTGATGGCCTAATGTGCTGAACCAGAGGAGCAACAGCAGCTGAACTTCCACAACCTAAAAGCCAAAACTGTCCTCATTAAAGGCTTAATTAATCAATGAGCCTTTCCGTTATAGATAATAAATCGGGGCTTAAAGATTCCGTCTTGCAGAGTTAGGCTAATTAATTATGCCGGACTGCTTGATCATTATTAAGTGAGTGATATCATTACTGTTATCTGATGGGTGTGTTGACACTAATTTGAGCTTTATTTCTGTTCTTGCTGGCCCCTCATCCTTCCACTCGCCGCTGACCCTTCCTCTGAAAGAACGCGAGTCCAGTACGGTACGTTGACGCTCCCTGACCTCTGTCTGACTATGATAAAGTTTCCCTCCCAGACAGGAGCCCTGTGTTCCACACACACTCACGCTCTGTGTGAGAACACACATTTTTGTCCTGACTGAACTCGAATAACACGGTCTGGACAAATCAGTCAGTGCCGTCTAATCCAGGAGAAAAATGACTCCAGTCACTAAGCAGGGATTAGTATTCAGCTACCATCTTTGATTTCAGGCCAATTAAAATTGACTTTGACTTGTTCTTTTCTTCCTGTGCGGGTTGAGAAGATTTCCTGTTGATTAATGACGACTGTCATTCCTGAATCATTGCATTTGCATGCACCATCTTCCTTTGACTGCTTTGTTATTCCTGCTGCTGTTCCACCCTCTTTCCATCTCCCTTTACTTCTCACGTTGAAGCTCTCTGGTAGCTGGGTCGTAACGCTCTGTCGGATCTGCTCGGTCAGATTGAGTTCCCTCATGAATGAGCCCACTCATGTCTGAACTCTTCCCCCGTCTCATACGGTGGCAAGCTGCGACCAAAAACCATCTCACTCGATCTCCCCCGATGCTCCCGCGTCTCTCAAACATGCCGTCTGTCCTTTTGTCTCGGGTCATTTGATATGTGAGGCTGTGGCCAGTGCACTGTTACCGAGTCTAAAACAGACCTCAGAAGGTTGCAGGTTCAGATGCAGACAGGACAGTAGATTCGTCTGTCAGACGCAGTTAGCGGCTCGACGAGGCTCTTTGTTGCTGTTCTCTCTCTTCCTTTCAGTTGCAGCCAGAAAGTCAGGCTTCCTCCCTCCCTCTGGTTCACAGTATCTTTGTTTGTGATGAAGGCAGGGATTTGCTGAGCTGCCTGTCAGTGTGGGCTGGCTTCAGGGTTTGCTCGCCTCACCCACTCCTCCCTCATTGCCTGTCAGCCTGTTTGGCAGCGCTACCTCACAACACCAGCGCTGCTCCGACTACAAAAACCCCGTTTGCAGATTCTGAGAGTGTGCCAGCCTGCCCGGGCATTCCCACTGGTGGGGAGAACTCATTGCCACACTGCTACACTCTCATTGCTTGCCAAGTTCCTTTCCCAGTTTGCTCTCTTGTCATCTTTCCTCCCCTTTCCCCTCATTTTCTCACTCTGTCTCTTCCACAGCTCTTTTCTCTGCTGGCAACACACCCTGTCTTCATGTCCAGGTTTCCTCTGAGGCTTCTTTACTTTTATTATCCTAGTTGTTTGTGAACTTAGGTGTGTTTAATTGTGTGTGTAAACCGCTAAGTCCCCAAATAGAGATGTTTTTCATCGTTCTGGTCACTCTAGTTTTCATTGTGTGTACCAGCATTCCCGAGAGAAGCGCCAAGAGCAGAAGCTCCGTTAGCTTTGAGATTGTTTCCAGGTGAGGTTTTAGATGTGAATTCTGCTGAAAGCTAGTTATGGCTTTTACACCTTTCCAGACTTTTCCCTCTACACGCTGGCTCTCCCACTACCCACCATAGCAACCGCCAGACCTGTGTCCCAAAACACTGAGACAAAAACTGACAGGCTGGGACTCTTCACTGATGTCTGGCATAAACACAAAGCCCGCAGTCACATGATTAGTTTCGCCATATCACGCCATCTTGAATTTAGATGGTGCTGGATGACATTTAAATTACAAGCTGTGCTCGATTGATTCTTGCTGAAGCTGGAGTTTTACAGTGCAGCTCAGTAACGTGCACAGCTATTTGAGAAAGATTGCAGGTAACTGGAGACTAATGAGGTTTCTTGCATTTGTTTGGCAGAATAACTCGGTGTCGCCGTCCGACAGCCTGCGGGCAGCCAGCGAGAAGCACCGCGGCTCGTCAGATTACAACCACGACCCCAAGAAACGCAAAGTGGACGACAAAGACAGCATGAGCAGATATGTGAGTGCTTTTTATTTGCCAGTGAGTCCAGTTTGTTTCCAACCCCCCCCTCCCATAAGCCGACCCCTGCGCTTCTTCGTTTCAGGACAGTGACGGAGACAAAAGCGACGACCTGGTGGTGGATGTTTCCAACGAGGTACGACTGCACCCGCGCGAGCTGCTCAACCACATTCCCTAATGTGAACCCTGCGGCAAACCTAAACACGGCCCTCTTTTGTTAATTGTGTGTTGACGCCTGGGCTCCTTTCATGGCTTTGCCAGCAGGTCGTCTGTGATGTTGGTTGTGTTGTGAGTGTGCTCTCTTGCTGTAATTCTTTCACCCTTCATGCGTAAAGCAAGACAAAGAAAACAAAGAATAAGGGGAGTGACAGGTGAATGAAAAGTGTGTGTCTGTACGTGCGTGTGTGTGTGAAGGAGAGTACCAGCACGCAGGGGTATATTTATCTGTGTTTGCACTTGAGGCCCCTGTTTTGTTTGACCTACATGAACATGCCAGTGGCTTTCCTCCAGTCTGTTTGCTCAGCAACGCTCTCTGACTCCATCTGTCTGGTTTAACCCTGTAGGATCCAGCGACCCCTCGAGTCAGCCCCGCTCACTCCCCTCCAGAAAACGGACTGGATAAATCACGGGTCCTGAAGAAAGATGTGGCTCCCAACAGCCCCGCCTCCGTGGCTTCCTCGGGCAGCACGCCGTCCTCCAAGGCGAAGGACCACGCCCACGTGAGTGTGACAGACACACAGAGAGACTAAGCTGAAGATAAAATAAGGAGGTTAGAGGGAGCTGACAGACTGGAGAGCATTTGTCACACCAGGCATCGGTGTGAAGGTCTAACATTCAGCCGACTTAGCAGTTAGCTACTGTAAAGGGCTTGTAGGGGCAGAGGGGGAAGTGCACTCACAGGAAATCAAACCTTTAGGTTCACTCCTCTCAATCTTCTTTATGCCTGAACCAATAAAAGGCAATTTCTTCTCAGGTCAGGGGCGTAAACAACCCAGAGCAGCAAGGAAGCTGCGGTCTGTTTCCCTCCATCCATCCTCAGTTTTCTCTCAGTTCTGCAGCTCTAACCAGGCTAAAACTATCCTCATGCATCTGTTTTACATAAACCATTTCACTGAGGATTAGGACAGATTTATAGCCCACTCCACTACACCCCACCTCCCATGACACCCAGCTTCTCTGGCCCTCATTAGTGTGTGTCACCAGACTAAACCCCCAGTCCCTGAACTGAAGGAGAGATGGATTCATTATGAGAGAAGTGTTTGAGTGACCATCTTGCTTGTCGAGCCACTTTTAACAGGCTTGACTCCTCAGTGAAGGTTTATTCCTCTATCCCCACCACACACACACACACACACAGGCTGGCTGTAATGAAGTGTCGGTGTTAGAATGGATAACCTTGAGTCGTTCACTTGGATTATCAGTCTGGATTTTCCTGCTAGTTGGACTCTGAGTCACCGGATTTATTCATTTATTTTTAAGCCGAGCACAAACAATGATTTGTGCTGTGGTTACGTGTATTCTGTCACTGACGTCACACAAAACAAGTGAAAGCACATCTCTATTTTAGAATGACAAGTCGTCCACACCGAGCCTAAAGTCCAACACGCCTACACCAAGGAATGAGGCTCCAACCCCGGGAACCAGCACCACTCCTGGTCTGCGGCCTCTTACGATGGGCAAACCTCCTGGTATGGAGGCACTGAGTAAGTACACCTCACTGTTACAGTATGAACCCTATGACTTCAGAGGGAAGGGAAACGTTTGATTGGTAAACTCAAAGTCTCTCCTGCAGCGGCTCCTGCTCTGCGTACTCCTCTGTCCATCGCTGGCTCCTACGCTAGCCCGTTTGCTATGATGGGTCATCATGAGATGAACGGCTCACTGACCAGCCCGAGCGTTTATCCCGGCCTCATCTCGCCACAGATGAGCGCCGCAGCCGCTGCTGCATATGGACGATCCCCAATTGTAAGTTATCTCCGAGGCTGTCGAGTCTTTAAATTTGTGCCGTATTTCTAGAACTCATTATCAGCATCTCTGCTCAGCTGGCTGCAACTTGTGTACATAATGAAAAGTACAAAGGCACCGCGGCTGCTGTACTTTGATCTGACTTAGTTTGCATTCTAAAGGATTTTAAAATACGCTCGCCCCCCAAAATGTGTCCCGTGTTTGAAAATCTCCCAGGCTCTCATTAGCATTAGCAAGTGGGATGTTTTAGCCTTGTGTAAAGCTTCTCTGTGTTCGCTGGATTCGTACCTTTCCAGGGATTTGCCGGGGAGTGATCGTACAAGAGTTCCCCGGGGCTTTAGCTGATAAATGAGGCATATTTTTCAATTTGAATATTAACATAGTGTAATTTATCTTTACAAGGATGTTTCTTGAATCTGTGTTGTTGCTGCTGCAGGCGGGGTTTGACCCTCATCCTCACATGAGAGCTCCGGGTCTGCCAGCCAGCCTCACGTCCATTCCTGGAGGAAAACCGTGAGTCTTGGACTAATCCATATCTTACCTGAAACCACTGGATTTAGCCTGATGGCGTCTACGTCCTCGTGTCCTTTGCAGAGCCTATTCTTTTCACGTGAGCGCCGATGGACAGATGCAGCCGGTGCCCTTCCCTCCGGATGCACTGATAGGCCCGGGCATCCCGCGCCACGCTCGCCAGATAAATACGCTGAGCCACGGGGAAGTGGTGTGCGCTGTCACCATCAGCAACCCAACGCGTCACGTCTACACTGGTGGCAAGGGTTGCGTGAAGATCTGGGACATCAGCCAACCAGGAAGCAAGAGTCCGGTGTCCCAGCTGGACTGCCTGGTATGTTTGCAGATGTTTGGTCCAGCTGTGTGATCAGAGCAACAGAGAGGCTTGTGCAAACCTTCAGTATGATTTTCCTAAACATCAAATGTAGCTTAACTCCACATCCCCGAGCCCCTCACAGACAGACGTGAATAATTGACCCAAGTGTCCCACTTGGGCCGGGGGGGTGTTGAGTGATGATGTTCTGATTGGCCAACCCTGTCTGCCATTACTCAGCTCATTACTTCCCCCAACTGTCTCCCATTTCTCTTTTTGAGGCTGCTGCTTCATCAACCCGGATGGCCTCCGACACCCTTAAGGTGCATCCAGAGTGCAGTCAGGTCTCATGAAGCCATCAGAGCCGTTTTAATCGTGCACATCTGTCTGTCTGCTTGGCTGCAGCCTGGATCAGTTAACACTGACACTCACATCTTCACTGGAATGTGAAGCAGCAGGAAAACTGTGTGCTGCTGATCTCCTACAGACTGTTTTTCCTCCTCCAGAACAGGGACAACTACATCCGTTCCTGCAAGCTGCTGCCCGACGGCCGCACCCTCATCGTGGGAGGTGAGGCCAGCACGCTGACCATTTGGGACCTGGCCTCGCAGACGCCACGCATAAAGGCGGAGCTCACTTCCTCCGCCCCTGCCTGCTACGCGCTTGCCATTAGCCCCGACGCCAAGGTGTGCTTCTCCTGCTGCTCAGACGGAAACATCGCCGTGTGGGACCTCCATAACCAGACCCTCGTTAGGTCAGAACAGGGTTTCCCCCCCTCTCTTATTAAAGATGAAGCAGCCTCGTCCTCTTTTCCTGATCGTTGTTGACTTGGGTCCTTCAGGCAGTTCCAGGGCCACACGGATGGAGCCAGCTGCATCGACATATCCCATGATGGGACCAAGCTGTGGACCGGAGGCCTGGACAACACCGTCCGCTCCTGGGATTTAAGGGAAGGCCGACAGCTTCAGCAACATGACTTTACCTCACAGGTACGGTGGATCTTTGCACGTTTGACTCGTCGTAGAGTCTTCAAATGCCGCTAACACGTGCTGACCACTGCAGATCTTTTCACTGGGCTACTGTCCCACTGGAGAGTGGCTGGCTGTGGGCATGGAGAGCAGCAACGTGGAGGTCCTCCACCACACCAAACCTGACAAATACCAGCTTCACCTACACGAAAGCTGCGTCCTCTCACTCAAGTTTGCCTACTGTGGTGAGTCCTCAACCACTGCGACGCACAGCAGACATTCACCGATAGTCTCCTGTCCCTGGCGATGCCGACACCCCCGGCTGCATCTCAAACGTTCGGTTTTTTGCAGTACTGTGTCGATCAGCTGGCTTTAAGTTTTACTCCGATAGGGAAGGATTTGTTTTTGTCTCTTCAGCCAGATCTGTCAGAATTAATTTCCCCATGCAGGATCCCCTCCAGCAGCTTCAGCGGCTGCCACCACACAACTGGTTCATTTAAATGATGCTCAGCCTTCAGCCTCACTAATGAAATCATTAGCCAGCTAGTCAGTTGGGTAATTAATCAGGCTGATTTAAATAATTGTAAGGGTGGAAATGGCTTTGAGTAGCCTTCATTATGGCAATTTTATGGTCATTAATGGCCCCTTTTCTCAAGGTTTGTAGGCTATTGATCGGGAATTAGCTGCCATTATATACAGCTGATTTTCAGCCGCTGATAACGCTTTAAATTAAAGAGAATGTGTCATCAGGAGGTTATGTAACAATAATTAAAAACAGTCTGGTTTACCTGCATCCACTGTGTTGGCAGGTAAATGGTTTGTGAGCACGGGCAAAGACAATCTGCTGAATGCATGGAGGACTCCATATGGGGCCAGCATATTCCAGGTACGGAACGATACAAACAGACCTTCAGTTGAAGCTTTTATTCCAAACTAATGGTGATAAATGTAGTGATTCCTGTTGTTTTTACCCCCTGCAGTCGAAGGAGTCGTCCTCGGTCCTGAGCTGCGACATCTCGGCCGATGACAAATACATCGTGACGGGATCTGGCGACAAGAAGGCCACCGTCTATGAGGTCATCTACTAGAGAGGAGAAGAGCACTTCTTACCTGAGGAGATTAACTGTGAGGCTGTTCACTGGTGGACTACGTTACTGACGTGGATACTCGTCTGAGGATGTTTGTGCTGGAATGTTTTTTCATCCTTTTTGCTGCGGCAGGTCTATTTTTGGGTTACATTTTTGTGTGCGTTCCTAATCCTTTCCTAAACTATTTGGGTGCAACAGTTGAAGCGGTGCTTCGTTTCTGAGACCCTCACTACCCAGGTGTCTTGTGAAAAGTGTACATATTGGCTTAAATAAGACATTTTATATATATATGAAAAAAATCAATATATTTTCATGTCCTGGGTGTACTTGTGATTTGTTTTTTTGGTCCACTGAACTTTGAGTGGAGGAACATAGTTTAGAAAGGTTTTCACTTGAAGCACATTCTCCAGGCTTTTTTCCCCCCTCAAAGGTCCAACGGAAGAGCTGAAATGGTGTAATCAGGACATCCCGAAGACTTAAGTGGCCTTTTGTCACAGTGCTCTTACCTGACCAGGAGACCGGCGGCTGGTTTGGACCACTCTGGGACCGAGTCAGACTCTACAATTAAGAGAGATGGATGTAAATTTACTTCGTATATAAATAGACTTTTAAAAAAAAACCTGTACATCCTCGTCTGTCCTGTTTGTTTTGCCTTGTTAGCTTATGAGGAAATGTTTAACCCAACCCTTGTACCTCAGTTGGCAGCAGACAGGCACGAACAATGTGCTTTTGGCAAACTTGACGTAATATGGAAAACAATTTCCTGAGTACAGCCGGCCTAATCCAAGGGAATGGAACCCTTTTTCTATCTTATCAATATTCCTGGAATGTTTGGTCAGTCATGAACAGGAGAAGCAGAGAGACATAATTGTCCCTGAGGATGGAGAGAAAACATTAAATCTGAAATTACACAGCTCTAATGTTGAATGATTTGGGTTTGTACACTGTGCTGCTGATCCCGTCGGCATGTCCCACCAGAAAATAAAGGGGTGAGGCGTGCCAGTCACTCTGAATCACACCAAAGTATGTAGCAAACGCTGTTGGCACTGAAAATAAATGTACAGTTGTTAATAAACCAATAAAATTTTGTAGAATGTCCAGTTTTCTTGTGAAAGAGCTCTTGTTTGCTGCAGATTAGAGTGACTCACTGGTTTTCCTGTTACAGTAAAATAAGCCATCACTCAGGCCAGGAGGGCGGGGGCGGCTGTTGTAATCTGCACGTCTATTTTTCTATGTAAAAGGAGGATAAATGAGCCTTCAGAACTTTAAAGCAACTTCTTGTCATTAGAATTTCAAAGCAATTGCCATTTAAACATACTATCAGAGTACGCAAAAAAAATGGAACTACCAAACATTCCCCCAACCTTGAAAATGGACCTAAACTCAGCCTGTCATCACATAGGTACTGTTTAAAGAGTGTATGTGTAAACCTTAAAGCACGGCTGTAAATCCGAGCAACAGTTAGAAAAGAGGAACAACGTCTATAGGAGTGGAAACAGTAAATCTAGGATCACATCAGTGTTTTGGTAGCAGAAACATCCAGTGCAGGTGCTAAAATATCAGTAAACCTTCAATCCAGTAGATCTCTGAGCAGCAGCACCAACAGAGAAAACAGGAAACAGGAGCAGAAGACATCACGTTACAAAAATGTCTAAAGTCAACCAGGATTAGAGGCTTTTAAATCAGCCTGGATGTTCTGACTCACCTCATTCTGGTTAGTGTGTCATTGTTCTGTGGCTGACACGTCTCACCGGGGACGCGTCTGGATTCCACGTCTGCTTAAAGAGGAAAACAGCACTTGTGCTTAGAACAGGTCCCTGGAGTGATCAGTTCCAGCATGCTCAGTTGTCCAAAAACATGTTAGTGTTTGTTATTATTAGCAAGTTACTCAAGTCACTGACTCAGAACGGTTAAAAAGGCACCTGCTAAAATTCTGACACTTTTGGAAATTTTCAGTCCCATTTTAGTCATTCACCTCACAGACAATAAAAGTGAAAATGCTTTTCAACCAATACAACAGGACCAGATGAACAGTTAGGAAATGATCCTATGAGAGGTGTCAAGTGAAGTGTGACGGAGTGACGAGATCCAAACTAAAGAGGTGAGAGAACGACAGAGACGGTTGTGAGTTACTAGTGTTAATTCCAGACACGATGGTTTGTGGTTTCAGGCCTGGTGACAGGGGTAATGGTGAGAGATCACGCGCACACACACACAGACACACACGCACACACCCTTGAATCACAGAAACATTTCACACCCTCCCACACACACCTCAGGACAAAAAGACTTTGGAAGGCTTTGTGCTTGGGTGAAATTTCAGTAAGAGGATTTGGAGATAAAATCAGTGTCGTCAGGCCGACGACCAGCAAGATGATTAAACGTCCGACTGGTCGTCCCGTAGAGACGGGGCATCACTTGCATTCTGTGTGAGAGCAGTTTTCTGACTCTTGACTCGCGGTGCCATGAAGCTTTGTTTCCCTCCCATCTCTCTCGCCCACATGCCTCCTACTCTCCTTTTCTGCAGGTGGTGAGTGCCTTCATTTGCACGTTTGTGGGGGTGCTGGCTGTGATGCTGTGATTTCTGACTGTACGTGAGAGCGAGATGAGAGATGCAATATGGAAGGTTTACCTGCCGCGTGGCTCCGTCGACTGTGGGCACCAGTTTCTACGCATGTGTACATGAGATGATCAAAGTCAACTTCACGGACTAAGTGATTGTTACAATCATCGCTGTCTCTAGGTGCTTCACAGAAGCTATGGTGGAGGTGGAGGGGGGAGAGTTGTAGAACTGGAAGAGAAGAACCTCTTCAATGGATAATAATGCAGTGAAGTCAGACATCTTATGTCACTGCCTTCATAAAACCCTCTTTGGTCTTCTTTGTCTCTTGCATCTCCTCCAGTAGGTGATAAAAGAACAGAAAAAAAACAAGATTGTCCCCTCCCGTGTGTCGCCGGATAACAAAGTGTTTGCAGAGCAATGGAAGATTAAAGGGAGCTTGTGTGGAGGCAGAGAGTGCTGCTTCTTCACCCAACAGAGGTCATTTAGGTCTCTTTGATAGCAGTGAGCCCGGGCCCCCATTCTCTGACCTGTCCTCAAGATGAGAAGCTTTCATCAGCCTCAGCTGGACACAAGAGCCCACTCATGAGCAGGGGCTCAAATTAGACAAGAGCCTGGAGTGTGTCTGAGCTTCCAAACTGGGGCTGTGTAATTCACTACTTTTACTGGTGATGTGAAACCTTTCTTCTGCCTTTGATCGCAAAAAAATGACAGAAACAATACTGAATCGGCTCATTCAGGAGCTGAGGCCCAGGTTACACAACGCATGTTGAAAAACACTGTTGGAACAAAACTGAAACTGACGAGTTGCTGGGAGCCAGCGATGCAATCAGAAGCTGCTCTGCTACATCAAAGGAACATCAAGGTGGAGGAGGATCAATGCACAACTTGGATGATTCACGCTACATAACTGTGTAACTACTGGCCTCAGCCAGTTCTGCAGTGCTACAAACACACGCGACCTGCAGGACAAAAACCCAAAATCATAAACAAAACCGTTTTTATGTGATGAAGCATTTAAGGGAACTGAAACCTCTCTCGCCGTGGAGGTGAATGTGAGGGTTAATGAGCTCAGCAAAGCAAATAATTGCTACAAATAAATAATTAGTACAGTGAAATCGCTTAATTAAATTGTGAAGGAGCGCTAATTGAACATGATTACAGTCCGCCTTCATTCCTTCTCCATCAGCTGGAGCTGAAGTAAAGGATGTCCTCAGAGATAATTAAGTACGCAGAGCAAAAGAGCCACTTCAGAGGGAGATTGTTCAGTTCAGTAACGAATGGAACAGAAAAAGTCTTTTCTTCTGCAAGCGCGCAAAATTAAAATTTCTATTACAGCTTCAAAAGATGAAAACGAAGTCTTAATGTTGCCATTGTGTTGTTTAAAAGCAGTAACTCCTCAACTACAAACTGCTCTTTTTTAGTTCTTTTAACGATTCACCACTTTGAGCATCTCTTATAGCGTCCTGTTTTATACAGATTCATTTGAATGAGATGCTACTTTAGATTGAAAGCGACTGTTGATCTTGAAAGAGGAAGTGAAGGTTAGAAAGGGTCATTGTAGAAAGAGGCATAAATGAATGGAAGCCAGGAGGCTGACGGAGGAGGAAAGGGGCTTTGTGCTTTATGAAGGGGCCATTTGTTAGGGCGGATCACCGCGGTTAACGGGCCAAAGGAGTTGCCAAGTTAATGTGACAGGCAAATGAGAGCCAGCCGCTTCCTGCCATTTCTGAGGGCCTCATGCAAAGTGAGGAGAAAAGAGTGTTAGGTGTAGCACTCAGGGGAAAGGACGGAGGCGCCACCATCAGACATTCAAAGCTGTATTCAAAGCCTTAAAATACTCAACTATTTAGGCTAATCCAACAATCTGTCTAGATCTTCACCTCGAAGATGTCCAACTTTGGGAAAGCGGATGACGAATGTAAAAACATTGTTTATCCCCACAATGTGATTACCTCAGGCGTTCTTGGATTTACTAGTGTTTACTGGCGTTAGCATTAGCAAACACTGGTGTTAGTGTTACCTGCTTCTTACAGCGATACAGATGATAAAAGTGTTTGAATGAAGATGACGTCTTAACACAATCTCACCTTGTACAAGATGTTGTTAATGCTAATTCTTCATCAGGCTCAGACTTTGAGGTATTCATTTAGCATTAGTTTGGAAATCCCCCCGGATTGAAGGGTGCATTGAAGCATAGAAAAACACATGTAAGCCTCCAGACATGACATGACAGGTGGGACATGCCCTGAATACCTCCACTGAGTCAACCACTAGGCTTCCTGATCAGATGCCAGAGAGACTCGGGTGTCTGAGGGGAAGCCCAGAGAAGACCTTAGCCTCCAGAGCTGTTATCCATCTCCAGCATCAATGGTTGTGAACACGTTGCTACTGTAGAAAATGCTACAGCTGCCTACTAAGCAGAGCAAAGACACAACACTAAACACACCTTTGCTACTGCTTTTCATATTCCTGCAGCTGCAGGCCTCTTTGAACATCCCTTCTGTTGCCTTGCTCACACAGACCCAGCAGCAGCTTCCCTCCCTCTCTTGACCTGCCTCACACACCATTACCCCTGTGAGGCGAGGAGACAACCCGGGCCCAGCCAGAGGTGGAGGGGGGCTGGCATCATGGGTAATGTCAGTAGACACATGTCAAAAGTACAGCCCGTGTCCTGAAAAAGCTGTGTGTGGTGTGACAGCGGCCTGCCTGCCTTGAACGCTCCCTCCTCCCACCCCCCCCCGCGCCAACTCCACAACTCCATCCAGCCGAGAAAAAGCTTCCTGCTGCAGCAAGGCGGAGGCAGAAGGAAGGGTCATCAGCAGTGCTCTGCTGGGATAAATGCTTTTCCTCCTGCAGTCGCACCTCAGTGCACAGCTATTGTCCCCACAATGAGAGCAGGCAGCGTCGGAGTGTGTCAGAGGACAGCGATGGAGGACGGCGATTATGGATCTACACACAAACACCAGCTGGAAAACCCGTCAGCCGTGCACCATTTCTCAATCAACCCCACAAACATGCATAAAACATTTCAACTCTTTGTGAAGATGCGGCCATTTCATCGAATTGATTAATCTGATGCGCGTGCACACACACACACACACACACACACTGCGCTCTGAATGGATCACAAATTAGAGAAGACGCCAATAAATCAACATCGTTAAACCCCCGCCGAAAGACTTGAAGAATCTTGTTTTCTTTTATGTGCGGTCGATACGTGTCAACGGCTTTAACGGAGCATCTGCTCACTTCTGTGTCAGTAACAGGGTTTCAGCCACACCAGAGGTAAAACGTCCAGCGAGGGGGGGTGGACTGGCAGCACGTCTCCATTAGAGGCGGTAAACCAACAAACCAACCTGCACTGTCCCTCCTCCTGTGAGCTTAAACTGATTTAAACCAACACCGAATTACAGCCCTAAACATACCCCAGTTAAATTTGGCCCAAACGCTTTAAGCCCCTGTTTGAAATGGGCAGATCATTTTGTGTCCAAGCTCTATTTTAGGAAAGCCTTGACCTCTGACCTCAGTAGCAAAACACTAATCCTTCTATGAAACTCTCTCCTTAACATAACTGCTGGTAAAACATCCATGTTCTCCACAATATTCACACCATAAAACACGTAATGTTGTATAAAAAAGAGGAAAAACTGAAAGAGCTCAGGCTTAATTCACCCTAATGTCCATTCTAAAGAAAGCCAACGCTGCCCGAGTGTAGATGTGCGTCAATAACAGCTTTTCTTCTTTTCAGTCAACATTGTAAGAGGCATCAGTAATTGCCCTCATTCCTGCCAGGAAAGCCAATGTTCAGGCTGCTCTTAAGTAAACTCTTGAGTGTCAGTCAGAGATTGTTCAAGGTTGCAGAAAATTGCACTAAACAGCCCCCGTTAGAGGACAGGAAGGGACGCGAGTCTTCATCTGTAAAAAGCTTGTAGTGACAGACTGCTGCTTTCCCAATATAAGAGAAGCTTTACTTCTGCTTCTCTCAATTATTTTGTTTTCCTGGTGTTCAAATATTTAACTCCACAAGTGTGGAGTGTATTAAATATGGAGTTAACCCACAACCTGCATATAACAGATTTCAGCCACAGAATATGAAGATCCGTTGTCTGATTTTGAGGATATTTTAAAAAGACAGGCATTCAGACCAGTGAGGTGGGAGCCGTTGCTCGCTGAGCCGTCACAGAGCTCATTTGTCCTGTTTAGTTTATGCACCCCCCCTTTTTTCCTCCCTCCAGAGGGTTCAAGCATGGACGGGTGGGTGATCGGGAATCCTCCATCTCTCCATCCCAGTGGGAGACATAAAAAGCCCTTTAAATGACAGGCTGAATTAGCTTCTGATTTGCATGTGCTTAGCAATCCATCAGCACTACCAACAACCACCCCCAGGACTGGTGAACTGGTGAACCGGAGTCTCCGTCTCACACACAAACACACAAGTGGAGAGATAAGTGTAACTAAAGGTGGATTAGAGGGTAGATGGACTAGTACTGTTGAGTGGCGGGTGGTGTAGTTAACAAGGTGCTGGTAAAAGGGAGGACTGAAGACAATAAACCTGTAACATGTTACCGGCGTGACTGAGATAAACCATCTACCAGGTTAAGTATGAACGCCAGAGGCACAAAGGAAGAAGGAATGTTTGGACAAAGGCTTTTATTTGAATGTGTGGCTATGGAGCAGGAACAAGCAGAAGCTTATTGAGCTCCTTCTTCTCCAGAACTCAACCAGTCCTCAGACTTCCTTTATGACCTTTATCACCAACCAAATAAATCACCTAATCAGCCTCAGAGAAAATATAACCTATGAGTCCCAATGTCAACGAAAAGCCTCTATTGTTGTGCGAGAACATAAATATTTGAAGTATATTCTTCCCTCTCAGATGAGAAGCCCCTTCTCTTTGTTGGAAAACTTTCAGAATAGTTCCTGGAGTATCTTATTTGCTGATTTACACATCATTTATTCATTTATTTAAGTGATTGTTGAAGTATAAAGCCTGTGAATTTAGGAATAAGACATTTGTGTGAGCTTTGTGAATGATCCTGCTCTTTTTTGCAGAATGGTTTATGGTACATTTATATGTGGTGCAACTCCAATAACGTCCACAGCATCTGCCTGTACCTGTGCTTGCATATTAATCTCCTCAGTTTGCAAAATCTTCAAAATAACTTGCTGGACTTCAGATATTTTCATCCATTTGAGTGAATTCTTCAGATCCAAGTGGAAACCTCAACTCTGCTGTGGTCACAGGACACTGTCCAAGGTCCTGAATGACTTCTGCAAGATGAATCAATGGTTTGAATCTGCAGGTTTTACGTTATTTTAACTGACTGTATATCACAAACCTGCCTCTGAGTCCTCAGACAGGATGATGTCATAGAGGTCTATATCATGTGATCAGTGACATCACTAACAATCCTCAGATTTCTGCAGTCTAAAGGTGCAAAATTAAGGCAAAGGAAAGCTGAGTTACAGTCAAGCCTCTTGTCTGTGGGCTCCAATCTCTTTATCCCTGGAATGATCTGGCTCTGGCTCAGGCCTGTTCCCATGCCGAGTGTGTGTGTGTCTTTATCCTCCCTGCGGGGAGTTATGTGGGGGTAAAGGCTCACCACTGTTTTTACATAAACAAAGACTTTGGGATGAAACGGAGAAAGACTGTCATGGCCAAATCCCCGTGCCTGGCTACTGGCCACTGCTCTGTGCCATTTTCACCTCAGGCACCTTGTGGACGCCACGCTGGTCCTGGTAATTAAGCAGCACGGACAAGAGCCACAATTAAACTGCCTGATATCAGAGAGCAGTTCAAAACCGCCTCAAAGCCAGTACTCTCATATAATGGCGGACTACATTACCCAGGATGCACTGCTGCTTCACACTAACTCAGTCATGTTGGTTAAATGGGAAAAAGCAGATAAATATTTTGAGGCTAATGGAGGAAACAATAACAAACAATAATAAATATCAGAGCAGAAAATCCAAAGAGGCTATTTGCAGTCAGGCAGCCGCCCTGTTATCTTATAAGGAGACGATTATCAGGCCGACCACAGTAATGTCATGATTAAAATGCCATTAACCACGTCTAAGCTCTCTTTTTTTTTAAATTTGCGGTCGCAGATTAACTCTTAAGAAAATAAAAAGAAGAAATTTGCCACTTAGAAGATTTTTTAAACGTGGTAATAAAGTAAAAGCATAAAAACTGTGATGGAAAAAAATACACGATTGTGAAATAAAAACAACTACTGGTATTTGAAAATTATGTCGACCCAATTGTCAAAATTGATATTGTTGCAGCACAACATTTATTTGATATTATCTAGAATAATCTGGAGACAAAAACAGACATACCTTAACATGCAGTGTTTGTAATAAACACACACTTTAATCTAACAGTTGCGCCTCCAGGCTCCCACTGGCAAGCTCATCTTTGAATGACAGGCTTTTAATACAAAACATAAAAAACTATTTAAAGAAATAGACTTAGAAACAACTGAGATGACTGTTAGAGTGGTATTGTGTAATTTTGTGTGAACAGTGAGACTGACTCCAGTCCTCAGTTCCAGACGTTATTGTTTTACTCTGTGTGTTTATTTCCAGCGCAGCAGCTCTGTTCCTCTAACACTGTGTCACACAGCTCTCCGTCACCTGACATCTACTGTATGGAGACAGAAGGTCGGCAGGTTCATCCTTTATCAAAAGCACCTGCTTCATATTTTCCTAACAATTCCTCGACTGGACTTCTTCCTGCAGGGATTTGGCAAAAGTGCCCGAATTATGCTCCTCTCCCCGTCTCCAGCTTTCTTTCTATCCCCCAGAAGATGAAGGGATGATGATTTTTACCGTATGTGGGCCTGTGCCACATACGGTAAAAATGTTTTGAGTTTTGATGCTTTTAATAAAACATCTACAAATAAGACCATTGAAATCCCCTTCTGAGCCAGTCAGAGAAACCTTCACTGGTGCGGCGCATCTAACTGTAAACGTGCACTAGCTGTGACAGGTCATGAAAGCACAAGCATAAATTTAGCTATGATATAATCTGTCGTTAAATATTGTATCAGACTCAATTATCAAGCTGCTATCTTCATGTGTTTTGGTTTTGACACTCGTCTGATCTCGTTAGCTGACTGTTAGCAACAGCTAACAGTAACAATAGTAACAGCAGCACTCAGCATCAGCAGAAGTGTTTTATTCTGTACAGTTACTGTGTCACATATTCACACGTGATGGTCTTTTCCTCACTCAAATTAATCCGATCTTTTGGGTTACTTTCAGCAAGTGAATGTCTCTTGTTGGAGAAGCAACCTGGTGCAAAGCTGAAATCTTCCACATCCTCACAGCCAACCTGAATTTCCTTTAAATACTCCGGTATCATCACAGGTCTTAGGTCACAAATACCACTTCTTTTTCCCCTAAGAGACTATTCTGACATGCAAAAGTCTTTTGCGCGCTGATCTTGTAAAATGAAGTCTGATGGCTCAGTGTGAGTGTGGAGTTTTTTCAAAGAGGACAAGAATTCAACTGTCAGTCAATTTCCATCTCTTTGGAGCAAAAGCCTTTGTGAGAAAGTAAGTGAGAACGAAAGAGAGAGATCAATGTTCAAATGTGTTTTTAGGCGCATTTATCTACATTTAAGGGCACCTTTGTCAACAGCGAACAAAGAAAATGTGAAGATGTTGGGTAACATTTCTTTTAAATAAGAAATAGACCATCTATTTTATAAAAGCATTCTTTGTCTGCATCTTTTTTCCCTACTGTCACTTATTTTTCCCTAATCACCCACTGAATTCTTTCTACAAATAAAAAAGAAAGAAACCAGTCACATCAAAGCATTCTTTCTCACAGTCTAAACAAGAAACCTACATGTCTCTATGTGAACTCTGGAGTTCGGCATCATTTATGTTGGTATATAACTACGATTTCAAAGCTTTCCAAAGGCAGAAACGCAGCATGAGGTCCATTAGGATGGCAGATGTGCTGTCTGGAGTCAGCGTATTGACCTAACAGACTGGGCTGATCAATATAAAGGATAAATTAGCTGGTATGGAAACATGAGGATGGTTTTCTGTTCTTGTGTCCTTTAACTTTTGATCTTGATCTGATTCTGTCCTTACTTCAGATGTGGCCGACTGCCGTGGTTGTAAAGCAGAGGGGAGAAACGCCGTCTAAAAGTCCCCGTTTCCACCGAGGGAGACGTTCTGCTGCGCAGCTCAAACACTAAATGTAACCAGCCCCCACCCTTCTTAGGAATTTGGTTTTACCAAATGTGCATATTCCACTCTTCGTCAGGACATGAGAAGATTTAGCTGGCATTAATCCTTAATCTGAGGGTAAAATAATCTGTCTCAGAATGTAATAATTCACATGGTATGTCTTTTGATTTGGATTAGTGGCCCCCAATCCTCTTAGCCCAACAGCTGAGTCGAACTTCTCACTGACAAGTTCACAAGTCCACATCGCCTGTGCAGACGCTCACTCTTGGCCATTAACTCACAGCGCTTATACTGCAGGAAATCTGCTTATATCCGGCTCTGACATGCGTCCGGGTGTTATTGTAAACAAAGATGTGCCATGAGTCCAACCTGCCTGTTTTTCCGATGTACATTTACGCTCTGCTGACCGCAGCCTAAATGACAGTAAAGATGTGGAATCATGTTCACCCTTTAAACGTTGCTGTAGAGCTCAGTGACACTCAGGATTACCGGATAGAGGAGCCACTTTACACTTGAATACCCGTGAAACAGACCCCATCCAGGGCTGAATCCATACTCGCTGCTGGAGAATGAGCCAAAACAGTCCTTGCTAGCTCCTGTCTTTAAACATGATCCAGTGCTATCGTAGAACTCTCAATAAGACAGGACGGGGGGAAAAAAATAACCCTGAATCATTTAAATCCTCTCCTCAATATTCTTTATCTCTATCCTTTAAGGTTCTTTATAATTTAATAAACAGGATTAAAGTCATTGGGTAGAACAGGGCTAAGCAAAGCTCATTCCACATTTCTGTTTTAGCCTGCACTTTGCATACTGAGTCTTATTAAGCCCTTGCAAGATTACAGGGTCTTAATCTCTGGGAACACATGTTGTGAAGAATAAAAGCAATTTTATTTGGGAAACCAGAGTCCAAGTTTAGCAGGAAATGAGCTTTCTCCATAATCTCATCTCTCCCCCCCCCCCCCACCGGAGTAAATGAAAGGCCCCCGTTACAGAACTGCACACTCACTCTCCATGAATGTGTGTTAAGGAATTAACCGTGTTTTGTGATCGGTATGAATATGGAGCCACTGCCTGGCTCTCTTCGGCACACACATGCACACACACACACACACACACAATGTGCTCACTAATTCATAACACTGAGGCAGTGGGCCAGGTTTTACCCACTGAGCTGGGCTTTGAATTCTTAGGAATTTAAATTCACCTGTTTCTGAACAGACGGGTTTCCAGACAAGCATTTACTGCCGCTGGTCGCCTCAGTCACCTCCCTTCTTCTCCCTCTCCCCCTTCCCTCCCTGGAAATTCTATGCAGATTGTGGGTCCATGCTTATTGCACATTTTAGAGAAAGCTTGGTAAAGATGACGATAAGCTAAAGCTCTAAATCCCAGACTTAGCTTTCTTATCAAAAGCTGCAGGAGTGAATGGAGCGCTTTAATAGAAGATGTGCGCTTTCCAGCGTGTGTGAGAAAGGGAGGAAGAGGGGAGAGGAAGAGGGGAGAGAGAGAGAGAGGCAGTTGTACATGCAAATGATTATTGCTCCTTTTACACCCGACACAGGAAGAATTTTGTCAGAATTATTAGGCCAAATTCATTTAGGAAGGAATGGTGATACTCCGCTGTAATGAACTTGACAATGCAACGACATGTTCTTTCTGAAATGGAAAGATTTCCCCTGTTCACTGTTGCCTCTATGGGCCATGTGATTATGAGCCTGAACATGAACATACTGTACAATCAAAGGCCCCTAATGTTGACCTTTTCTTTTTGCCTATTTTCCCAGAACATTCATCCAGCATTCTAAATATCTTCACCATCTTAAAGGTCTGAATTCCTTCCAAACACACAACACACGGCCTGACGCCACCCCAGGTACCACCAGCTCAGTTGACCACCTTCCTGCCGAAACACACACTCGCCCGGCTCGCCCACGCCTGTCCCATGCACTCAGGTGCACAGCCATCAGCGTAATGAACTCCAAGGTAGACTTTACCACTTCACTGGCTCCTCACTAGACAAAATGCCAAAACAAATCTTGTCATAATTAGGCATAATCCAGCTCATTACCATCTGCTTAATTATCCTATTAATAACACTTCCTAGGAGAGCTTGTTTGCAGCGGCAGCGGCAGCGGCAGCGGCGGCAGCAGCAGTGTGTTCGGGCAAATGTTTGTTCCTAAATGAGCAAACAAGGAGAAGAACAACAGCACTGTTCAAACATGGGAGCTCTAACAACAGGGAACAACACAGCCTTGATTAATACCGAAGCGTGGGGCTCATCCTGCCTCTGAGGGACGTCTTTACCACCTATAGGCCTTTATAGGAACATAAGATCTGATTAAAGAGGGTAACAACAACCTACAGCGCTTTCATATACGATCACAAAAGACCACCGAGCCCACAAAAACATGTATGGGAAGCATTTTCAGACGGTCGGATGTATCCAGGTCACTGACTTGACATGTTTTTTTGATGAATTCAAGCTTAAACCAGTCAATGTTTCAGCTCTGATGGATTAATGTTTTTTATTCAATTATTTCTTTTCAGCTCAGATAAACAAATGCTCGTGAACACAGAGAAAAACATAATTAAATCATTATGCTTGGCTCGCTCGCTGCACCGCGGTTCCAAGTCCTTATTTTTACTACACTGTTATGACTCCCCAAACATCCCCCCTGATTGTTTTTATTAAAAGTGCTCCCATCAGAAAGCAGAGCAATCAGTGGATATACTAACTGTAAGACCTCATACGGTGTTGAACGCTAAAGCCAGAAGATCTCTTTGCAGGAGGTTGCAGGAGATCATCTGTAGAGCAACGCAGCTGACTTTTCTGATTCAAACTGAATGGGAAAGCGTGTCAGGGCAGCTGTGACGCGGATACTTGTTTTAACTTTGTCCTCTGATGTCCGGAAAAAGAGAAGACGAGCGAGAAAACAGAGGAGAAGAGACAGACTGAGTGAACAGAGTTCCGCATCAAAAGAAGAAACAGAATCGGTTATCAAGGAAAAACGGATCAATGAATTCACTTCATGCAAAAAACAACAAACTGCACATGTATTGAAATCCTGTTCAGGGAGGGAGGAAGTGAATGATTGATGCTTTCTTTCTCACACCAGTCAGATTATTCTGTCAATGTGTCAGGTTCATTTATAGTGTGGTGATCTTGAAAGTGATTTACTAACAAAAACTAGAACTAATCAGTTGATGAGAGGGTGGATGGATGGATGGATGGATGGATGGATGGATGGATGGAAGGATGGGTGCATGGATGGGTGGGTGGATGGATGGATGGATGGATGGATGGATGGGTGGATGGATGGATGGATGGATGGATGGGCGAATGGATGGATGGATGGGCGGATGGATGGGTGGATGGGTGGATGGATGGATGGATGGATGGGTGGGTGGGTGGGTGGATGGGTGGGTGGATAGGTGGATGGATGGATGGATGGATGGGTGGATGGGTGGATAGGATGGATGGATGGATGGATGGATGGATGGGTGGGTGGGTGGATAGGTGGATGGATGGATGGATGGGTGGATGGGTGGATAGGTGGGTGGATGGATGGATGGATGGATGGATGGATGGATGGATGGGTGGATAGGTGGATGGATGGATGGATGGGTGGATAGGTGGATGGATGGATGGATGGATGGATGGATGGATGGGTGGATAGGTGGATGGATGGATGGATGGGTGGATGGGTGGATAGGTGGATGGATGGATGGATGGGTGGATAGGTGGGTGGATGGATGGATGGATGGGTGGATAGGTGGATGGATGGATGGATGGGTGGATGTCAACAAAGACACAGATGATAGCAGCAGCATCCTTCCACTATAATCTACATTCTCTTCAGGAAGTTCAAGCCAATCAAATAATTCAGAAATAATAATTAGACCTAAAATGACACATTATAATACAGCGAATCACTGGGCGACCTTCAGAAACGTGGACATTACGGCTCACTCTCGTACAGGCTCGGCCCACCAAATGCTAACGATGAAAAACTACCATGCAACAAATTATTCTCTGGCTTTATATTCACAAACAAAACTAATTGAAAAAGTAAAAAAAAAAAAAAAAGTGTTTTTACTGAGGAATAGCAGATTATTGCAAGCACGAGTTTATTTCCCATTGGCAGTCAGGTAAAATGAGCTCTGACTGCAACAGTTATTGGAAGACATTAGTCTGATTTATGCACTCTTCTGTGCAACATCATCTTTTGTTGCCAGTAAAGTCGTGGAGAGTTTTTAAAGTCTCCAACAGCCTACAGCAGGAAAAAAGTCTCTCTGCCGCATTTTATACTTGCTTAGACATGTGAAGGTCAAACTCCCACATATGGATCAGCTGCTAAATGTGCTGTTAGTTTGCATTCTAAAGTTAGAGTGCAGCAATACTGTAATAAAAATAATTGGAATAACAAGCTGCGACGCATGTATGGTACATTTCTACAATATTTATTGCTGATGCAGCTTCTGCGACACTTCCGCTCTCCTGCCAGATACAAATGAGCTGGAAAATGCAAAAACAGAAAAATAGCCAGTACCCAGAATGCACCAGCCTGGCAGGAAGGAAGCAGATGGGTTGTCTGGCCTTACTGGGTAGCGGGGCCCCAATAGTGACACTGGTTTTTGTTTTTGATGAGCTATGCACATAAGATACTACAACATCTGGTCCGACCATGTGGCGTCTCCACTTGTCCAAGCCCCTCGAAGCAGAAACACACACACACACACACACACACACACACCTTCTACCACCAACTGCACCAGGCAAATGTGGGCAAGATCCAATGAATGATGTATGTTATTTACCGTGGGGCTGTGAGGGGCTGTGTGAGATGGAGGAGGGGTAGAAACGTCCTCTCCAGCGACTTTGATTAAAAATCTTTCCCAAACAACTCATGAATATGCATCAGCAGGGTAATAAGGCCTGGCTCAAAGCAACTGATTTGTCAATTGTCTGCATTTTAGCAAGATTGAGTAACACCTCAAGGGTGTTATAATCAAAAGCTGTAAAAAGGAGAGGGAGGAAAGAGCCTGCTCACCATTAGATTGCTGCGTTATCTTAATCATTAGGCTCTTCGGGAGCGTAATTAACGACTTGACAAGAGCTGGGTAGAGAATTTGGCGCTGATTGGTTGTCGGAGGTGTGAGCGTGTATACAGAATACAAAATCAGGGGAAGGATGGAAGCAAGATAGACGAGAGCCGGAACAGTGATGAAAAACAGCTTGGCAGGAGCCAATAGATTGTTTAAATTAAGTGTAATTACAGATGCAATTACAATGATGGGTTTGATAAGGGGTATTAAACCATTCATCCATAAATGTTATGTTAAAATAGGGTAGAGAGAGAAGGCAGAGTGGAGACATGAATATCAATGTGGGGAAGAGCAGGAGACTAAGGACAAAAGAAAATAAGGAAGAGAAGGGGAGAAAATCAGGAAAATAAGGGTTAAAACGAGGGTGAAAGGTGAGGGGTGGTTGGCAGGATGCCATCAATTAGTTGGATGCGCTCGATTGCAAGAACTCTCTGGTGTCGTGACTCCTGTTGACAGATGTTCAGGATGAATTATTTCTACTGGGGAGATGGTGTGTTTACACAAAACCCTGGCACACATACACACGCACACACGTGCACGCCCACACACACAAAGCTCATAACCAAGCTGTGATATAAATCCGGTGTGTTTATTGCTCTGGTCTGCAGGAGAAAATGAGATTGGACGCTTTGCTCCTTCGCCTCCTCTGAACGCCTGACTGGGTCATTTTTAAATGCCTTGTAAATATGTCAGCCATATTAAGTGCCCATTAAAGGGCACCAAGCTGGATGAAGAAGCAAGAGAGAGACTTGGATGGCAGTCCCTGACTGGCACTGCACCCCAATCGATCCAGCTTAATGGTGCCCGTCTGCTGTGGGTGCTGTGATGGACGAGTGCGAGGCAGCAGACAGGGAGGTTACGACTTGAGATACCCGGGTCTAAAGTGTCTACTTGGTAGGTGAATTTGTGCACCAGTGAGGTAAATCTTACCCAACAACCTGGGCTATTATTGAATGCTACCTTGCTTAAACTGATTGTTTTGGGCTAGCAGCACATATCTGGGAGAGCAGCAGCCCTAAAGACAGGCTGAAACGATTTATAACATCCTGTGAACGCACACACTGGTCCATTCAATAACACCAGGCATGTGCCACTTATAGCAGTAATCACAGTGGTGACTCAAGATCTCAGAGAAACTCCGGGAATCAAATCTGATGTCAGGTTGGAGACACTTCCCAATCCGGAATCATAATCTGTAATAATTGGATGCCAAGCTTCAAATCCAGCCCCGCCCCAAAACAGGCTTCAGCATGTTGCCGGCCCAAGTCAGAGATATTCCATATGAGATATGAAATTCATGATTAAGTTGTTTAACACATGCAGAGACAGTCATCAGATCCGTTTTCTTCCCAACCTAATGAAGGGCTAATGTGGGTAATCAATAAAAGGCTGGAAGTCTCTTCCTTTATGGAGCACAGCTGATCTAATAAACAAGGCAACTGTGTCTGAATTCCTAAATTCTTCTCAAAATAAACAGATCTGCACTCTTCTTATACTGTCCATGTAAATTGAGTTGTATTTAGGTCCCAATGCTGAGTGTGGATGTGACAGACAGCTCTCTGTGTCATGGCAGCACAGGGCTCTCTCCCTCTCTCCCTTCCACTAATGAGCTAAGCTTTCAATGCACCCGCTAATTAGTTCATCTATAACTCTAAGCACTCAATTACTCTGCTGCAGCACCACCGCAGTGAGCCAAAAGAGGTGATAAGACTGAAAAATGCCTTGATACGTGCACAGGCAACAATTCTGAGCCAAAAGGCCAAGAAGAACTTTGTCTAAGCTTCCCACGCTCAAACACCATGTTCAGGCAAAACACATCAATATGTAGTTTCACCCGTTCTCAGTCTCCCACTCTCTGGCTTCCTACACGCAATAAAGGGCGAGTTTAGGCAGAGCTACACACCAACAAGCAACACAACAAATGTGTAACTTTGTGAAGAAAAATACTATGCCCTATTAAATGCCTTAATAAATGAAATGATGCAGATATTCTGTTGGGATACAAATCACCCGAGTATGCTTGTCACCGACCTGTTAAACATTTAAATAGTAACACTAGTGTTACATTACAAGCCAACTACAGGCGCTCTTCCAAACACCAAGCATTTAGAAAGGTGGTTTTTAAACTGTGGGGTGCCCACTGTTAGAATTGGGGGGGAAGGGTACTATGAACACTTTCCACTTTCAAGTTATGTCCAGCAGATTGTGCAAATTTTCCAACCAACCCCCTCAAAAATAAACACCAAGGAGGACCATTAAAAAATGTTAACAATTCACACACTTTTTCACAGCTAGCATGGGCATGTTTGTGACAGGACTACCAATTAAACCAAAAAAATCTGCAGCAGGAGGCAAGCCCGCACCAGCTACTGGAACGACTGCAGGAGTTCAACACTCGCTTTTAAATCCCAGCTGGAAAAAGTCCTGGTTTTGTTTGGACTTGGAGACTTTGCAAACTTGCCAGTTTTTGCACAGGTAACTTTGAGAAAATATGTTGAATGGCACAAATGTGGATACAGAGTAAAATTCTAAACAAGTTTCCCATTTTTTTAGTACTTCCCATATTTTACCATAGAAAATAAGATACTTGATACATTATATACAATATAATAATTCTAATAATATATATAATAATACTTACAATAACAACAAGCAGTGGTATTAGTAACACCCAGTATTGAGCTGTACGTACATAGTGGCGCACGAGTATTTCAAATGTAGTGAACCTTTCAGCACAAGTCCAGAAGTGCATTAATTTGAGAGATGTGCACAAATGCAAAAATACTATAATAAGTTGTATTACAAACAAGAAAAACTGTTTTGTCTTGATAGCCTGTTTTCTTTTTCAAACACAAATGTGAAACGATTGGACGTGTGTTAGGTTAAGATAAAGAAAGCTGAGGTGTTTAAGTTATAAACTGGCTGCAGAACAGTTAAATTCTGTACAGCACACAGACTTAAGAATGTTTCACCCAAGGCTACTTAGCACACATTCAAGTTCTTTCACTTTCCCAGGAATATACAAAGAAAATGTGTGTTTGTGTGCGAGTATAACAGTGTGAATGTGGCTGTTCAGGCGTGTGCACGCATATACGTGCGCACACGCGCGCGCACACACACACACACACACACACACACACACACACACACACACACACACACACACACACACACAATGCTGTATGGGGGTGGTGTTCATAGTCTTAAGCAGAACTGATTCAAAAGCCACATTACACAACGCATTCCCATTCCAGAATAGTGATCCATCAGGCTCTTGCACTAAGCATCTGTACATAAACCTCAATTATGCTAATGCTAATCCCTGGGACATTGACGCGAGTAGGCAAGGAGGCTAACAGCTAAAGACTTTGATGTGTGCTGCCATTTGGCAGGACCGCCTGAAAGACTAGTATTGGTCCCCAAAATCCACCAAGGCTTAAGGAGGAAAAACGAGCCCTGCCTCGTCTGTTCCTCTGCTGATTACAAGGGCTTAAGGGGATTCTTTTATTTACCTCCCTGGTTTGGGCCCAATCACGAGTGTCAGGACTCTCCAGTTCAGCTTGGCAATGCATCTGGGTTGACTTTTTGTTTTCCCTCAGCCCTCCTCCAGTTCCAGGATCCTTTTTTTTTTTTTTTAAACATTTTTATTCACATCATTTATGTTGTGCTTTCAATATATTGTTTTAGGAAAAAACATCTTTTCACTTGCAGTGGACTTGATTCCTAGAGATCATTTTCTGGAACACACGGGTGAATCCAGCTGGTGTTAACCACTGTTTGTTCTCAACAGAAATATTGGCATTGACGTAGTACAGTGACTTTAGAGCATAAGAGGACTACTATTGCAGGCTACTTTTTGGAAATTGCTCTCCTCTATTCTTTTATTTTAAATTATAAAGGAATATGAGGAGTTTCTTGGCCAAGAATCGACATAGCTCCATTGAGAACAAGTGTGTGTACTTTGGCCTGTTCTTACTCTTACAGTATATTCTTGTTTCCTCGAGCTCTCAGGAAAAACCCCTGCCACAAGAGAAGGATTAAGCTTATTTTCAGTGAATGAGTCAACATGTGAAAATGGGAAAAGCAATGCAGACAGTTTGTGTAACAACAGAGATTAGGAACATTTAAGAGGGATTTGAAAAAATAATTGGGGCTTGTTGAGACAACTTTAGGGGTAAAGGCTAAATGAATGGTGGCACAACCTTTTAGGTCGGAATAAACAGAGACTGGGAACAAAAAGACCATCTGGGGGAAAACACGCTTCTATGCTCCGT
The DNA here is from genome assembly GCF_901000725.2 of Takifugu rubripes. NCBI lineage: Eukaryota > Metazoa > Chordata > Actinopteri > Tetraodontiformes > Tetraodontidae > Takifugu > Takifugu rubripes. The sequence continues at coordinate 14,307,466 of NC_042297.1, read as the reverse complement.
GCTCCAGTAGCTCAGGAGTGCCAAAACTCAATACTGCTACAAAACTCACTCGCTGGTGTTTAAGCCTGAATGGGAAGTGATGAAGGTGCCACAAGGGAAATTTAAAATTAAAGTGGCCGTTTGTAATTTCATGTGTTTGGCAGCACTGTGATAGTCTGTAGACTGACTGACTGTAACATGGTGTTACATCATATCATCTTTTAGCTCAGCGTTGCTACACTGTAAGCTGACATAACTGGTAAAACTAAAAACCCGGATGGAGCTAAACTGGCGTCGAGCTCTCTCTTATCTACAGGACACAATTAAGAGAGTAAAAGTGCCCTGTCGCCCACAGGTGATGATTCCGCCCACCAACAATGGAGGGTAAACAGAAACTGGGACAGAAGAAACAATTATTTTGTGGCCTTTTTAATAAACCTGCTGATAAATGTTGACTGAACTGAACCAGCGTAGAGGGAAAAAAAGCAGAAAAGCAATTGTGCTGTTCCAAACCGTCACAGACGATTTCCACCGCCATCAAAACTGTTGACGACATCCCAGAAAATTATACAAAACCCTGCTCAGGAGAAAGAAAAGGCAGGCAGCAGATACTCGTGTTAAGGACCCAGTTCTCCAGTGGAACTACTGAATTTTAAGCAACGCATCCGGTCTGAGACAGAAAGACTACAGCGTCGATGAACTGGCAAAAACCCAATCATCCACATCTTTCTGCTCTCATCCTTAAATCCAGTCTCCAGAGAGGAAGAGGAAGCACTTATATGGATCAAAAGGCTTAGACACGACTGATATACGATGACTTCATATTTATAGCCACAAAAAACATTTGAGTCAAGACAAGACTGTGATAATCATAATGTACTTAAGTAAAAGACTGGAAACCACACACACACACACACACACACACACACACCCCTACTGTACAGATAGATCAGGAGATGAAATGGAAATAAAGATAATCTACTAAAAGCAGCATCTGATTTAAAGGCTTTTAAAGGCTTTTTGACAGTTTGCTTGTCTGGATAATTTTCTTCTGCTCTGTGACACTCTGACAAACAATAATGCCTGAGTGTGTATGTGTGTCTCATTAAATAGAAGCAGAAACATTTAAACTGTAGAAAAATATGTGGGGGGAATAAATCTTTGTTTTTTTCTTCAGTTCGTTTGATGAGAGCATCAGAAGACTGGGGAATCTACTGCCGGTCACCTGGTGTGGGCGCATGTGAAGCTGAGCAGACGAGCCTCGCAGCAGGTACCTCTGATGTCAACCTGCTCTCCTGACACTTATCTGCCCAGACAATCACTTTCAAACTTCTCCTTCCTGCTCCCGCTCCGGCTCTGTGATTCACCTCTCGGTCATCCAATTATCTGGCCTTTTTCATCTCTGAATGTGTCTGCGAGCTTCAAACATGTTGCGCTTCCCTCTCGGCCCTCCTTCCTCTTCTCTCATTACCGTCTCCTCTCGCTGGGACAGGCAGAGTTAAAGGGGGGAGAGCGAGTGTGTGTCAAGTGGGACTTGTATTGCAGCCCCAGCAGCAACACACTGTCATTAGAGTGGGCAGGAAACAACCCTTGAGGCTTGGTTCAATCAAATTGTAATCCTCAGCACATTCCATTGGCAGGGTCACCTCTCCACTGTTGCTCTGGGGCAGGAGCAGGTGGTGCACGCGCATACACACGCAGGCTGCCATTTCCCCTGATTTGCTAGTATATTCCCTGACAGTGCTTATATTACCTGACCAAACCCTATAATAAATCCATCAGAGGAGCTAGACTGATGCCTCTGCCATGCATAATTCAATCCCCACCCTCCTCAAACTTCATCCCACCTACCTGTAGTAAAGCTCATACAAGCTTGAATGCAATAAAATCTAGAAGGTCTAAATTTTATGGTGGTGAGAAGCCTCGTATATTTGTCTCCAGTGGTTTCTAGGGAATGTGTTGTTAAGATACTGAGGGGGGCAGAGAGAGCCGCTGTTAGACAGCCATTCTAGTCAGGATGGCAGCGCCATAACAGTGTGCTCCTACAGGTGCTTGAGCTCACCATAAAGCCACAAATGATGTAGTGAAATGTTGACAATTGGTTACACAATAACAACACAACACACTAAAGTCTGTTACTGTTCAAGAAAACCAAAGCAAACAAAGCATTAAAAGCATGTTTGGAATATTTTGGAGGAACAACTTGATCCAATCACAGTACAAATGTTGCTGGAGCATTGCGAGTCTGGTAGAAATGATAGCAAAAACGCAGCAAACTTATTTAAGCATTTGAGCCGACACCAAACACAAAAAGCCAAAACGCAGCTCCGCCAGGGAGTCGAGCACAAATATAAGCAGCGGGAGAAGTCTGTTGGTTATCGTCAAACCCCGCGTGTGCACAGAAGATAACTGATCTGTGGAAGTCAACATGTTGGGGCAAAGGAAGCCACTTTAATGAGTAAGATCAGAGTCACACAGGAAGTACTGAAAGTTACAGAACAATTATGTTTATTACCTTTGTGCTATTCATTCAGCTTGGAAAAAAAGTAAATGAACCACAAGTGATAATTTCCCCATTTTCACTTTAAAAGTTTCTACATAAATTAGAAAAAAATGTTGAATAACAACACAATGCCTTAACACTGAAGCGGTGCAGAGTGTGAATCTTCTGGGACAGCAGGGTGTATTTCACCATTAGCAGCCAGGTGAGGAGAAATGTCTATTTTTACACCTATAGAGCGAGTGTGTTCAGATCAGCGCCGCTGGCAGGAAATCAATGAGAGATGTTGTAACTCAGGGACTCATCTGTGAAGGAGACCCCTGAGAACCCCAGAGATAAAGAAAGAAACACCTAGCCAAGAGGGACTGAAATATAGAAAAGAAGCAGAGCAGGAAAAAAACTTGTGATACGGAAATTGGGGGTTATGTGTGTTCAAGAGGTTGTGCCTATGGATGTAAAACAATGAAAAGATTCCCATAATATTTCCCCTAAGTGCCAATCCTACACCTGAGCACAGAGGGCCGGCCTGCCTGCTGCACTCCCCGCGTCTTCCATTCCTATTTTTTACCTCCACTCCTCTTCCTCTTCCGTGCAAAGAGTCTGTCATCATGCAGAGTGAGAGCAAAGTAATGGGCAGGAGGTAGAGCGTGAAAAAGGTTAGGAGGGGAGAAAAAATCACCGCCAGAGAGAGATGTGATGAGAGTGTACCTGGCTTCTCAGGCCACATGTATTTACTTGGATAATGATAGTCATCGGGGCTGACATGGCAGGCGTGTGTGCATGGGTTTGAGTGCGTGCACTGGGTGAGAGTGTGTAACATGCAGCAGAGTGGATAACAGGATGCCGGGGAGGCTAGATTTCAGTTTGGATGACTGACTGCACAGCCCAGGGGCTTGCTTGCAGATTTACTTACTGGTAAAAGCACTGCAGTCTCCTGTTTGCACTAAACTCAACTCAACGTCTCCCGCATCCTCTCTGCCGTCATAAATTTATCATTTTTCTCCTTTATGCTTCAAAAGAAACATTTTTTTTTTTTCAATTCATACCACAACGTGACTGACTTACATTAGCAGTGGAGCATGATTGCAGGGTATCTCTCTGAACACACACCTCCCCGTTTACACACATCCCCTCCTGTTACCGTCTCGCCCCTCCTTCTCTCTATCTCTTCTTACTGGAGAGAGTTCATTCAGCACATGAGAAGTGGCGTTCGGACATTTTTGTGATTTGAATGAGGAGATCTCATCACAACAGCCCCTGGATGACATCACTGACCCTTTTTTCCCTGCCACCATCTCCTTTTACTCCTCCAAACCTTTCCTCAAATCATCAAATTACTGTGGCTACAAGTGCACTTGTGTGCACCAGGGCCAGGACTGCAAGTAGAATTCATCTTTTCCAGGAGGCAAAGGCAATACATTTTTTAAACCGCTCCAATCGACAGCTGCCAGACACGAACCACACGCAGCACAACCAGACTAACACATGGGTGCTTAGATACGGGTTGGCCGGACTGAATTTAAAACATAAGGCTTAAGGCGGTATGTCTGAATCCTGATGCTGAGACGGTCGGGAGAAAAAGGTGGAAAATCGTTTTCTACTGCCACAGCTTTGACAATACTGATGGAAAGAGGAAAGGCACAGAGAGATAGCAAGAGGGAGCGAGGGAGGGGAGGACAGGATGCATTTTGCTTATGTGGGTGAACGTGGGTTCATGGGAGAGCAAAACGGCCTGAGACAAATCGTACGGAGCAAGAAGACCTCTAACAAAACATCATTACATGGAGCTTCACAGGCATTATTGCTTTAGCAGAGATGACATGGAGGACGCACAAACTCACAGTTGGGGGTCAGAGCTCCGTGTATCTGACGTTAGGTTTTAGGGTGGATCGGGCAGAAACGGGAACAGACGGTGAAGTTCAAAACTGAGAAAAGCACTAATGGTACAATATCGAGTATAATAGTACACTAGCCATTATAATGGTTACAAGACATGCATTATGACGAGTATTCACAAACCAAACAGTGGAAGACCGAATGAGGAAAAAAAACTGTCCTACGTCACTCAAATGCTCCGCTAAATGTGCAAAAACTGAATAGAGGCGTCTGACACGAGCTTAAATGTCCAATCCCAGCCTGTTATGAACTACTGAGAATGTTATCTGTGAAAAGCAGAGGATGCCTTTTCTTCTCGTCTTCTCATTAAAATGCCAGAAGACAATGACTGACAGAACAATGAATTTTAATGAATTTTAATGGCCATGGGCAGATTTTACAGGTACAGGCATGAACATGCCTGGTCTGGATTAAAGGGACACATACGAGAGAAAAATGGAAAGCTGACCGCGTCTTATTCTTCTTTCTCTAATATTGGAGCCATGCAGCCACTGAGAGGTGGCAATCAGCAGGAGATGCGGTTTGAAGATGAAAGTGGAAAGAGAAAGAGAAAGAGATTGAGAGAAGGACAGCCTCTTAAAGCACCTCCATCAGCCGGCCGTTAGGAGGGTAATGAACACAGCGATGCTGCTGCCACGCAACCGATGATCGACTCCCTCACACATGTTTGGCCACTACGCAAGATAAACACCACACAAGAGACGATGATTTTAAAAATCCAAACTGGAGGTGGTGTCGTTTTTTAAAACGGACGCTTATTGTTCTCTCTGAGCAACTATTGTCACTGGGGTCACTCCTTTATCCAAGGCCTTGATGGGTAAAACAGCAGGTTTTAGGTGCAGTATGTAGCTATCCAAAAAAAAAAAGACCTAAACGGCAGGTGTGGGAGTGTGTTCTGGAGCACATGTAAGCAATAAAACCCCCTCTGACACCACATACAGAAAGCAACCGGGGTAATAACAGAGGCTCCCATGACAACAACATATGAGACATCTGACACATACTGTAAGTGTTTATATTGTCCCACCCAAAGCCCTGCTGGGATGTGCTTTTACAGCTTGGTACTGGTAAATTTAAAATACGATGACTCATTATTTAGGTTAACTGGTGATCCTGCCCTCGTCTGCACTCGCCTGATAACCTCTCTTCTGTCTGTACAGATACAGGCGCACGAACACTTCTGCATGAGCAAACCAATGCGTTTTGTGTGTGACTGTGTGTCAGCAGTTGTCACCAACCCACAACCCCTGAGGTTGTGGGTTGGACTGTCAGAGTTAGTCAGCGCTCACACATGTATATAAAGGCAGTCGATGTTTGTCACCGTCTCCTGGAGATCAGGCAGCCGTGTCAGATTATCCGGTTTCATCCCTCCATCATTGCTTCCCAGACAGAACATGGTGGTGTTGTGGATTTTGTGAGAGTCCATTGGTTGTTCCTTTAATGCTCATTCAAGCTGCATAAAATTGCATAAAATTCCAAACATATTATGAAGCTGGAAGTAGACCAGCAGCCCAGATTGGCAGCTGCTACTTATTTATCATTACCTCTTTGCTTGGAGTGTAACATCTCTTTCCTAAAGTAATAACAGTACTATGGAAAACCCATCATCACAGCAGTCATAGATTCATCACTGGAAAACCACTGGCAGCTTTAGCAAATAACAGTAATTAACTTTGTAAGCAGAGTAAATAATAGATGTTTTCTGGCAGCTATTATGGATACAACACAGATCACAACTGTGCTGTATTTTTAAAAAGTACTATTTTACACAGACAGTAAAAAATCCTAAAATGTAATTAATGATAAGGGTATTTTTTTGGTTTTGGATCATTTTTGTTTAATCCATCCAATGATTCGTAATCCATGTACGTATGACTTGACCTAGGGTCTGTGTGGACGCCCCTGTGCGTCTAAAATTGGTCCAAAGCAGGCGGGCAGCTTGTTGGCCAGACTGGGTCTGATTGTAGGTGACAGGGACACTGCTGGCCAGAGGGACCTGGGAATGTTGGCATGGCAATGAGGAAAGGTCATCACCACAGCACTGTCAGCATCATTACTGTGACACAGGGATGCAGGAGCTGCTGCCAGCACACTGAACATCAACACGTCTCCTTTTCTCTGGCTTTGTGAGGCGAAAGAACATTCGACCGATGCAAGTTTGAAATGATCCTTAATAAATACTGCATGTAATAATTGGACTTTAAACATTTAAACTCTTTATTAATTTTGTGTTGTATCTGAATTTGCTGGTATATTTGATGTCTTGGGCAAGGTCTTTAGGCCAGTAAATAACAGATGGTTTTACATCTAGAGGCAAATTTTCACTATACTGTTAATAGCACAGAGATATTACTGCTATTATCTACATGCTTTAACTTTAAACATGCTTTAAAGACCGGTTTGACCATGGATTTTAACATCTTTAAGGGTAATGGATATTTATGTGTATGAGAAAATATTCTGCTCCTGGTTCAAGGTTTACCAATGCTTGAGCCGCCATCTAATTTTAGCTTCAATCTGCCAACATTTGCTCTTTTATTAGCTGAAGACTTATCAGCAAGTGTGTAGCATTATGTTTGACATTGTATTGCTTCTATTGTTCATTTAAAGACACAAGGTCTTTTGTTAGCACATCACATCTTTAAACTACATTTTTGCATTTATATGAATTTCGGTGGGGGGGGGTTCTCTACGTTCATTCAGTCTTTTTTTCAAGCTTAATTTTCTGCGAATGATTCTCTTGAAGAACACTTGTGTCGATGAATGCCTCGTACTCTCCGTCTCTCCATTCTGCACTCTCCTCCTCCTAACTGTCAAGTGGGAGCAGAGGGTAGGAGGAGAGAGTGATTGGAATTCATTATGGTCAAATGATTGCAAACTCTGGAAGCAGAGAGGCTTTTCTAATCACAGCTGAATGCGCTGGAGAGTTAATGTGGGCAGGCTATGGAATGGAGGAGAAAGGGGGTGCGGGGACTCCATTGTCAGTGGAGCACCCTCAAAGGCTCTCCAGCGCTCTAATGGTGGAATTGTTCTGACACTGAATAGATACATAAGATGCTGTTTCACTGGCATGACTCCCTCTGACAATGTTTTCAGGTTTAATACGGAGCAAAGGGGCTGTTTTTGAAATCCTTTCCTCTAGGTTATCTTTTACTATCAGTTGGTGATATGTGCACCTGTGGAGGCCTTGCTACTAAATCCTGCATCAGTCATGGACACGTCACTGGTAAATGGCATGATGACAAATTTAAATGATAATGTACAGATATACAAGTATCTTTTCAATATGACCATATTTATCAGTCATAATTCATCATAAAGATCCTGGTTTAATTGATTCCAGACACATTTTTGAAACTAAAGTCTAACAAAAGCAACAACAATCTCTCATTTCCAGTGAAGTAGGAGGATGATTACCGCCCCCTGTCTCAGATTATCTGTACGCACAGATCTTCTATCTAGAAGACCGTTGCCTCTCACATCCTGTTTGCACCTCCTCTTCCGCCTGGGCATGTTGGCAACTATTACAAAGGAGCTGAATAGTTGGCACACAGCGGGCATCCAAGGGCCGTGGATCAGAGGAGAAGAGATCACTCATGCTGCCATCAACTTGGCGCAGACTTTTGGAAACAACTCGCTACAGATTAGCCTGCAGTGCTAACCTGTATGACTGCAGGCCGTTGGCAAAGCACATCAATGGCTAAGAGACTCCCCACAGACCTTAAAGACATATGTGCACATGGCAGATCAAATTAAAATGCTGACACTGAGGTGGTTTCATCTTTTGGCACTATCTTCCAAAGAGCCACCTGGCCAGCTCAGAGAGCCTGTGCACACATCCCACAGTCCTCGTTGGAGATAACTGCTGGTGTTAGCCTGAAATCTCCAGCTCTTGCATCCAGAGCCATATGTCTCTGTTAGGAGGCGCATAATGTAGAATACATTACAAATTCCTGCCGATTTCTGCTTCCAAAATAGTAAAGAAGCACAACAACTTACAAATATGTGCCATGATATGCAAATGTCTTTTAAAAGCCACATTGCAAATAAAATAAGAGAAAATTGTTTTTTAAAAAAACTAGAAAAAAAGCACAAAAGCAGGACAGGACTCTTGAATTCTGTAGAACTTGTACATGGTTTTGGAGTCTGCAAAGTTTTCCCAAAAGGCCCCCAGCACACTAGCATAGAGACCTATTAATCAATAATCTTATTATCATATTTTAAGGCTTCTTAAACTGCATCTACAATAGAAGACATGACTAATGCCAGTCACGTCTTATTTCCGATACCGATGAGTTAGCTATTATACGATTAGTGTGCAAATTAAATAAATATAAGAGGTTGGCTGCTGTGATTTAACAGGCAGGTATAGTAGCTATGAGAACGACACTGCTAATAAGATGGTTTGGACAGAAGAGGCCACACATAGCTGCAGAGCCTCTGAATAATCACACAGCTATGAAGAATCTATCCAGTGTGGCGTATCGTATTTTCACACCCAGAGCAAACCTGACTCCTGCTGTATGAGTGTACATTATGTGTGATACATGTAGGCCAGCTGCATTTCGCTGCTGATAGACACAAACAGATTCACGGAAAGCCGCAGGAGTACTCGTTTCAATTAGCACCACCCTGCCCCTCGTTATTCTCAAAATAGTGGTTGTAAAAACTTGTGTGTACTTCATAGTGCATGTCACCGAGTAGCAAAAAAGAGGCTTAATCTGCATTTTTAGCTCTGGCACCATTTACAATGTACATGTTGGTATGGCGGTGTGTGCTAAAGCTGGCTAAATAAACTGGAACTGTCTACGACCTGTGGTGGAGCCTGCATGCTATATATAGAGGTGTAAATACTCTGCGCCGGGCCAAGCACAAAACATCTGACAATGCAAATCTAATCTAAGCAAACACGCCATGGTCACGTCGTGTCCCCTTTTAGGTGCGGGCTACGGGCCTATGACTAGAACTGCCATGCTCTCGAGGAGGGAAAATAGGTGGTCAAAATGAGCAGAGGAAACAACAGGTGGGCGCGCGGGTGCTGAAAAACGGCTCACCAATGGGGACATCCTAGTTTTAAGTATGGCCAACTGCTTGACAGCCAACTTCACCATCCCCAACTGGCTGTGTCACTTCAGAAGTCTGCCCCTCTGCCCCACATGACAGCAGAGCGCCCCCCCTCCCCCTCCCCCAGCAGCTGGACTTAATGACACTTGTCGACTCCAGACCAGCCTCTGTGTGACTCATGTACACACATTTACAAGCCTCACAAATGTGCACGGCCGTGTTCACACTCATGACACACACACGACACAAAACTCTGCATGACAAAGAAAAATAAATTATTTATTTATTATGTCATTCATGCTGTTTTGTGGCAACACTACTGAGACACTTCACTCTGAAACGCCTCAAAAATGCAGCGAATGAAAATAAATTCGATTAAAAAAAAGGTTTTGTTTTACAGGATTGTCTCTCTCTTTCCAGGATGAAAAAGTTACACAATTGCCCAAATGAATAATACCTGCTTGTGTTCAGGCTGTACCACTTGTCTGTCACTCCTGTGACTCCAGCGTTTTGGTATTCAGAGGTTTGCTCGGCTGTCTTTGCCACCACTCTGACATCCGCCAACAATTTCCTTGAAGCAGGACACACTGTAATGGTCAAATATTCTAATGGTAAAACAATGTGGGGTGATTACTGGGCCATCATTTTGTCTCTAAATGGGTTTTGCCTGTGGGTCAGACCATGTGATCACTGATCACACACTGGGCTCTTACACACTCTCCATTATCTCATCCATCATGTAGCGTCGGATGTCTTATTTTTGAATAGATTGAAAAGAGGACAATAAAAAAAAAGCAATTTTTCCTCATCTATTGGAAACAATCTGTTTTTCACTGTCAGTCATTCCAAACACCACAGTGGTGAGTGGTATTTCTCCTCATTACTCCACACCAACGTCCACTTTCCCTACACCTCTTCAGGTCCCTTCTGTATGCATCCACAGCACTTTACAGCTTGTTAATGGGACAGGGTGTTTGGAGCCCACTAGCGTGAAGGTGACATCTATCACTTACAGCACAGGGGCACTATAAATACCAAGCTCAGGTTCCCTGTGGTCCCACCTTCTGACAGCTTTAGCAACAAGCAGAAGGGGAGCAGCCAAGGAGGCAGGACAGGAGGATTTAACAGCGAGGGAATAGCTCCTTAATCCGAGCCCCTATGACTGAATTTGAACTTCCCTGTCCAGAAATTCCACACGGTGTGGTTTGTAATCAAAGAATATCTTCAACCAATCAAGTCATGATGCTGTCAATTAGCTCATCTATAAAGACATAAGTACTGCTTAAATCTGCAGTACCACTGATATTTATAGTGAAAGATCCCAAGGACAGCCGGTCTCGTGAATGATTCCAGTCTGGCTCATCCCATGAGGGCGCCTATTAATATTTGAATGGTTAAAAGACCGTATTGTGTAAAAGTAAAGAGGGACCAAACCTGGATGAAATGGATAATGACGAAAAGAAAAGATGGTGGTCTTAGACAAATGAAGCTAAAATAAGATGGATTGGAAGGCAGGAAATAATAAGAGTGTGTGTAGTGTGATGGCAGCCCTCCCACTGGTACCTACCTGTGGTGGAACAGATTGAAATGGCTGCAGACTGTTCAGATAGCTGTGGCAAACAAGCTTCAGCAAACAGATGGCGGCCTCCATGTGTAGGGCACCAAGCCATCTGTGGCATACCCGCTGCACACGTATGTGCTGCTGGCCTATGGGAAGGGAGGAAGAGATTGGACTGTCAATTCTGAATTAAACTGGAATCTTCAGGGTTGATTTTTTTTTTTAAGGAGACACGGAACAATCTCCACACAGAGGGTCCACATAGAACAAACTTAAGGAATATTAATTTATAATGAGATGGGGAGAGACCAGGGACAGAGTACAAACAGCACAGAGGCAGATTAATTAACTTTTACTGACAATAAAGCACATCACAACACTGTAGCTATTTTGCCTCATTGTGCTCATGAGAACAATTAAAATAATTGACTTATTTTCATCTTTCCTTTTGCTCCATCTTCTTTGGAGACCCTAAAATAATAATAGATACCTTCCCTCAACCATAAAAGCTAAAGGAGTAATAGACTGTGGAAGGGTTGTGCAATAAAAAACAGAAACTACATTAAAACGTATTAACAGTGATGTCCCATCTGTGTGGAGGCACCACCCTCAACACACCTGTCAGTCATCTTCTCTGTCAAATCACGCTTCATCTTCTGTGCAACGTGTAGATTTAACATCTTTGTGTCGTCTGAGGGGGAACAACGCCACGCTTTGCTCCACGCATGGCTTTTGTTCACGCTTGGTTCCTGACTGCCAAATCTAGCACCTGAAACACAGCAGCAGCCATGACTCTTGCACCATAAAAGCAAGTAATTGTTTGGCAAGCTCACAATGCCCTGGGGAAGTAACAGCAGAGCTCAGAGCAGCAGGCAAACACACACACACACACACACACACACACACACACACCTATCACCTGCAGGGGGTGAAAGCAGAGTGTTGAGCACCACACAAAGGGACTAGACCTCACTGTCACTGTTCCAGTAAAATGCTTCTGACTAAAAACTCTCCCTTTCTTAGAGCATCAGTACTCTGAGCAAATACATACATTCTTGGTTCAAATGTTCAGCAACCACAGGGCCCCTGTCTGGAAGCATGGATGCTAATGTATGATGAAAATTATTTCACAAGCTTTAACAAGCTGCACGTACATCTTTGTTTCCACTTGGACGCCTCGCAGATGAAAACACTTGCAAACAATCTAGTCAGCAAAAGCACACAACTGTGAAATGGACAATGCTCCAGCATATGGCAGCAGCCATTTTCTCCACTCAATTCCATTTCTTTCTGCACCATTTCCACTCGGTCCATCAGGCAGACGTTAAATCTCTGACACAAATGCGACGCATGTGTGGCAAGCTTCTCACCTGGTATTTCCAGAAACGTCCCGTTATGGAATAAAGAACAGGAAATGAAAAATGCTGCCTTTGTAATCTGTAACTAAAGGCTTTTTCATGGTATTTTACCTTCCATCACCTTCCTTGATCTATAACCACCCCACGGAGTCTGGCAACATTTGTTCTCTCTCAGCTCCTCCCGTTTGTCCCTGTGTCGACCTGTACAGGTAATCCCCAAAAATGTTTCAGTATGTTCGGATGATGGCATTTGCTGGCTACTCTGCACCCCTGCACAAATTCAAGGCAAAATGTTAGGGTCCAATCAGAGCAAAGGCCATCCAACACCATCCACAAACGCTTCTCATTCTGTAAGGTTTGCTTTTAGCAACATTAGCGATTTGAATTCATGAGATTCACTAAAGTCATAAAACATATAGTAGTTACATGCATCACCCCCAGTAAAATTACATTACACAGTATAAATGATTAGGATGAGATCCTCCAAGACATTGTAAATAAATCTTTAACCAGGCTTTGGTTTAATGGGTAAATATTAAAATCACATTAAATCATTACACAGCCTGTCAACAGCATAACAAATTCATTAGCAATGCTAAGTACGGTAGCCATGTATAATTTCCAACTTTAAAAGGGATTTGGATAACAATTCTGGATTTTACAACAATGGTAATGGCTGAACATGAACCGATCAAAGTCGGCTATATCAGCAAGTGTTCCAGGTTAAGACAAATCTCATGAGTGTTTATTGACCAACCGTAGAAGAGATCAGCCTGCTGTGCTCAAAACACAAATGTCTCTCCGCAGCAGCGTTCCCTCCTCACAAATGTTCTATGTCCCTGCACCAAGACAGCTTTGAGTGCTCACATAATGATACCCATTAAGCAACATAAAATGGACCTGTGCGGGTGACAAATGAAAGACTATAACTATGTAAACTGCAGATCTTTGATCACATATTCATAAAGAAGGTGGTGGAAAGCGCTCCTCTTTCACCTGGCCTCTTTGCCTCTCAGTAAACGAGGAAGTTGGCTCATCATTGAGCGAGCCATTGATCAGGCTGGATTGCAGGAGACAGCGACTCCAAGCAGCTGCCCTCGGAGGAAGACCTCCTCACACATTCTGGCAGCCCTTCCAACAGAATAGATAATTCTGGAGCAGCAGCTCCCTCCTCGCTTCATGCCAACAAATTTACAATTCAAACAAGGACCAAGGTGTTGAAGCAGAATATTATAAACCGCGAGTATGTGACAGACATCAGGGAGACCATCGAAGAAGTACATTTTTATTTATTTTTAGAAATGGTATCACGTTAATGTTTTAAATCGGAATCTCAAATAATGATTAACAACTTTAAAAAAAATCTAGACAGCATTAGAGAAAAATATGAATATGAAATCAAACAATTGAATTTTAATTTTCATACATGCGTTGTGGTTATTATTCATAAAAACATTGGCATACATTTGTAGGAGTTACTTATTTATTACACAAAAAAGTTAACTGTGCACAAGTTGCTAAAGTGAAATAACATCCAGTGCACATGGCTTCTAGGTTTCAAGGCTAAGGTTCCTCGTCGCTCCACAAAAGTGAAAATCTCATCTGAGGATGCTTCTGAAAGCTGCCACAATGCCAGCTATGTGCCACCGTAACCTTATCTTGCAGGCTCTGTGTGCCCTGCTGCTGTCACACGTGCCCCGGGGAAGACAGCTTAGTACCGTTCTAGCTACAGCAGCGGGAGAGAGCGGGGCAGAAGAGATCGCTCATTTTAATAGGCCTGTCACATCCGTTTTTAGAACCTGCGGACGACTCCTGCTGCCGGCCCAACAATCCACTGACCCCAAAAGGATGTGGCAAGCTGTGATTAGCTTGGGGAAAGCAGTGAAAATGGGGGTGGGGGTTGGAGTAGAAATTGGTACATAATATAAGCAATTAGATATTGACAGTAGCCCACTAGGAAATATGGGGTGCAATTTCCTCCAGTGGTGAAAGTTTTAAATGCTCACAAAACCCGTCCACAGACGTTACACGTTTGGACTGGTCCAGCGTACACAGGACTGGATACATTACAGACTAGACCTCTGCCATTTATTACACTTTAAAAACAACAGCCTCCACCACTGCTACAATCTGCTGTTCTTATCACTGCTGCGTTGGCAGTATATCCAGCTAAATAATGAATGCCCGTGCTATCAGGGAAATTTGTAGCTGTCTACTTTACAAGAGCTTTTTATTCCATTCACCAAGTGCCAGCTCAGTTTGCCTTGTAATTAATGACTACTGACTGGTCACTAACGGTCCAATAAATCTGCCTTGTAGGTCCAGCCTGTAAAAGGCAGCCTAATAATGAAAGGCCTGAAAGTTTGTAAATGACCTTTTGGTAATATGTTTACTTGAATGTAAACAGACTTTCAATTACTTTGTGGTAAAATAATGAATAAACTACTACTGCCCAATAGCCTTGATGAAACAGGGAAGGCATACTTATTAAATCATCTTTATTTATAAGGCACATTTAAAAGCACAAAAGTGCAGCCAAAGTACAAGAACATGTACAATGCCTCCTTGCCATTGAAATTTTTTAGATCTATAAATAAAAACATAGAAGTCCAGTAATGTCCAGTGATTTCTCTGCTTGTTGTTCCACCGCTTTCTGAAAAGATGGAAACATAGTGGCCACTGTGCTTAAGAGCTCTGACAATAGAGAGCCCAAGCAGTGAAGAGTCAGAGGGCAGCCTGTTGTGCTCCTGGAGGTCAGGGGCCTTTCCTGCCTGCTGCAGCCACATGGTAACTTTAGATGATTCTGGATGAGACTGAGCATCAAACTGCACCAAAATACGTGCTGTGAAATGGCCACCTTTTGAGGAGCCGTCTGGATTTAATATTTCTTATCTCTCTGTAGGATTTCAATTCTTCCACTTTGTGTTAATGTTCAAATAGACGCAGAGCGCTTCTATTTTTAACTGGGGAAAAAAGACATCCGTCTATCAACAGTCTGATCAGACAGCTATAGATAGAACCGTCACCAATGCCGCTCATGTGTGTAGTTATTTGCAGCATTATAATTAAACCAGAGTTTAACTGCAGTGCTGGGTTTAACAGAGCGTGCTTACGGGAACTCATCCAGGGGAAAATAGGAATACGATTCAAACCAATTTTCTCAGCAAGAGAACAAATCCTCACCTGTCAGAGCGATGCAGGAAAGAAAAATTCATCCAGATGACAGGCAGAGTGCTCCTTAATGGCTCTGTCCTGGATGGAGCAGGGCAGAATAAAAAGACAAGGGCCGTTGTATCGATCAAGCCTCCAGCTCAGATAGACCTGAGTGTCTGCTCTTAAAGACAGCGAGTGCTGAATGTACACCTGAGCCCAAAGACCTAAATATCAGTTCTATTCTCAGCTGCAGGATGGCCACAAAAACCTGCTGGATGTGGATGCAGCAATTCACCGTAAACCATAACTGGAAGAAATACATACATCAAATTATTTTAGATAACAAAACTATGAGAAGGGGAGATGTATATATAGGAATATTAACGATAAAAAGGCAGTATTATTAAAGGAAATGTCTGTTTTCTCCAATATAGTGTGTTTCTGTAGGAAAGCTTCTCTCCGGCACTATTTGTTCAGTGCACATCTACATGACCTTTAGCAGAAAGCTGTTCCATGTATTCCGAGAAGCACAATGGATTATGGAACACTCACAAAATGCTTTTCAATGCCAGTGATGGGTGAATGCAAAACAGAATGGTCTGAAATATGCAGCCACTACATTTATAACTCATTTACTCAGAGTTACAGCAATTATTTTTACAGACTCAACAAATATAGGAACATGAGGAACATGATCATATAATGGCTAAATAGGTAAATACCTAGAATTTACAGTAAACACATTTTTACCTTCTGATGAGTAGAAACTTATATCATTTGGTCAGGATTAACTGCTGAGGGAACTTCAATTCTGAATAAACTGGGATAAATGTAGGATGGTGCCAATCACTTAAATCATCAAATACATTAATCTCTGTAGGATAATTACATTGTTTATAGAAAGCTAAATCCTTCAAAAAAAATCTGTCTTTTTATGTTAAAAGCTGGCCCAATCTGACAGTAAGAAGGTACCACCACAGCAACTCCTTGTCAAACAGCACCATCACATTAGACGCTGCTGGGGGGAGCCTCAAATTCCAGCGTAATACAGTGTCCCTGAAGTGTCCTTATATTCATATCTGTTGTCAGTGCTGGGATACAGAAGCTTGATGGCTCGTAAATCTGACTATGCTGAGCATGCACAAGTTTACCTGTCATTAGAGCCACACCCTCGTGAAGGGGCATCAATCCTTCTCGTGAAACTTCACTCCAATCCACCAGGAATAGAACGCTGACATCTTACATACATGCCTATGTGCTTTGAATTATGTTTTAATGGTGTTAAAAATTGTGATAAACAATGCTGAAGTGTACAGATTTATATGGGACAGCCCGTTTGCCAAGGCTGACATTATTTTCCACCCACATTTACGTTTGGTCCACTTATGGGGCATAGGACCAATCTTGAAAAATTGTAATAAAATAATTCAGCTCACTGCACCAAAATTCTTATGCATGGGTATATTTAAACAAAGTCAGGGCTGTATAAAATTCAGACGAGCGATGCCTTTAAATACCGGCCCTCCAGAAGTGGCTCTGCTGCCCTGTGGGTGGATACACTTTATCTTTGGAGCCCAACTAAAGCCACAGGGAGGTCTGCTGTAGAACAGACTCAATCGTCTTCCTCTCACCACCTCCCACACCGAGCTTCAGCCCTTCGCTCAAGCTTCATTCTCAGGGGCATCGTGTGTGTGTCAGAGACAGCAGGTGTGAAGTGAGATTAGAAAACACAGGGAAGAGAGAATGAGAGGAGGATAATGGGAAACAAGGTGGAAAAACCTGGGATAGTGCTCTAATGTATATGCCTGTGCAAGCAAGTTATGTTTAAGTCAACCGGGTAGAGTTGTGCAGCAGCTGTGCACGTGCAGCATTGATAGCCTTTGTTTCTCCTCAGAGAGTGCCAGTCATGAGGTCTGTGTGATGGACAGCTTGGTGGCTGGCACCGGTAGATGGAGAATACTCCAAGGCCATCCACTCCTCCGAGAAGCAATTATCTCTTAGCCTCAGCCCCACACCATGGGCCTGCATGAGAATGAGCCCAAGGCCATGCCTCAATGCCTGGCATCCTCTGTAGACCACATACACGTGGCACACGGAGTGACAGCGTGCAAAACATCCCTCACACATCCAGCAAACGGGACAAAGTCTGTCTATAGCAAAAGGGAACAAGCCTCCCATGTTATAGTTCCTTTCAACCGACCTGTTGGAATTTCTAAATGTCTGAAAACCAGCATGTCAGCACAGATTTAGAGCAGAAAGGCTTCCTCTGGGATACAAGTGAAGCCTCAGAAACTGACAGGTAAAGCCCCTCAGAGCAAGCAGGCTGACATCTGCGCAGCCTCGGGGCAGAATAAATGCAGAAATTAATTTTTCATGCGAGTTTACATGAATAAGGTTCTGCTCCCGTTGATTGTCACCTCACCGTAAGGGGGCAGCTTGTGAATCCCAATGACCCAGGTTACATGTACAAGAGGGGTCCAAACAGGAGTCTTTGTATTTCATTTAAAGGCCTCAGGCTGCAGGAGCCTCATTAGCGTCTGTATTCAAATATGATGGGCTGCAATAACTACTGAACAGCACATCAGCTAGCACTTTTCTTCAAAAATAAAAACAAAACACATTTACAGGTCTTTTACTAATCAAAAAAGCCTCGTTAGAATTCAGGTTTGGTGATCAATAGAAGATTTCTGCTCGAGCTGCATCACGTTTGGCATCTTTGGTATGAACAGCAGGCACATATGGCCCATAACAAAAGCAAATCTATAGTCAATATTAGCCTGTTTGTTTCCTCGCCTGTCCCGCCACTTAGATTTGCCGTTTTGTGCCTGCGCCAAAACAAACACTATATCTGGAGAAAGCTTCTCAACCAGCTGAAGACACATGTACTTCCAGCCAATTTCTCCCGAGATCAAACCGCAAACATTTTCACAGCTGCCCCTTTGAATCTTTGGAGGTGAAAGTGAACAGCTAAGTTTTTGGCACCAGAAGTTCTTCTAATCTAACACGGTCAAGGTCAAATCAAGCACATTCAAGTACGTCCACGTGGTGTCCAGATAAATCAAACATGTGTATAATAAATAGAATAATATAGATGAGGCCTCTTCTAAACTACATTTGAAAAATTCTCTGCTCGGAAACGTTTGTAATGACTTACTTTATTGTATTTACTCTAGAACAAGCACTGACAAGAGGGTAATGACTGTAGTGTTTCAAAGTAAAACACTTCTTTTAACAGCTGATCTTTGAATTGACTGAACAAACGTCTCGCCACGCATGTGTAAACAAAGCAAGTTTGAATGTTTGTCCTGGTAAACCACCAGAGAACAAACAGTTCCCTGCTTATACCAGTCCTTGACTCTGCTGATGAACTGATGGCCAGTGAACCTGTTCGGCTCCATCTCGACCAGGTTTTGCAGGGGCTGCTGTCTAAAACGGCGATTTTGTTTAGGCTGCCATGTGACTTTTAGGGAAATAAAGCAAACCCAGCTTGCAAAAAAAGCTAAAACAAAGTGGAGGGGAGGACGATGGGATGGTCCAACCTCTATCACAACATGTCTGAAATGAAACCAACAGCGAACGTAAACTTTACAAATCAGTAACAGAAAAGGGGTCCGTCCTTCTTGGTCAAAGGCCCGAATCAGAAATTCCCTTCCTTTTTCTCTGTGTGTGTCCACTCACTTTATAGTTGTGGCTGTGCAGTGTGTAGACATAGCTGCCAGACAGATGACACTGAGCACACAGATACACACACAGCAACTCCTGCTTCTCTGTGTGCTCTGCTAATATTTACACTACCAGCCTGAACACTGCCACTATTGAGTTAAACCTTTCAAAATAATGTTTGACTAGCATTAGAATAACAGTGAGGGAACACCGGCAGGGCAATAAGG
This sequence comes from Takifugu rubripes, assembly GCF_901000725.2. NCBI lineage: Eukaryota > Metazoa > Chordata > Actinopteri > Tetraodontiformes > Tetraodontidae > Takifugu > Takifugu rubripes. Next base: position 14,288,068 of record NC_042297.1, on the reverse strand, counting down.
CCGGTACCCCTCACACCAGGTCCCAGACAGGCCAGAGAAACACGGGCTACTGCAGCTATGCACTGTAGCAGCTCGTCTGATTGAAAATCAAGCAAAACTAATTCCTGTGAATTAGCAACTGAGCCATTCCTCAGTGTTTAGAACCTTTGATGGTCACTATTCATTCTCAGTAATATAATAACACAAGACTACATCCATGTCCAAAGGGTAAATATAAAGCTAACCCCTCACATCAGCACCCAGGCTTTAAATGAAAGCTGAGGTGATAAAAGTAGCCTGAAACCAGAAACAGCTGATGAACAGATTTAACTGTGTAAAGATGTGTATTTTTAATATGGATATTACCAGGCCAGGGTGGGGGAGGTGTGTTGTGGGGCTCAATATGGCCACAGAAAGAAGCATCTTTTGTGGTTAGCACTGCCACCTTCTGGTCAAGGACGACGGCCCTAACTCTATTGCTACGGCAGAAAACGTCAATTATGGATATAAAACACACAGGAATCATGTAATAAAACATGATAAGAGCGTATGACACCAGAGGGTATTCGTTTGATAATAGCAATGGAGCAAAAGTGAAATGTGAATGTTCGATATCTTGGGTTCCCCACATACTCAGACCAACCAACTAGTCCTTGTCTTAAACGCTGCAACGTTTGCTCAGAGTTGGAGTGACTGTTGTAGTCATTTTAGTCATGGCGTGATTACATATTTCGCTCTCTTTCTCTTCCAAGTATTATTCCTCAATGTTATTATCAACGAGTAACATTTGAAAGCATTTGCCTGTCAGCTGCCAGAATGAGGCGACGGTGTCCTTCCAGGAAACAATGTCAGCTTTGTCAAACGAAGCTTCCCCAAAGAAAACGTGTGCACAAAAGGAGATTAGTTGGGGTATTTTCTTGTAACTAGTGCGAGTTCGACTTAAAGGAAAGCGATTACATCTCCTTTGAAAAGCCCCTTGGACAGCCCTTGTGGCAGTCTGTGCGTAGTCCCACTCACACATGACTCAGTTCATCCGATATTTGATAACAGGAGATGAACATGAGTGGGAGGCCTGGACATTAGCGTCCTTCTGAGCGGGACAGAGAACATCAGCCGACAGGCCCGCCCGTGCACAAGGGAGGACATTAAAACTCAGGAAATAGAGTAGCAAGGTGGTTTTCTGCTTGGTTTTGGTTCCTGGCAACCCACGGGCGACTTCGCTAATGGAAGCTCTGAATGGTTAACCAGGCGAGCAATAAATGTCTGACAGCAGTCACATCAAGTGACATTATCCGCCCATCAGCAAACCCCTCAAACCACCTCTCTGCTGGATTCCCTCTCATTTAACTGGCCACAGTTTGCAGAGGAAGCCATACTGGTCTCAGACTGCCATGTTTGGTTCTTAGTCGGGACTCAGAACATCACAAAATCGCAGGTACCTTTACTTATTCAGCAGCATGAATGGAAACCCAGTAAACATTTCCCCATGTAGTACGATCCATTATAGCGGAATAGCGGATCATCGTGACCTATGTCTGCCTTCAGTACAGACTGATGATATAGTTTGGTACGGAATTGGATGCAAAAGGCAGCGCCAAATTATCTGTATACAGAGTAAATATGAATGCAGCTCTGACTCCTTTGGCTGTTGCTGCTGTTAAAATGACTCTGGAAATAGAATTTCAATAATATAACATCTATCTCTAGAAAAATAGTTCTGACGACATTATAACAGACATAACCAAAGCTGATAAACTCCAGCCAGCTGTGAATCACCACTCCCTTATGGGGTTGCATTGGTTCATATGCACTCAATTGTTTTAAAAAGCTGCTGTTAAGAAAAACAGTCACGTAAGAACACGGTCATGTCCACAATCCAAAATCCTCATATCAGCCAGAAGACTGATATTTGTCAATAAAATGGGTCATTTAAGCTGTTTGATCCTAAAAGAACCATAAATGATATGGACTAATGAGATTAAATATATCTTTGTGCAGTTGTGACTAATATTGTTGAGTTTAGAGCTGCATATAGACGAAGGACTGCATGAATTAATTAGTACCATAAAGAAGTGGATTAAGATGATTTGCATTAATCTTACAGTAGATCTAAAGATTGGGCTATGATTTGCAAATTATTTTCTAGTTGTGTATAAGCATAGCTCATAGATCTGCACTGGCTAACGAGCTGAAAGCTTAAAGGGAAATAAAACACTTAAATTGGAATAAATATTCATGCTCAATAGGTCTTGACGCATGTAGATGGATTCAGATTGGTCTCAACATTGTCATAAACAGACAGGCAGCCAGTAAAACGTCAGGCTGCGAGTCTTAGCAAACCCACACCACTGACAGCTGCAGAAACTGGAATCTGTGCCAAGAACACAAGGAAAACATCCAACCCACTTTGGCTGAGAGCGCTTATCCCTTAACAATGCCTTCCGATATTTTCTCTGGAAGAAAAAAAGAAAAACTCGGCTTTCATTGTGTTGGCAAGGACCTCCGTGTACAGGTTGGTGGTGACAAAAAAGCCGCTAAACAGTAATCACTAGCAAATGTATTTATTTTTTATAGCTAATGACTGCAACTGTTTCCTGCCAAGCCTGGAATCTGGGAACAGAGTCAAGGTGATTCCTCAAGGACAATTCATTTTACCATCTTGTTTCTTTCTTCTGAGAAAAACAACGGAGCAGAACACCTCTCTGAGCTGAACAGGGATCGCAGCTTACGCAGCTGAAGGATGTTGTGTTTCCTGTATTATTACTGGCTACCGTGGCAGGCCTTTCATTTCTTTTAATAGCAGAACATTTCAGAACAGCCTCCATTCCACTGGTGTTAGCGTGAAATTGGTCTATTATTTGGCAGACGGGGCTGTCAAAGCGCTGTCATCCAACATTATCGGCCCTTTAATTTGCATATTTCAACACTAGTTTTTATTTCATTTGCATTTGTAATTGTGAACAGACAGCACTAAGTTTTCCCTCCTTTAGCTGCTGGCCATGACAGCCCAGTTATGCTGAGACGCAGCACAATATCGGCGCTCTGGGCAGCAACGTGGGGCCAAACCACCGAGGCGATGTATTATTAAGAAAGTGGCCCCGCTAATTGAGTTTTAATGTCAGTGGCTGCTCCCCTACATGTGCTGGATTCAACACAGGGGAAAGATTAGATGTTGATAAATCACAGCTGGCCACTGGTGGCAGCTCCAAAGGTCACGAGTGGTGCTAGGAGTCCCGCCACAGCCTCCTCTTAGAGGAAGTTTGCGTGCTGATTCACAGCTGTGAACGTTTATCCGTTGAGTCAAAGTGTCATTAATGAGAAGATGCAGGAAATGTTGAGTTCTTTGTATTTGGGGAGGGGGAGAAAAAGGAGAAGTTCATTAAAGAACATGTAATTAACTGAAACAAATGAAAGGTGAAATTAGCCGTAATCCCTCTGTCAGGGAAAGAAGATGAACTGGCGCTACACCTGGGCTTAAAGTTGAGATTCAAATATGTATCGAGAATGAATAAACAATGGGAGAATTTGCATTTTAAGTACCGAGGCACTGTATGTCACAGCTTTGTGGAAATCATTAGTTACACTCTTCCCTGCAATTATTTTGCTCAGCACACACGCGGCCTATGATAGGAAGGCAGAGAGAACGGCTCTAGTCTTTATGAGAATCACTCACCCACAGCACCAGATAAAGCAGAGCAATAACTTATTTTCAAAAATCCCAACCGGCTAATTAACATTGTGAATTCAACCAGAAAGTCTGTATTCCGCTGATGAGTTTAATTGCAACGATGTGTGAGTCACAATTTAACGGTTCAAACGGAGAGCTGCTCGGCTCCCACCAACGACAATATTTCCTCACCTCAAAGACCGCGACAGATTGTTTCTTTTTACTGCTGTATAATCGAGTTAAGCTTCACCTGAGCCCATTTGATGATTTAATAGACTTTAACAAGTTTCCCTCCCAAGGTTAATTATAAAGTACCGAATTAAATTTGCTACTCTGCAAATGCTTATTTGAAAAGAGTGTCTTCAGTTTGGCTCAGGGGTCATGTGATTATCGGTCTGCTGCTACATTTGTGCTTAAGCTTTCTAATGAGTCTGGAGGGTGACCGACAATAACAACCTCAGCGAGGCTGCAAAGAGGTTGACGGACAGAAAACGGGCAGATTAACCAGGATTATAAAAACTGTTTACCAATGACAATGTGGGACGGCATTCGAACTTCACGTGGAAATCACACTTGTGATAGTGGCGTTGCTAATGCGTGGGCTGGGAGCGGCGCGTGGACCGTTCACTCTGCATGTTGATAATCCCATGTCACGCTCGGGTGGGCGGAAATAGACAACAGGACAGCCGCTCTTACAGACACCAGCACCCTGGAAACATGCTCTGGGATCTTTAGCTCCGTGTTTCTGTGTAGCACAAGTGCTGTTATCATAAACTCCCAACGGCTCCAGCAGCAGCAGCTCTCCTCCATAATCCAGGCTTCCTCCAGCGTATGTGAAACTTTCCCTGATTGGGCTTTAATGTGTGTAGTTAGGACGCAGCCTTTGAAGATGGCGGTTTGTTTAACTCCACAGATCCAAGGAACAAATGTGTGCGTTACCACTCACTGGCATGGAGGGTGCACCGATAAACTCTTCCTCTGCCGATTTGTCTTCCTCTTCTGGTGATCAGCACGATCGCGCAGAGGAGGCTCGAATCAAACACGTGCTGCAAGCAAATTGATTTTCATAATTATAGTAAGGACAAGTTACACTAAAACCTGAGAGTTCACCCAGAATATTTAATTACTTTACCAGTAAAACAAACAAAAGGCTGGTCGCAAAATAATGCTGCTGTGTCCTCCCCTGATCAGCTCAGAAGCATTAAATTATGACTATTTTCTCTCATCATCATCATCATCATTAAAGGAAACCTCTCAACCTGCAGTAAACGACCTGCAGTTACCCTCATCCTCCTCACGGCTGCCCTGACATTTATTAACAAATCTATTGATGATTACAATTAAGCAGAGTGACTGAGCTCATCCCTCAAGTTCCAGCGCCTGCCCCCGAAACCTTCAGCAGATTCTGTAAATGGAACAATTAAGATAATTGACACTGCAGACCCCATTAACAAAGCCTGCCTTCAGCTTTAAAGAGCTGCCATTAGATTAATTTTCATAATGGAGCAGCTCTTGTTCCTTCATTGTTCTTCATTTGCCCTTTTCCTTCCATTTGCCCGACATATCCTGTAAGTACAGTTTCATGCTTGACGTGCAGAAGAGTTTGTAGAACGGTGACCACGAGGGGATTTCTGAAAGTTTAAATTTGATATTAAAGTTTCCAGCCTTCTGACTACACCCACAACTATTTTAACCATTTCTTTGTGCCACTTAAATATTTGTAATGTAATCATTCAAAATATCAGGTTGGTCGTAATGACGGAGGCCATGAAAACATGAATAAAACATCAGGTGTGTCAGCTGGGCTCTGTTCACCACAGAGTGGGTGGCCTTGTGAACCACAACTTGATATCTAACCTGCACAGCCAGAACACCAAGCTCGGTCCAATCGTGATTTAATTAAGAAACAGTGCGGCTCATTATGCTGGAGAAGGAACATTGGTACATGTTTGTTTATAATAACCTCTGCCATGGCTCTGGGTGCATATATAAAGTGAAATAGTGGAATGGTGTGTAATCTAGAGCCAGACTACACAGAAAACCTACCAAGTGAAGCAATCAAAGAGGAAATAATGGCCCGTGTGAGGCAGCAGGAGGTCCTTATCTGCGTAATATGAACTGAGTGTTTATTTATGCTACTTTTAGCGGAACCGTGTCTGTCTTCTTAGTTCCAATAATATTCATTCATAGCGAGACGGAGGGACAGCGTAGAGTTACACCCTCCCCATAAGGTTTTGCATGTGGGGCCACCCAGAAAAGCAGCATGGTTGTCATGTAGATCTACACCTCTCATACTGCCTCCTCCCGGGGCCTGGCACACATCTCACGAGGATGGGGCAAGAGAACTGAAGCTTCTACTATTAAATGTTCCATTTCCTTCAGATGTTGTTTCACAGAAACCCGCGCTGCCTTCAGCGGACAGCCTGTGCCGGGATGATTCCATGATACGCATTCCTCGGCCGCTCACAACTCCCTCCAAGCAGGACAGGTTGCACCGCCAAAGGCAAGATTGTAAGGCATCCACTGACCTCCCCTCCCTTGAGAAGAAAGATTTTTCAGAAAGCCAGATAAGATAGAGGACCGCAGTAGCAAATTATAAAACATATTACTTGGCAGGAATAGCAGCAGTTTGTGAGGAAACATGAGCACACAGCTGCTTCAGGTTTGTCTCATTTTGGACCATCTGCTGTAAGAACCCTTCATGACGTCTGTAACAGAAGACAAAACAAATACCTTCTGAGTCAACATGACCCTGATCCCTCCTGCAGCAGCAAAACAAATAAACACGGGCTCAAGCTAGGCTGCCCTGCCGAATCCACTGAAGAATTTCAAATACTTTTGAGTTTTTGCATGAGGTCGTTGGTACAATCAAAGAGGTCAATTCTGCTTGGGAAAAGACAATATTAAGGAAATGTTTTCGGGGAAACTGATCATCTCTGAGAAGGGCTGGCGTCCTCCTACAGCTGCAGGTCATTTGTAGACACTTGCAGTGTTTGCAGACCATCATTCTGCATGGAGTTCACTCTTATTATGGATTGATCAGGAGGGCTCATATGCCACCAGACGGCCGCGCCGGTTTACTCTTCCCATGCCCACTTAAACCCAAATGATATCCAGGCAAACCCAGAAGTCCTGTGTGTTCCTGGCACGGAGGACTTAAGCACTAGGAAAATATCAACAGGTCTCATTTACATCAGAACAAAAACAAACTAAGAAGAATTGCTCAGGAGTTCCAAGGCTTCGTGCACCAGAAATCCTTCTCATGTGGCTTAAGGCAGCCTGCCAGCCAAATCTAATATGGATTTATATACAAAGAAAGTGCTTAGTTTAACATAATGAATATTTAATCATGCATGGACCCTGTAAAGCAATTTTGCAGAAATAATTGAAAGCAGACTTTGTCTGGAGGCTTGGAAAAAGGCAACAGCTAAACTGTTGACCCAAAGGAGACCAGAAATCTCATGCTGGATTGAATGTTTACACTGCTGGCATACACTCTGATAAATGAGGTTAGGAATCTGGGGTGGATTCAATGGGTGTTAAATCTGCCGATTCTGTCGGGGTGAGGGAACACACAGATGTCTGGCTGTGCACTTGTTGAGCAGCCCCCCGTCACATCCCTCTGTGTCCTTCTGATTCGCTCAGCGCTTTACACATTTTGCAAAAAAATGTTAATTTAGAGATCCAGAAGTTTGGAAAGACAATTGAAATTAAAAAAAGAAAACGACCTGCGTGCGCTCCGTCTTCCGTGCTGCTATTTAGCTTTAAAGTCTTCTAAAGTGTTCTAATCTCTGAAAAAAAAGTACTTCAACAAGAATGAAATCAAAGAGATCTTCAGAAATGCTAACCTTTCATACAGAAACAACATTAAACACTGTCAGACTCCCACACAGAAAAATACAGCAAACAGCTCAACTTGTGTTTCAAAAGTTGTGGTGCAACATAAATTGATTTGAGTGAAAGTATTCACTTATGCAAAATAAAGCAGGTTATCAGGTCTATTTGCCGATGCCCTGGCACCCTTAATAAATCAGCTTACTGTACACCCTAACGGCTTCATTCGACCCACAAATCTTTGCAATGCAATAACATGCACCAGTGAGCACAGATTAATTTAATAACTCTTTAATATTCTCTATGAAAAGAACAGGACCAGCAAGTCCGGAGCATATGGGTGGGTGGTGAAGGGTGCTATCTGTGGAATAGGATATTGCTGCAGCAACAGATTGAATATTACATAATGATGCCATTTATATTCCATTCAAAGTGCTAGCCTTCCAGACCTGGGAGCCTCGGCTGAGCTGGGGATTTGTCCGTGAAAGAGAGTAAGAGGGAGAGGTGGGATTTGGGGTATAAACACAACGAGGATATTGGAAAGTGAAAGGAGTGTGCAACAAAGCAAAGCCTCTACTGTTACACTTCATTAGAATAGAGCTGAACCAAACGTAAAACACATGCAAAGACTAAGACCGGCATCGCGCAGCTAAAGCATATATTAAATATTATAGTACTCCTGTAGTTATGTCATCATCAGTATAATTATACTGGCAGAATAAGTCTATTTTATCACATTAAAAACTGTTTACTGGGCGTGTATCTTGATTATTTCACATCTTAATGTCCGACCATAATAATTAGACAGGCCTATTAAAATGACACATCTTCATTAGATTAAAGCAGTGAACACATAAGATGGCAAAATGGTGCACGGGTCGGAGGTGGGGAGAAATACAGAGCACGCAGGCACTGTAATGAGAATTTGTTCCATTTGGCTGTTGCCTGCAGCAAAAGTCTCCCATCTGTTTCTTATTGGAAAGAGAGTCAACAGTTGGAGAAGAATGAAACAGGAAGCGAAAGAAAGAACGAGCTGCAGCGACACCTTCTGGTAGAAGTTGGTAATGTAGGCAACAGATGGATGGGGGAGGAGGGGGAGGAACCGATAGACATTTAAAATAAGCATGATGTTGTAACATGCATTTATCTTTTATTACATGTTAAACCAAGGTCAAGGATATTTTAGAATGCCAGGGTCCGTAAACAACAATAGGACAACAACAATAAACACACTCGGCTCTGTCTTTCCTCCCAAAACAACGTGGCAGTTGGTTGAGAGTGACAAAAGAATTGCTTGCACATCAAGCAACGGCTATTTGTGCAGGAAGATTAAACACCAAGGTCAACGTTAGTCTGTAAAAGCACTCGACAAAGAATGGCAGTACAGCTGTTATTAATGTGTGTGCTTAAACTGTGTACACACACTTGTGTTTAGTGTGTGTGTGTATTATGGGGTGTGAGAAGCTTTTAGCAGGACACACAGACTGCGTGAGTAAACAGTGGTGCTGGCTCATGGAGGATGTTACAGCTTTAGGGAGCACACAAGCCCAGCATCTAACTTTTAGACTCCAGAAACAATATATCACGGGACCATTCACAGGCCATAAAGTCTTATTTACTGTCACAACAGTAAACAACCACAAATAAGTCTGAGAAATGACAGTATTTCACAGAACCTCACACAGAAGCAGCCATTATTTTGTTGCAGTCACTGGATGTAGTCAAACTGTGTTCGTTCCATTTGAAGCTCTATTATAGACAATAAAAATCGACTAACCCTGGTTTTAAAGGGACATAACTCAGTCTACAACACCAAAGCGGATTTGATGAATCGTTTACCATCATGTTCTTGTTATATAATGTTCCTAAACAATAAATTCACAGCCAACTCACCATTCTTCTCACTTATTTAATACAAGATCCCTACAGCTAATCACAATCTCCCCTGAGAGCAGCAGCATTGTCTGAATTATTAAATTATTTCCACAACTTTGTGGATATCCACACAATAGGCCCAGACAGACCTTGGAAATAAAGTGAAGGGAAAAAAAAAGAAAAAGCAGCAAAGCCAATATATTTTCCAAGCAATCTTGTTTACTCTGAGCAATCTCACACAAACAGTTTCCATTGTTGACTAAAGGAACCACAAAGGTGGAAATGAATGGACAGGTTGAGACAGAAATTTGATGCTTAAGTCTAACTATTTTAATATTATCCCAATAATTTCAGTGATGAAAAACAGCCTTTTTTAAAATAAACACATAATGAGAACTAACACTAAACACTGGCTTCCTCTATAGACCTTCATCTGAACAAAGGGAAAGATCCTTGGACACGTTTGTGTCATTCTTCCTTTGAATTCATTCTTTGTTTGTACCGTCCCAATTGTTTCTGTGAAAAAAAGACCGAAAGTACAAACCACAATGGTTCAAAAGTGAGCTCACACTCACGATGAATTTGCTTTGGCCATTGAAGCACATGTCGCAGATTTGCTGCAGATTTGTTGGCTGCACCTCCAAGATGTGCATCTCCCAAAGATGCTCTATAGGGATGAGATGTGGTGACTATGGAGGCCTCTGGAGTACAGTAACTCATTGCATGTTCCAGAACCCAGATGATATGAGATTTGGGCCATGGTGAATTGTCCTAGTGGCTGTAGCCATCAGATGATGATCCACTGTGGTCATAAATACCATTACACTAACAACTGCCCCACGTTCAAAGGAATATACATCACCTTTCTTCTCCATATTGAACATCCATTGGAACTGTAACAATTTGTCGTGACAACGTCCACATGCTTAACAGCATGCAATTGTCGCTATGTGATTGGTTGAATAGTGGTGGGTATAGTCACATTTGTGCTTCCAAAGAATTGAATCGTCTCATTAATTGGTTTATATGAGGACGGCCTCGTTTCTCATCTTGCGTTATTATAAATGTCTGAAATAGTCCACAATGCTTTTGATATCACCACCTGTCTTCCAGGAATTAAAAAAATGTGAGCCTCCTTAGTTAGAAATCAGTTTTCAAAGGATTTCACACAGTGCTGGGACCAAGTCAAAACCACACAGCAACTAGAATCAAGTTTCACAAGAAATCTGGTCAAAATTAACAGAGATTTGGGAAATGTTGCGCAATCGCAGCAACAGTCCAGCAGGTCATTCGACTCAGTGGGTGAGGAATGTATAAACCAGGCCTGGCACAGTTTAGCAACTCTAACTAAATAAAAGTCGTGGCTATTGCATAAAAAAATACACACGAGACAAATCAATTACTAAACATGAAGGTAAACCAGTAGCTTTTTAATCTTCCATTTATTTGCATTTCTGTTTTGCTTCGTGTTCATTTGTCTCCAACTTTCCGGATTTTCGCCTCAACAAAGGTGCTCACCTGAAAGTATCATATTATTTACATGTAAACACTGCAAAATGTTGATGTTTCGGCTTCACAAAGCGCGACGTTAGCAAATGAGTTCACAACACTTGGAATTAGAAGATGTTTTTTATCGCGATCGCAACTGTGTCAGTTAAAGCGATTAACTTCCCATTAAAACGCTTACCTTTCGTTGGCGAAATTGTCGCTCACTGTCTTTAAATCATAATTAAACAAAAACAAAGATTAAGTTAATTGATTTTACTATCACAGGTGCGCGTGGAGACGATTGGGACTGATCCATTTCGGATGCCGTAGGGGGGTTTCCAGAATGGTTCGGTCTAGTTTTTACAACGTTAATCCACTTAGTGATAACTTTCAAATTGATTAATGTCCTGCTGTCATATCATAGAAAAGTATTAACGTTAAAATATATTCACCTCTGCGTGGCCTTGTTTAATCCAAATACAAGCACAGCCTCAAGTTCTTGATTTTCCATTGTTACCCTTTGTCACGATGTGTTTGTCAAAACAAAGGTCAAATATCCATTAACGTGTATCCAAGTTTATGCCTCGCAGGATAGAAACGTACCATAGAATTTAAAATGTCAATCATCATGTTTAGTTATGCCAATACATTTAATACCATCAGAGAACATCAATAGATGTCATCTCTTGCCAAGCTACCCTATGAAACTCTTCTGCATTGTCATATGCAGCAGTTTGGATTTAGTTTTTATATAGTTGTGAAAGCCTCTCTTCACAGTTAAACTACATGCTGCAATTGTTTCTTCTGCATAGGTTTTCCCTTTTACTTCTGTCCATTTGTCATGCCCCAGGGGCCGACAGCTTTTGAAACTATACTAACAATGTTTATTTCAAAAAGCACAGGCAAAGGTGCTTGTGTGCTTTTTTGAACTCAGGTCACTTACATGTCATTTCATGTTATCAATAACCAAGTCATTTAGACCTTTTTTTCTGCTAATTGATTTAATACCACCAAAATAGTGGTGTACTACACACCCCAGGGAGATCTGTCCATCAGAGGTAAAAAAAAAAAATCAAAAGAAATGTAAGAATAATTATTTACAGTTAGTCAGAGACTGACAAAAGAAAGATATGCAGAAGTTTCATATTTACATTTAAAGTTCCACACACTGCAGCTCTAAACTTCGGGTACTCATAAGTAAAAAGAACTAAATATAAACACAGTGCAATTATACTATTTAATATATCCATGTCTTCAAGGAGTAATAATTTCAGCAATCATCCAACAGAGTTACAAGTGAAAACTTTCTACAGACAAAAAAAATCCTGATTACTGAGTGCAAAAATAATTTGTCATAAAAAACAAATACAAAAATGCAGGATGTCTTAAAGATGCATAGTTTAACATTTGTGTCCCTCCACCGCTGTCAGGCCGGCCCTTCGTATCTGCAGACCTTAAGGCTTCCTGCGTCTGAAAGAAGAAAACAAAGTTTGTATCTCACATTAGAGCATTGGGATCTACAGCTTGAGCTGTATCATATTTACTTACTTTTGATACACGTGGCTTGTGCTTTGGCCTGGTAAAGGAGCCTATTGGGGAAAGTTTTGACATAATATGAAGTATTAATTTAAAAAAAAATAAAATAAAAAAAAACATGCCAAAAGTAGTTCTGCTTATTGTAATCTATTACTATGAACATGTCTTACCTTGTTTTCCAAGTCCTCCATTTGGTCCGGTCCATCATTGGACCCTGATCGTCTCTTGCGGCTAAAATATAAAACTATATTTTTAGAGTTTTGCAGATGTGGTTTAATCCCTAATTTCAGATTAGGTAAGCGTATGAATACAGCACAGGAACCTCCAGAGCACTGAAGCAAAGTGGTCTTTTTCAAAATGACCAGAGAGATGCAGGAAGGAGTGAGTCACATCTGCATCACATCCACCTTTCATTATAGTTTTATTCCCCCTGTTCAAAATGGTTCAGTTTCTTAAACTGAAAAATACTTTAGCCAGATACCAGAAGATGTCATTAAAAGTTTCATTCATATTCACAAGCGTAAATGACCCAACCTTATGGGGGCATCTTTTAGTTTAAACAAAGGCTTCACCTGGGTGCTGTTGGACACTCTTGTTTTAGGGTCTCGATGTCAACAAACTGCACAGCCTGTCCTCCACCTCTGGTCTTAAAAACATTGCCCTGTGAAAAAATTATGTCAAAAACAATCAAACAAATATCTTAACTGCAAAAGAAGGGCCAAAAAACCCCCACAAAAGGTGCCAATAACCATTAATCACTGGTGAAGTTAATTAAGGTGATTAAGAGAAGATGATGTAAGACAATCAGATGTGACTTCAACAATTTTACCTTGATCAATTTGGTCTCGATCTCCCCGTCAGAGGCAAGCTCTTGATGTCTAAGCACATACTTTTGGCATTTAGACAGAGCTTTCTCACTGGGGGTCGACACCTTGATTGCATTTGGTATGATTGGCTGCAAGACAGTGTCTAGGTCCAAATTACAAGGTGGTTTGTGGTCTACCCATTTTTCCCCACCCGCAGAGTGCGAACGCCTGTGCAATGGGTGGACCGGAAGAGCTGTCTGGTGATCCCATTGTGAGAGAAGAAAAAATCAGGACGTTATTCACAAGCAATTGCAACAGGAATCATTTGAGAACAGTTTCAATGGTCCTGAATTTTAAGCCCCAGAGGAATGACAGAAAATAAATGTAGCCCTGAAGGACCGAGACAGACATACTGGAGCATGTCCCATTAAACAGAAATTATGCTCTGACCATACATAGATTTTTAATAAAGTACAGTAACTAAAAACACACCAGTGACTGATAAGTCCAGAGTGAAAAAGAGTCAACATGCAAATCTGGTTAGAAGTAGCGTGCTAATGTTTTGCAATCAAAAGATCATGCGAAGAGGAAACAGATGTGGTTTCGTAAATTAACGAGAAAATGTGCTCTAAACACAACAGACCGATTTCAAGTGACAGCCGATAGATCACCGTTAGATCATTAGACATGAGATTATTACTAGATTAGTTTGTTTTGATCCAAACTCGCCGGAACAAGTAAACGCGGCATGGAAGTAATCAACTGATCGAATTACATTTCATACTGGGACGTTGGCCTCCATTTCAAAGTGTAGGGTTTGTTAAAACTACAGAGGAACAACTGAAATCAAAAGATTGATGCAAACCACAACCCAAAGATAAAAACGGTTCCATCTGTCAGCATTTTATAAGAAGCCAAAAGTCTTCACGGTCTGCAAATAATAATTTTGTGGCCTGGCCCCAGTGTGTACATCTGGTCCACAGTCAGAGGGCTGCAGGTCATTTGTCATCATCAAATATTCAATCTCTGCTCATCAATTATTGGAGTTGAGTCGGGAAGGGTCAGCCCTTCCTGAAAAGACCGTAGGTGTAAGATAAAAGTGGGACACGACAGTGTTGTGTCACCATATTTCTTATACTAAACAAACGATCGCCATGTATTTGTTATACTTTCCTAATCCATTTAGCTCAGCCTTTTTGGAATGTCATGCATTTGTGCCGTCACTACTACACACTATGGCAACACACTTGGGTGTTGGAGACTTCTGTCACTTCTGTTGTGTTGACGCATTCAAGAGAAAATTAAATCTAAATCTATAGAGCAGTTTAACACAAGCAAGAGAAAGAACTCTGGGCTGGTATAGCCACAGCAGGAGGGCTGAACTAAAGAACTACAAGCATCACCTACAGTACAATCTCAGTAAGGATATTAGGATATTGCTAAATAAACTTACATTTTGCAGCTCCTGCCCAGATAAGGCAAAAGATAAGGACACGTTTAGGGACGACTAACATACACCAACACTAACCCTTTTGTCTGCTTCAAGGTTTAGACCACAGACAACAGATGTAGTGGGGACCTCAGTGTCTGGGGCCCAACGCTGGCCTCTCCTGCGACCCACACTGCTGGTGCCTTGGGAAGGACCCGAGTCTCCGTACTGGGGAGGATGGCCGCTTGTTTCTACTGAGAACTTGTGCTCCCAATCAGAGATGCAGGAGGCTACTGACGGATAGGTGGGGGGTTTAGGGTCCTGAACTGCCCTAAATCTGACTGGATATTTGCGAGATGAAGTTTGGCTCATGTCCTAAAAGGTGACAAAGGAATGTGGCCGAGGCATCATGGGTGTTAGGGGCACCAGTTAAACACACATATACACATCAGGATTATTACAAATAGCGACTGTGAATATTAAGCATTGAAATCATACAACAATCAGGATGACAATTAGCGGCATGCAAACATTTCCCAGAATGCTCCCCGATAGATCAAAGAACAGAACACTGAGGTACATGTAGGAATTGTTGAAGGACTTACAGGCAGCGGCGGTGGTGAGGCAGACCTCTTCTGGTTGATGTTGTGATCTCTGTCTCTTGAGGGCCTCTCGGGCTTCTCTGGACGCTCAGTCGGGCATCCACCAACTCTGCTGCTGCTGCTGCTCTCTGTTACAATGGCCTTCAGCTGCTTCAGCTTTTCATCTTTCATCCACAGCTTGTTCTGCAGTTCCATCTGCTTGGCGTTTACTCGTCTCACCTGATAAACAGGTAAACAGGTGAACATTAATAAAACACATTATTTTCTTTTGGTTAGATATCAGAAATACCCTCAAAAACTAAGTCGCCCAGCTTGAGTTCACTTACACACTCTTTCTCCCACTTGACATTTGCATCAGTCACCATGCCCTGCATGCGATGCTCTATGCGCCTCCTGTCCGTCAGCTCTTTCTGCAGCCTTTGCTCCCGAGTCTCCAGCTCCTGCTGAAGTGAGCGTTTGTCCTGCTCGTACATTTCTGTTGTCTTCTGTAGGATATCAACCTAAGCAGGCAGACAGCAGAGTAAAAGATACTGTTCTTACTTTGCAACGCTGCACGCAGAGAGCACCAACGGGAAAATGCAGCAGCACCTTGTATTCTAAGGTTTTCGACTTTTTCTCTAATCGTTCTATCTCCAATTTCTGGCTGCTGATGGTTTTTTCCTTCTCTCCCAGTTTGCTTCGTTGATCATGAAGGAAGGTTTCCTTTGCATCGAGCTGACCATCAAGCTGCTGGAGTATGGATCTCAGCGTATTGGCTGTAGGAGAAAATGGAGGGCAGATCTGATGTTCACAGTGGACAGGATGTTTCAGTAACACAAATGTGAAATAACTACATTTACTCAAAGCAACAGTGAACATTTAACAGCAGATTAAAGATGGCTGCATACCCGTTTTGTTTAACCGCTCTGACATTATCTGACGGACACAGTGCCTCTTTTCCAAAGCCTCAATCAGACGAGGCAATGTCTGATCATCAGCAGGATCCATTAGTTCACAGGAAGGAAGAGCTGGAAGGCTTTCTATGACCTGGCCCAATACGATAGGATCATCTGTTCCAATAAAACAAGAAGTGGACAGAGCTGAAGACAATATGAATGAATACATGTTTGACGTCACAGTGGTGTTCTGCAGTAACATAAAATTTCATTTATTCAGCCATTTACCAGCATTAATGGGACCTCCTCGCTCTTCCAAGCGATATGTCAGCTCATCTCTGAAGGCCTGGTTTCTGTGTCTGCGTCCAGCAGCGAGGCCACAGATAGGCCGGTCAACAGGCCGCGCCACTTCCACCTCCTGGGTCATCTCAGCAAAACGCATCACCAGCTGCAACAAACAAAATTCAGCACCATTAGATTTCCTTCAAGCACAATGTAGAAACTCAAGAACAAACCTATATGCTCATGTCGTACCATAGTTTCCTCATAGTCATCAGCCTTTGGGTTAACACACACAACCATCCTCACTTTTCCTTCTCCATCAAAGTAGTTTTTGAAGAGGTGCGTTACTTTGGAGTCCCTGTACGGCACCATCTGGAAGATAACAAAAGATGAGTGGAGCTGTTCTGACTTGTAACTGAACCTATAAAATAATAAAACGATATAAACCAGAGCAAAAAATGAGGTACCAACCTTACTGGTTCCACACATCTGGTTTTCACGCAGGACTTCAATACAGGTACGCAGAGTCATCAGGGATTGGTTGATGTTACCTGTACATGAGCCAAAACATTATTAAATGCCTGCAAATGTGATGGAAAAAGTTTCTGTGGTTTAAAGACGGAAATACTGCAATCTGAACTGACCTGCTTCCCGAAGGCGACTTCCCTGTGCTCTGGTTCTGTTGGTGCGCTCACTGCCTGCCAGATCCACCAGACACAGCTGGCTCACATTCACTTGGTTTTTGTCCTGAATTTTAACAACACATGATTTGACTTAAACAGGCTGGAATCCTTTCTGACCCGAGCAAGATTTGATTTGGAAAGAAGTGAAGACCAATGTGGCCAAGCAGATCCAACTGGAATTTAGCACATGAGCCACTCGGCTAAAAATACAAAACCTCACCTGTAGAATGTGATCCCCATCGGCATCGAGCGGCGCCTGGGCCAGCTTCACCGTGAACACGCTGTGGGAGCGACTGGACTCACGGTTGAGTTGAGTGTTCGCTATTCTTCGTTTCTTTTGACCTACAGATGGAGAATTGTCAATGCAGAAGAAAAAAAATAAATCATATTATATCTAACTTAGTAACTAATAGACCTATATGCATTAAAACACTGTGCAGACTAACCCTTCCAAAAGACCTCAAATGCCTCCTCTGTAGATTTGACCTCGACCTCTGTGCAGCCAGCCACGTACATGTTATGATTCTGGTCTTCACGTAAGATCTTGGATTGAGGGGGTCTGAAATAACAGATGAAAACAATGAGAAAACAGAAATACACTGTGTCATTTTAAAGTAGAAAAAATAAGTTGCTAGATTCTAAACAATGGCATTCAGGGGTACAGACAACACATGCAGAGGTTTGCAGACAAGCTCAAGCCTTTCAGGGTCATTATGGGTCACCAACAGCAAGAGCAGGGAGCCAAACCTTCAAGATCACAGCCACATGAGAGGGGAAAACAACAAACAACAACAAGTACGCTACAAATACGATTTTAAAGGGCTTTGGATTAAAAGGGATGGAAATGCAATTATGAGGCGTACGTCAACTACAACAAAGTTAAACCTATAGATAAAAGAACTGATTAATGTTCTTTCACGGCCACATACATGAACTCATTGTTCCGCACAGGCGTGCCTCCAGCCACCCACCTGATGAAAACAGGATTTTTAAAAGTGCATCTCTTCAACATTGAAATGCTACAGATCCAAATAAGTTGTGTCTCAAATTGTAACGCGTACTGAACAAAAGGCCAAACTGTTGACAACTGTGATGGCACAACTTTTGAATATTAGTTTAGTGTACCAGTCAAGAGAGCTTTGTACCGACAAAAGGATCTTGTTTCAAAAAGCAAAACCTGATTTGGATTCGTCTCTTACTTCGGTCTGATTGGGTCGAATTGAACATCTTCAAGTAGATCATATATGTAGTTGTTGTAAACCTCGATGTAGGAAACAAAAACACTGTAACAGCAGTCCTCGTCCATGAT
This sequence comes from Takifugu rubripes, assembly GCF_901000725.2. NCBI lineage: Eukaryota > Metazoa > Chordata > Actinopteri > Tetraodontiformes > Tetraodontidae > Takifugu > Takifugu rubripes. Next base: position 14,269,703 of record NC_042297.1, on the reverse strand, counting down.
ATCGCATTTACATGCTTCCTCTGAATGTATCATATCTGCAAACTCTGGATCAGCCTTTTGCCTGTGAAAACAGATGACAGGTTAGTTTTAAAAAGCAATCTGAATATGATTTAGATTAAATTTCTTCAAACTCTACGAAGAGAACAGAGAACAAAATGCCTCCGTTACCGAGAGGATGGTGTTTTGGGCACCGACTGCTGGCTGTCGCGCTTCTGTCGCTCCAGCAGAGCATCAACTTGACCCTGAATCTCCATCCCATTTTTGTCGTCTGGTTTAAACACCTGATTCAAAATATTTCCAACTTCATATAGTTTCCACATAAAAATTTCCCCCCACCTACTTCACAGAATATCAGACTTACAAATCTTTTGGCCTGAAAGGGGCCGATGCTGTTGAAGATCATGTCAAGGGAACGTGGAAGGAGCCCACCTTCTCCAGGTGAGCCGGTCATGGTGAAGGTCTTACCACTTCCAGTAACACCATACGTAAACAACAGACCTGTCAACGTAGACCATCACAATCACATCAGTACATTCCTGCAGATGAATTTTACATTTTCAAAGTGTATTTTAGTCCTAAACTCATGCAAGTGCACGACCAATTTAGTCATCATTAATGGATTTGGCCCACTTTCCACTTTAGAAGTATAAGATTCATTGACTTACCATTCTTACACTGAATAAGGTCTTCTACCAGCGGCTTGGCAACGTCCTCAAACAGCTCCCTTTGACTGGTGTTGATACCGAATACTTTTTTAAAAGTGTATTGGGTCTAAAATGTAAAAAAAAAAAAAGAACATATAAAAGACAGAAAATAGGAAAGAATTCAGAATCTGAGAACAATAGGCATTTTAAATGAAGCACTGAGATTTGGGGGTTCTATTAAACAACAAAAGTGATTTATTAATAAATAAACCATGTTACTTGAGACTATCCGCAAAAAGAAATCAAGGGGTGTCATATGTCATGAATTACCGTACTCAAAGTTTATAAGGTCAGGCTGAGGGGAGATGAAAAACAAATGGCCAAAGCAAAGGGTGCAGCACACTTACCTCTTTGTATTCTCCATTGCGGTTGGCTTTCAGGCCATCGGGAGCGTGCAGCTGAATGGTTGAGCTGCTTATCATCTCGACACAACATTCCTCATCTTCTGCCCCAAGTGGACGTATACGACAGTAAACCTGGGAAACATGTGCTGTCATTATCATCGGCTGTAGAATAAACCCATGACAAAGTTGGCATTGTAGCCTGACGGTTAACAGATCAAATGTTTGGTATCGGTTAAACTCTGATTAAAACATGTGGACTCCGTCTGTGCCTGCATGACTTATCAGAGTACCAATAATGGAAAAAAAACAACTTACAGACATCGAGTCCCTAAAGGTAAGCTCGAACAATTTAATAAACATTGTAATGCGCTTTGGTAAGTATAGTAAATGTTAACATTTGATGGAAAATATCCAGGCAATAGTACTAAATTGTGCATGTAAACTAGTAAATGTGTAGGACAGGTTAGACAGTGAACAAAGAACAATTTCCCCTTGGATTAAATAATCACCTTAAAATCAGATTTAATTAAACACAGCCATGTTTGCGAGGAACCCATATGTAATCATCTTGTAGATTAAGGAGATACCTAAAATATATCCACTCACCCCAACTGGATCTTTCTCTACGTTGTTTGCCCTTTTGTTGGCGGGCCTCCTAGGAGTCTTCCCTTTACTATTGGTTAAAAAAGGAAAGAAACGCAGGACATGGTGATTAATAATCGTGAAGTATCTATTCTTACCGAACAGTCCTCTATAACCAAAATATCAGACAGCTAGCGTTAGCTGTCTGGATAGCTAACGGTAGTTCTGTAAACGCATTTAATCCCTGATTATTTTATGCGGTTTTTATACAAAACAAGATGTGGTAAAATACAACTAACAATAGTTTCGATTATTAAAAATACGTGAACTAATAGCCGTTATAAGATTGTCAAAACTTACATAGGTCTCTGCATTTTCGTTAAAAACTCGACCTCTCCAGAAATACCCAAGAGCGCCTCTCCTAAATTTGAAAAACTCTATTATGAAACGCTTTTCCGCTATTTTAACCAATCACGGCGCAGCCGTCGCCATGAGAGCGGAAGTCCCGCCCTAAAGAGACTAAAAAGGCGGGTCTGAAAAGAAGCTTTGCTCAACTGAACCGGAAGTATGACAACGATTATGCTTGTTTTTAACTTTCAAGAGATCTTCATCTCACTCTTCTCTCTCTCTCTCTCTCTCTCTCTCTCTCTCTCTCTCTCTCTCTCTCTCTCTCTCTCTGTATATATATATAACAGATCAAATTACTGCATGAGTTTAGCTCATTTCATTCTTTAAATTGTACTTCCCATATTTGAGATGGTTGCAGTCGCTCCGAGTGCATTTGTGTGGAATTCAAGGCACGGAAAACTTAATAAGAAATTGTTCACATTAGCTATAGGTATGCAAAATAAGTAAATATAAAATTCTGTAGTATTTAAATGTAGGTCACCAATCAGATGTACATGAATATCATTAATACTGTATTTACTTGTGATGCAGTTGTGGACATGGGGGGGAGGGGGGGGGGGCATTTAGTACAATGTAAAATTTCTGTAGGGTTTAACTGAATAATGTTTTTCCTACTTTAACACAACAGATTGAAGTTCTATTAAGATTTTATTCAAAATACAGTAAATAATACAGTCAATAAATACTCATTTTTTAATCATCTGGACATAGTCACAAATCTTCCGACATAAACAATCTATCTCTTCATCCTCTACCGGAGGATATGAGTTCAGCTCAGTTCAAACATTAAATACATTGAGATCAACAGCATCTTAGTAGCTCAAAGCATCCCAGTAAAGTTCATAAAGGTGTGAAGCTCACACCTGCACGTGTGCCATCCCGTAGTTATGACGTCAGTGTTTTGCCAGGACCTCCTGCTTTCTTACGAGGCGTTTTGTGGCCTGTGGCCCCAGAGAGGAGAGGTAAACTGAACAGGACGATGATGAAGAAGTTGACCAGCACACAGAACAGGGCCGGCCACACTGTGTTGACAGAGGTGAGGGGTCTGGAGTGTTCCAGGAGCCATGGGCGCCGTGTCGCCATGTCCTTCTCGATGGCCTTCATCTGGAAGTGCGTGCCAAGGATGGCGCACACGTGGAAGAGTTGATGGCTGTGACCTGCAGGGGGCGCAGTTGCATTTGAGATCAAGGTAATACCAGTAAAAGTAGATCAAAAGTGAGCATAGGACGTTATAAATGTTTGGAGATGCAGTTATGCATTAGCCAAACCTGACAATGTTTAACACAGAGGAGAACACGTTTACATTAACACCACATACAAAACACTGCCTTATTCAGGACTTTAAATGAAAACTATTTACAATGAGATTACAAATATACCTTTGTATACCACTGGGAAACGTTATAACCGTGACATACGATGGCACTCACCTATGTAGTCGAAGCTGCCGGGGGCCAGGCGCTCAGGTAGGTGTGTGGCGAACAGGAAGCCGGTGAGAAAAGCCAGAGCGATGTGGTTGTAGTGAAGGATGTTGGTGTCATTGTCTGTGCAGCCGTCTCCTTCACACAGAAAAACCTGCCAGGGCACCAAACAGAGCCAATTAACCTTCTGAAACCCTTCATCTGTTAGATGAAAATGAATTTGAATTTGTTTAATGTAAATCAAAAAAAACATTCAATAGAATTCACCCACTTATCAAAAGAGGAACTCTGACATTTCATTTAAATCCCAACCAGGGCTACAGCTTAGAATAGATTAACTGCGTGCCACACCCAGAGAACAGAAAAGACTGGCATTTTTGATGTGGGCGACGGATTAAAATGTGCACCCTACCCTATAGAACAGAGGAATGTTGTCGAACAGGTAGGGGTAGGCGAAGGCAACCACACGGAGGACCTTGCTGAACTTGGGACTCTGATATTCAGGGAATCTGAAATCAGAGGATCACGGAGAGGTTATTTTCCACCACAGAGAGCCGAGATGTCGGCGGGATCGTGCAGCTCTGATGGAAGGTCAGCAGGATTCCTGTGGAGCACCAGATGCTAGACTCATGGGAGAAACTGTGGTTTGATATCAGGCACGCTTCAGTGTCACATTAGCAGGAGGTTTAGGGTTCAGAATCATGTTATAAAACAGGTTTTACTGGTCCTCAGGTGGAACTACACTGGGAATAAATCACCCAGACTGCTGTGAGCCCTGTTAGGTAACACAACACAATAACATGACAGTTATTTAATCATTTTTTTCCAATCCCACATCAGGGATGATGCAGAAGAAGAGCACGAGCATTGTTTTAGCCCCACAAAGGTTAAACAGCATCCACTTGGTCACAGAAAACAGATGATATCGCGATTTTCTTTACCTCTTTACGGTGCCACGATCATAGTGCCAGAACGGAAAGCCGAGCCTTCGTGGTGCGAGATGAGAGAAAGAACAGGATTTAGCTACACGGAATTAGAAAAGGAATTTACTGAGTTGAGCAACAGCCGAGGGCCCGAGATCTCTCTACCTGGAGTAGCAGGACAGGCTGGTGCAGACGACTGTGTTGAGCACAGCCAGGGCGAGGTACCAACGGTGGAACACACCATTCACCCACTTGTCTGGGAAAATATACGCCGAATAGCTGATGGCTGAACCTGCAGCACCAGAGTGAGAAATAGTGCTTATCGTCACCTTTGGTCAGTAAAACAGCGTCTGAGGATTCAGGGGTGCTGCTAAAACCCCTCAGTGAGGGGCCACACACCCAGGCTGTAGATACTGAGGGCGCCGTAGTCGAAGAAGAAGCAGATGTGGCGTGCACGCGCCGACATGCTGCTGAAGGTGTGGGCGCAGCTGGACGCCAGCGGGTAAATGCAGCAGGTGAGCAGGAACATGAGCAGAGGCCAGGTGAAGGAGTCCTGCCAGGCTGTCTGGATCAGCACCACTGTCACCAGTTTCCACAGGAAATACCTGCAGGAGGGAAGAGTAGCAGAGGTTCACAGACCAGCTGTAGCGACACGCCGCACGTTTCTACCTCTCAAAGCTCACATTTATGGGCTACAGCGAGGATAAGGAGCTTCAGAAACGCTGAATCAGTGAACACCTGCTTCTGTATTTACCATTTTCATATCAATCTTTCGTTAATGGGCTGTTTTTACAGTGTGTGGCGGGACGCTGGAATGTTGAGGGATGGATAAATGCCTGAAAGAATAATGATTAACATCTCTGATCGATAAATGACGTCTGGTGAAGTCGTCCACTGATCCCCGTCACATTAACCAGCCCCCTCATTAACCAACCCCCTCATTAACCAGCCCGTGTTATTTACACGTTTCCACATGACTGAGCTCCGGCTCACGTGTGCCAACTCATTTGCTGGTTTTGAGAATGTATGAGCTCATTAGCCGCTGGCCTGTGGGACTCAGGACCCCATGTCGCACACACCCCTGCGAGTCCTTTACCAGACACACGCACGCACGCACGCACGCACGCACGCACACACACACACACACACGGTGTAGCGCCATGATAAAACATGATAAAATGTAACGCTACTATTAGCTTGGGTCAATTTAAAGGTCAGGATTTGTGTCTCCTCATCAGCTGATCATTTCATGCAGAATAAGTTGTTGTGATCATCTTGGATTTCAAGAGGTCACAACAATGACCCACGTCAGGGAGTGACCTGTAGACCATAGAGAAAGAATGTGTGTGTGTGTGTGTGTGTGTGTGTGTGTGTGTGTGTGAGCGGCCACCGCTCCTGTCACACTCCTTGTGTACATGGTGTCGACTGTGAGGTAGCAGGTCTGGGATCTTCACGGAGTTTTTTCCACTTCTTGAGTTAAAACCCGAGTTTTTGAACACTCCCTCACCGACAGTGAGTAGATGTTTGCTCAGGTTTGTTTGGGTTTCTTTCTCGCCAACTTTGGTTGTTTAAGGAAATCGCTAAGAGGCTTTTTTCCTTTCGTTCTGAGGCTTCACAGATGTTTTCTTTTCAAAAGTCAACACCTGTGTTTTGGTCACAACGGATCATCTGTGATTCCTCCGCACAGTTTGCTGCTCCGCTCTGACGTCACCTCCCCCACAATAAACGAGCAAACGGACACAATCTCAGGTGCATTTAACAGCAAAAAACAGGTCATTTAAGAAAATTCTGGGCCATTGTTACCAAAGGGAAGGTGTCAGTAGTACCAGGTGGGCAGGAAGTGGGTCCAGATGTTGAGGGTCTCATTGGTGAGCTGGAAGAGGCTCCAGATGCAATCTGCGGCTGAGCTGCGGGGGTGTCGGTACCCTGAGATGATGCCATCCTCATGAAAAACCTGCAAGGCATGATGACAGTTTTAATCCCGTGGCAGAGTTTGGCCTTGGGTGAACTTCTCCCATAATCGCAGCCCAAAGTCCAGCAGAGAGGAACTGACTGTGGGCACTTGGTTGATGTTGAAGACGCGCTGTAGTCTGAAGAGGCTGATCATGACTGCTGCCAGGAGCCGCCGTCGGGGAGTGCTGGAGTGAGTCCGTTGGCAGGGCGTGCCTCTGGGCCTTTATACCACCTGTGGCGTTGCCATGCTGCCCTCCAGGTGTCCCACTGTCGCCTCCTCTGCCTTCAAATCCACTGAGAACCACCGGTGTAGCTGAGCCACGCCTCCTCTTCACACACAAAGGCACGCAAAGTCACACAGCGCCTCAGCCACGGGTGCGTTCTTTTGTTGGAGGACAAGTTTTTCAGGACTGGACCAACTCGCTCAGGCTTCCTCAACCAGAACAACCACGTTCCGACGGTTGTTGGGGTCGTTGCGTAACCCTCCTGACAGTTGTGCCGCTGGTTTCCAGTTTGAGTTTAATAAAGGACACACAGAGTCTGCAGAGATGTTCTTTAGCTCTGGTTTTATCTGTGAGAGCAGTTTGTGTCACTCAGATCCAGATAAGACTTTGGGGGAAATTAAGGGCGCGGGCTGGTCGGGTTTGGTGTTCTGGTGAAACTGGTCACACCCAGCAGTGGAGGCCAAGTCCCGTCAGAGTTCTCCCAGAGTCCTGGTATCTCGTTTAAACGCCATCCGACAAACACGTCTTTCTGCCACCACAGGACCAGGAAGGAAGAAGGTGACATGCAGCGTGCTGTTATACCTCAGATAAAATAAAAATCTCATTTACATTTTAGTCCTCTCTTGTGTTCTCGCACTGTTTGTTTTGGATTCAGTCGCCTGTGACGAGACGCTCGGCTGGTTGGTGTTTAAACACAAAAGATAAGGTAATGTTTTACCAAAGCCCTGTTTCTGTTTATGGCCCTTAATTTTATTTTGATGGCAAAACTAAGGTTATAAAGTGGAGCGTGGTGAGGAAATGCAGGAATGAAATGCAGTGAAAGTTCATGAAATTCAAACAGATCTTTTAAATATTTTGTTGGGGAAAAAAGTTAAAAAGAAATAAACAAAGTTTGCGTTTGCGTCTTGTCTTGCAGGAATTAGAAGTAGCAAACATTTCCAATCAGTGTTAGTCTCTTAGGATCAGGCTTGTCAAGGCCTGGGTCGGTTGAATAAACAGCTGATAAGTTAACACACGGGTTAATATGTATGTTAACACGTCAGAGGTAGCAGCAGATGGAGGGGATCTGCAGAGTTTTAAAGATAATAAGCAACTTTTCTTTGGTGTTTTAGGTTTATCATTCAAATACAGCACACGGGGGCATGGAGACGTCAAATAGGTCGCACCAGACTGCAGGAGTAGTATTGTTTTAGCCACCAGGTGGCGGTAAAGGTATATCCGTTTAACTCTGCTGAGGCCTTCCTCCCTGTGCTGACTGACTTCAATCATATATGGAAGAATAAGGAGTGTGAGAGTATTGCTACACCCAACGTTACCACGAATTGAAAACACCTCTGAAATAATTAAATTTCATCTGCTAAAACACATAGAAGTATATATAAATATAACACTTAAAGTTCCAAGTTAAAGAGGATGAGCCATAAGTGAAAATAAGTGAAATAACAGAGGTTATTAGCACGATGGTGTGCTACCACGTATAACCACTGGAGGGCAGCGTTGTGTATTCCGCTATTCAGGGATAAAACCCCAATCTTAGTTTGTGAACGGGCCTTTAGCAGACACCAGAAAGATTTAAAGTATGTGTATCAGATTTTATCAACTGTAGATGAGGAAAAAGGTTCCATTCAGGGTGCTAATGTATCCAATGTTGTTAAAGCCTACCCGACTTTAACATTAAACATTGCTTTTGATTCTGAAGTTCTGATACGCGCAGATGATTTTCTGTTAATACTCTGGTGGCTTCTATGAGTGATGGTGTTGTGTTTTGAATCCTTACTGGTGCCTTAAGGATGTTTTTGCTGGTGAAGTTGTCTCTCCCTGATACATTATTGGCAGCTGTTGAATCCAGAGGTGTTTCTTGTGACATTAATTCTTTTTCTGACCTAATAACTATTAACTCTGTCACTTTACATAATTCTTTGTGCTGATGTTTGAAGTTTTAAATGGGGTTTTCTTTAGAATTAAGGAAAACAACTTAAAATTTTGTTACCCTGTTCAGCCGAGTATATCCACCAGAGGGCGCTAAATGACAATTCTAAATCTTAAACCACCAAATGAGAGGCACAAACCCGAATAGCTCATAAACCTTTAGTTTTTCTCCATCATTTTCGTTAATTGAGAAGAAAATGGGGATGTATTTCGATCTGGTGACTATGATCTGACTGTTAGTAAGCTTAGTAAGTCTGGCAGAGAATGCAGCTTTACTGAACTGCTGGAGTTGGTTTGATGAGCAGTTCAGTTGTTTTTTTTCTCTAATTTAACTCAGCCCAAAGACCACACACAGGAGAGAACCTGTTAGTAGAACTCTGTGTAAATGTCAACACTGTTTAAAAACCATTCCTGGAGGTCAAAGTTAAATAAATCCACCAGAGGGACCACCCTGCTGGTACAAGTAAAGTTCATACCTGTCATAGTCACATGTAATCTACATGACCCCGTGACCTTTGGAAGCTAGCAGGGTAGCTCACTGATGAAAAAGAATATGTCTCAATAAAATGGAAACAAAGTCTTCTCTCAGTGGACACATTTGGCTCACTGCCCCTCGACTGCAGCTGGATCTTACCTGCTCCGTCAACATCCGTAAACAACGGTCTGCTGAGCAATAAAGCCAGTTCTGACCCTGCGGGAGGGGAGAGCTAAACCTCAGCGGCAATCTGGTGAGCAGACTGTCAAATTGAAGTCAATAAGAGCAGGAGGTTTGTATTGTCCTCCTCTGAGACTCCCACACAACATACAAAGAAATCCAATAATAGAGAGTTCAGCTTGGTGCTAATTTCATCAAGGGGTAAATGTATGGGCATCATAAAGTGTTTGGCCTCTAGAGCGCCGAGATCCGGCTCTAATGTCATCATAGTTGTCTCAAAGACATCTGAATGGCAGGGGGGCCGGGTTGGGGGCCTCGATCATCTTTGATCAGGTCGATGGGAGAGGGAGCCGCTGTCAGGAGGGACCAGGATGTCATTAACATCCAGGAGACGTGAGAAGTGACGGCTGTGAGGGAGAAATAATGGTCAGATTGTGTAAATGCCAGAAGGTAATGAAAAATGCAGGCAGTGGGCAGGAGACGCCGTTCTCTGATGTCTGTGCTGCTGGCCGGATAAGAATAACCTAATTAGGATAAATTATTGAACAGACTCACTTCTTATTTCCAGCTTTTCCACAGAGACAGCGTACAGGACAAACTGCGCATTTTGAAAGAGATTAAAAAAGAAAATGTAATCACAGGTTTGACAAAACTAATACGGCTCCTTAATTTTGGATGGTTTAAATTATGTTACCTATATAAATACACGGAATGACACGAGTTCCCTCCATGGTGCTGGATATTGGGGGGGGGCAAATGCCTGTTTCCCAGCAGCACTGCTGCACCAATACTTGCGACTCCCAACGCGTCCACTAGTCGTCGCCAGTGCGCACAGTGGAGATTTCTAAACAATTGCAGCTCAGCTTTAGCTGCACTGCAAAATAATTGAGACTGGACGAGCTCTTAATGAAAAAGATGCTTTTATTCATTTTCACACTTTTAAAAAGCACATTTTAAAGCACAAAGATTTCCTCTGTGTATAAACACCTCTCTTCCTTTAAAAAAAAAAATGCTAGCATCTGCACATTGTGCTTTGATTGCAAGGTCTATTCAACCACTCCGTTTCCTGTGGTGCCACAACCCCAGTAAACGTATTCCTTTATTGCATAAATCACATTTGACCCAGACGATGATCTTTTTATGGGACTGAACAAAACAAATGGACACAGTGAACAGTAATAGCAGCTTCCTCACTGAAGGTGTTGTACTTGGTGTGCCGTTGTGCTTTTCTTCTAACAAAACACTGCACATCTCCGCAAACACGCCCATCAAACAACGAATGTTGCCTTCAAAACGAGAGAGACCGGCAAAGCAGAATATGGGAATCAGTAGCGGACTGAACTATTCGCTGAGCTGCAAAGATCCTTTTGAGGATTAGCAGGTTTTGCTCTGCACGGATTCAGAAATGAGGCGTTCTCAAAGGCAGTTTTGTGTCTGATGGGAGTCAGTCTTTTTACAAATATACTCTGTACACAGAAGGAGGACTTTGGTATAAACAATAACAAAACCCGAGCTACATCACTTAAATTCTCTCTTTTTTTAAAGTTCAGAACAATTCATGGAGGAAAAAATGTTCTGTACTTAAACAGAAAATGTCAGCAAGTAAAACTTAAATTTATGCAAAATAGATGATATTTTAACATTCAGCCAGGGTGAATGAAATTTAAAAAGAAATGTAAAAAGCAAATTGTTTTAGCTTTAATCAGGGAAATGTTGCACTGCCAATACAAAACAATCTACAAAATGACTTTACATTTACCACTTTTCCTAAATTAGAAGCACAGAATTCTCACCCATTTAGATTTGCTCTCTGTCTTGATGCTATTGTGATCATTTCCAGCTTTGTGTGGAATCTTTGTGTCGGGGGGACCGTTTCCACAGAAAATCCGAAGATGACTTTCGCAGCTACGTTATGCTGACGGGCGACTGTACGATGTGCAGGATAAACAGCCCGTTACTAAACTAAACAGTATAGCTGGGCAGTGAAGGCCTGTTGGGAATAAAAGCCTTGTTTTTAATGTCAAGATTCACATCGACCTTCAACGTCACTGGTATTGTCTCATTTGCACGTAGCAGCCTGAGAGGTGTGAATATGACGCACATATATATCGCATTAATATCTCTGCCAGTGTCTCTTTGGAGTTTGAATCGGGACAAAACTAAATTGTTTCATTAAGTCGGCCTGACTTTATAATCCCTAATTACTAAACTCATTATCGAGGTTCAGCGAACATTATAGAACATTAATCAAACCTTTGAAAAAAAAGCAAACGCATCTACTCTCGACAGCGTCGCTGCTTCCAACGTCTGCAGCATCACGACTCGGGACAAGTTTGTCCTGACTTGATGGAACATTTGTGACAAAATGCAGCAAACGCCACACAAGCTGCATCGAAAAAAGAAAGAAAAAAAACCCAAAACCTTCATGAGGTATCACATAAACCAGCGATGCCGCTGCTTCAGCAAGAATATAGTTCATTATGATGAGTTATCAGGAATTTAAGAGGTGAGCAACTGAACGTGTCTGGAGAAATCAGCCAAACACAGTGGAATTATGGGTAGGAAGCAGAGGAGTGGGAGGGAAGAAGAGTTTGGGCTGTTTGTGTCAAAGAATTGATTCAAGTAGTTTTATATTAGGAATCTACCTGACACACAATCAAAGCTTAACTTTAACTGTTGGCTTGAGACAGTTTTGGAAGCATTGAACATTCCTGTAAAGTGATGAAAGCCAAAATAAAAAGTAGAGAGTGAAATTCTTGGCAACATCCTCCTCTATATAATTTATAAAATATTCCATTAATCCTCTTTGAATATAATTTAATAGTGTTGCTGAAATTTTAAAAAAATATAACTGGAGAGATACAACAACTGGATAGGAGAAATGTGGCCACGCTCTACCTTTAAACACACGCACTCTTCTAGAACGCTCAGTCTAGAACTAGCTCTGCACATAAATACAAACGCTAGCTCCTGGAGCACAACAGGAAGTGAGAGCTACAGTCGGCCTGGCAGATAGTACGGGACCTGCATCAGGACGGCCGAGCAGAGCCGCAGCTGAACAAATGAACCTCCACCCAGAAGAGATGATCTGAGCCAGCTCCCCGTCGCCCTCTCTGTGTGGCCTGGGTCTAGTTGTGCTTGGCCCGGACCCCTTTTAAGTAGGCTTTCCAGCGTTTCACCACATCCTTGAAGATGGGCGAGCTGTCTATGGATGCGAGGAGCTGAAGCTGGTTAATGTGCGTGGTGTGGTAGTCCCAGCGGGCCAGGTTGGGGGCGGTGCCCAGCATGAAGTGGCGCAGGTCGTAGATGCTCCCGGAGCCCGTGTCAAAGAGTGGCAGCATGGCCTTCAGAGAGTCCATGCCGCGGCTGAAGAGCTGCCTGGCCTCCCTGCCCAGCTTCTCCCCCGCCGTCTCAGTCAAGTCAAAGAGACCCAGCAGGGAGTAGATGAAGCCGTTGAGGACGAAGGAGCTCGGCGTAGTGGGGTACTCCTCGTACCAGTCGTGCTTGTTCATGAACACGGCTTTGACCCCATGCTGTGCTGAAGGCACCTTGTAGGGTCCAACTGCCTTGAGGGCAGCGTTGAGATAAGCCTGGTCTTTGGTGAGGAGGTAGGCTCTCACCAGGGTAGACATGGCCTGACCCTGAGCCATGGCCGAGTACCAGCCGGGCTCCAGAGCCCGAAAGCCTTCGCCCAGTTTTCTGGTGACCATGATGGGCCAACCGCCTCGATCGTCCTGGTTACGAAGCAGCCAGTCGCTGGCCGCAAAGAAGGCAGCCATGTGGGCAGTGGTGGAGATGGTGACATTGTCAACAAAGCCCCGCCCGTTCAGGACCAGTCGCACCACCCGCCGGGGCATGATCTGTGGACAGATCCAACAGGACAATTAATCAACCATCCCTCACTGTACTCATCATTTAAATTGTAATAAAGGTACGTTTAGGACCAGAAGGTTGGACTCTGACTGACCTTTGTGGCCTTCACAGCCTTGGTGTTGGACAGGCCGACGCCCTTCCTGAGGTCAGTGAGCAGGTCTCTGGTCAGAGTGCTCCAGGTGGTGCGTGAACCAATGCCATAGGTGATTTCCCGATCTTTGAAGGCAATAAGCTGTGTGCTGGTCACATAGTGTATGGTGAAGGGGGGGCCCTTCTCCGTGGTCTCCAGGACCACCGACACGCTGCCGTTGGAGGTGAACTTGATGTCCAAGCTGAGAATGAAGTCTTTTGAGTTACCCAGTTGGAGGGACACACCCTCTGAGGACTCTGTGGTGGAGGGGGGGGACAAGGGTGTGACATAGAGAGCAGGGTTAAAAAGGTGTGAGCGAGGCACTAATATTGCTCATAACTACCCCATTTAAGAGTCAGACAGGAAGAACCATGTGTTTTATTATTCTAGTGAAAGATTATTTCTGTAAGGAGCGACTGAGGAGACAGGAGACACATCACAAGCACATCCGTCCTACAAGCACCTACAATCCCAGGAAAAGACTAAAAGCCTAACCTCATTCCACGGATTTTAAGAACTTCTGAAAAGAGCTATTTTTAGCCACACCGACTTCCGCGCACATTCTTTGGCTGGTGCATTTCTGTGATGTCTTTATCCTCCAGTCCACACACAAAACACACCGTTTCAAAGAGAAATGACCAACAACCGAGCTGAAACAAAAGCCTTGCTGCTTATTAGCGAGCCTCTTTCATTCATGATGCTATGAGAGAAATCCTGAGATCCACAGACGGACGAGTGAGTCTGGCAGCTTGGATGAGTGAAGGACTTGTCTCCATCTTGGTGATCGTCGCTTGATCAGATGATGGAATGTGGCTATGCTGCTGCCTGCCTCTACAGCCACCAGCTGCTGTACACGGCTTTTTTTTTTTGTAAGAGACACTTACAGGATCAATTAGGAGTGAAAAATCCATGATAACTCAAGCCATCCATCCAAAAATAGTCCACATTAGCCGTGAGAATAGCTGGATGGTATCTTAATAACACAAACAAGTCAACAATCCTGTGGAAGTTGAGCGTCTTTGCCCTTTTTTCTGTCCTCCGAGCACTGCTTCCATAAAGGGTAGGAGTCAAGGAAAGGAGGTTAATGGGATGACGGATCCTTGAAGGCAGAAGGATGGAGAGAGTGAAAATAAATCAGGAGTGAAATGACAATTGCAAATCAGGGTGCTCTCACATGAGGAGTGGAGAAAGCGGAGGCAGATGAAGGCGTCTGAGACACAAAGGCAGTCGATGGGGAGGAAAATGAAGGAGAGAGCCAGTCTGGCAGGGGCCTCTGGATGGCTACAGCTCTTTAATGCACTCATAAATCCATTACTTAAGGCAAAGCAGAGAGTAAGTGGATTTGTACTCTGGCCTCTGTGATTACTGTGGCATCAATAAAGGATGGGCAGGGAGTATAGAGGAGATTTCACCTCCTCTGCTGCGCTCTGCTGTCTGGCTGTTCAGCAATATGGCAGAAAGGAGAGATCCACAGGGAAATACGTCAGCAGAAAGCCAACGCCCGTACACATCAAACACACTGAACGCGTGTGCCGGCCACAGACCCAGGTGACCAAAGGACTTGTGGTCCCTCAATGCCACCTATGAAGCTTTGAAACTACCACCACATGTGAAATATTTGTCATTTCAGCGATGAATCCCAGCTCGGCCCCTCCCCAGCTACCTACGGCTCTCCTCCCAGCTGGATGTGCCACAGGTGAGGGTTGGACTTGCAGCTGTTTTACTTGGACTTACCCCTGACAGCACAGCTCATGGAATTTCACATATTTGCCTGGGTAGACCATAATAAGCTTAGATCAGCCATGCCTTTTAATCTTACAACACTCTTGTAATCATCGATGTCCTTTAATCTAAATAAACTCTTTTAACCATTAAAGCATCGACCATTTGCCATTTAAAGTCTGATCTGCATTTAAAAACTATGTTCTGAACTGCACATGAAGGGATCTAGAAAATAAAGGTGTTATACGGCTGACAGCACGCAGATGGTGGATGGGGGGGGGGGTTATCAGGGGAGGGACGATTGAGCCACTCCTCAGAACTGTGGAGAGGCTGTTCAACACTGGTGCCCTAGATACAGTAGCAAGAACTGAACAGAAATTATAGGGGAAAGAAGGAAGGAGCGGAGGAAGGCAAAAGGACAAAATGGAGCAGAAAATGAACAACTGTATTTGCCGTCGCAGTAGGACGTGGAGAAGAGATGAGATGAGATTAATGTTGAGGAGGAGAACAAAAGGGCTGTGAAGACTGAAGAGCGCTGTAGGTGGGCTGAGGAGTAAAGATGGAAGCTGGGTGATGTCGAGGAAACAGAACTATGGTGGTGAGATGGGGCCAAATGAGAGCGGGAAGTGAAGGAACACATGAAAAAAGTTTGGAAAAGAGGAGAATTACACAAGAGAGGGAAGTCATAGATTCACCTTTAGCTCTGGGTTGGATCACTTCTGTTAACCTTCTCACAAAGTGAGCACTTACTGGTGTTAAGGATAAAATGGTGTTAAAACAATGTTCAGAAATGATGTCACAGTCTGATGTTATTGTGACGCGCTGACGGGTTGGGCCTCCGCTGGGCTCTGGCACATTTTTGCACACTTTGCTTATGAATACTTCAAGTTTGATACCAGACAAGAATCCCAATCATTCTCTTCAAAAACACTGATTTCCAACAACAGATGCAGAAAATTCCGGTCCACTTGCTTTGATTAAAGCAGACTTGCCGATGAGCCACCAGCAACATGCAAACAGTGATCGAATCAAGCAGCCTTGAGCATCATTAATCCTGCGACCAACAAACAGAATTAAGGTTAATTGACAAGTGCAGACAATGACCTCCCTCTTTCAAACACTGCTGTTCACGCTGTGCATATAAACCCGCTGGCTGGAGGCATTTCTGTCTGGTGCCATTTTCACGGAGCGTTTAGATGACGCAGACGACGGCTATTGAATCACAATCTCGGAGAGGAGCTCAGCCGGTGGACTGTGGAACGTGCGCAGTCTGACAGTAATCTGGCGGTGTATCCGTGACTCACTGCAGACAATCATCCAGTCCTGAGGGCGTAGCTGCGCGAGGAGCCTCCTGACAGTCACTTAACGGGAGATAAGCTTCATGCCCCGAAGCCATCTGGGCTCACAGGAAGTCTCACGTACCTTGAGCGTTGAACTGGCGCACGGAGGTAGCCCGGGACTTGTCATGGACACGGCTCAGACTGCAGCCTTTTGGCACACTCCAGGGGTGTGTGATGGCCCGGCTGTCTCGCTCCTCCGCCGTATCGTAGATCTCCACGTGGGGGGGGCGCTCGGTCAGGTTTTTGCTGTAATGGCTCAGGCCGTACTGGGCGATCTGGATGGCGTAGAAGTAGCCCTGAGGGCCCCACTGAGTGGAGAGAGGCACGCCTGGTTTAGAAGGGATGAGATAAGGATACATTTAAACCTCTGGTCAGCTGAGCGCTTTTACAACATGTTTGTTATTTAAGCTTCTTTTCTGTGTGGGACAGACAACAACTGACAATTTATGTAAACAGATGACATGAGGATGGATTAAATCTGGCCAATTTTTATTTATTTTGAGAAAAACAGCTTTCATATTAAGCCCAGCTTAGTTGGGAGGACTCATTGTAGAGAAATAGATTTATTGGGAAAATAAATTATTTTCCACACTGGAGCAATAATTTAAGCCGTTTAATTATTGAATGGCTTGATGCTGTGATGAGATGGTTTCCTTCCTGCTGTCTATAACAGTGCAGAGGGCTAGACAGCCTAACCACAAACCATCAGTCCAGTGAAGTGTTTCTGGTGACCAAGTGTGTGAAGAGTCAAAATCGTGTACAAGCCCTCTTCTCCCTGAGCTGTACTTGACCAAGTATGACTGAAATCTTTTAGACATTCTGCCATTCCCGACTTGTTCCTGCACATCTCCCGCGACAGCTTAAGTCAAATGACTGTCAAAAGCCAAACCTGTAACGCGGTGCTACTCACTGAATTACACCAACTAATCCACGTGAAATTGACTGCTAAGCTTCAAATACTTTCAGAACTTCCCCAAAGTTGAGTTCAAGCCTCTAGTCTTTAATCCAGAGGATTTCCAATAAATGACCGTGGGACTATGGCGAGCAATTAATGCTCAAATGCCACTGGAATAAGACGCAAGGTTTGACAACCCAGACAACCAGAGGAGAACCAAAGGACGTTTCTCTCCTCCCTCTTGACTGTGAACCAAGTCCCAAAGATCTCTCTTGAGTTTCTAACCCTCAACTACAGGGACAGGAGGCAAAGCAAAGTTACTCTATAAGATAAATATAATAAACATCTAAAAATGCTCTCAGAGGAAACCATTAAGATAATTTTAAAGAGTGAACAGCATAAGTGCTGCAGCTACTTTCATGGAAAAGGTCAATCACATTATTTAATGAATATTGCCAAGAGTACAGTTATAAAAGCCCTTCCAGAAGTAGCAGGGTGTCTTGGGAGAGAACTGCTCCCACGACCTTGTTAGGTCCAACAGTTCCTCAGACTGTGACAGGCCAATTAATGAATTGCTATATTCACTTATAAAAATATGCTAAACTGAAAAGAGCAGTATGCCTGTCTACATGGAGAGCTAAATTTAGGAGATCCTGGAGCTTAATTAATGGACGGTGAGGAGTGAGTGTGTGTCCAGGGGGAGACACATTATAGGCGATATTTTAACGTAGGAATGTTCTATTGAAAATGTAAAAGATGGAGAAAAAAATTGCTCTGTGATCTTCAAAGGCAGGAGGAGTATCTATGATCAAACCACTGATATTTGAGGACTGTTCCGTTATGAGAAAGTAGTTAAGCTAGAAAACATCTTACCTTCCACTCCACTGATACACTTGACCCGGTCCCGAACCTCCACATTGTAACCTTCAAACGACATGAAGACCCCATCGGGATGGTACGGCTCCCGCTGTGTGTAGACCTTAGAATAGCTGTGCTGGAACTCAAATCGGTCGTAGCCGTCATACTGTGCTACTTTGCCGTACACCTCGAAGTATTTTTCCATCCAGCCGAAGGGCATGTAGATCTCTCCTCCGGCCCGCCGGCATTTGATGCTGGCCTCGTCGTTGATCAGGCAGTCGATCTCTTCGAATTTGGAACCACCGACAACGGGTGGAGGCTCTGGAGGTTGTGGGGGGTGCTGCTGGCTGCTTATACTGGAGTCCCCCACCCTGGCGCTGGGAGCCACCAAGGCGGCATGAGGCAGGAACCTGAGGGAGGTGTCGCTGGAGCAACGGTTCCACAGCAACACAGTGATGAGCGTGAAGAGGGCGCAGATGATGATGAGGGTCTTGTAGTTCACCCGTGCAGCCAGACAACGCATGGTAGCGGCTCGCCTGTGCGACACAGAGCGAGGAATGAATGACTGAAACAGCAGCAGAATGGCCAACCTAACTGGAGACAGACAGTCTGGAGGAGGTGAACTTTTATTGAACCTTAATTACCATCAAATCAGTGCTGAGCGATGCACCATAGAGTTTGAATCTGCACCAACAACCGCTATAAGCTCACCCTGATTAGACCAATCAGCAATCAGCTGAGCCAATCACAGACGGACCCACCTGTTTGCATTTGTAAAGCCCGATTTCATTTCTTCAGCTGGTTTTCTGTGCAATATACCATAATGTATTGGTATTTATACTTAAAAGTATGCAACTATTGTTTCAGATGTAAACCTCTGCAGTGATAATGGAGGAATTAAATTTACCTGTATCTGATAGTGCCTTCTAAAAATAAGCCAAGTTCTGTGGTTTTAATTTTAAAACAGGAAAATTCTGCATGCAATGTCTTCATATCTCTTAGCACGAGTAATATCTGCCCTTTAACCGTGTAATAATAATAATAATAATAATAATAATAATAATAATAATAATAATAATAATAATAATAAAATTCCTTAGGACTGTAAACATCTGAAAATGCTCAGATTTGTTGGTGACCTCAACAACAAAAGGGGAAACTCTGACATTTTCAGCAAGAAATCAATATGCATGCATGAGGCTTGCTGCTCTGTTCTGAGTACAGCTCACTGCTCATACAAGTTACCATGGCTGCGATTACAGTTCAGGCCTGATGACAGGAGAGCAGAGAAAAACCATCACCCCTCCCAGCTTTCAATAGCTCCCGTAAAGCTAGAAGCTTTTTAAATGTCAACGCAATTACAGGATAAAAATTCCCAACAGAAGTGAGAATATTAGAGCTGCGCTATTGTTTGAGCAGCTTCCACCTAAAATCAAATACAACTTCATATTTTATGTTTTAGATATTTCGGAAGAGTGGCTGAGTTGACATGCATGTATCATAAACACTCCTTCCTTTGTCTCCAACACGCAACTTAATCATATCTGCAGGAGCGATTTTTAGATTTAAATGCTTACTTTCATTTTTTATTCAGCGGTGGACGGGGGAAAAAAGAGCACTGGTGCATCTCTGCAGATGATAAATTATTGCAACAAAAAAAAAAATCTATTGATGATATTTAGAAAAATGTCAGCCTGGCGCTGTGATGAACGATTGGACCAGCAGGAACTCTGACAATGCTGACAATGTGAGTCGTGGGCTCGAGGACTGCGGCCTGAAAGATAAGTAGGACCAGTCCTGTCAGGACACAACTATAAATAATTGGTCTTTTTTATCACGATCTCTTCCTGGAGTGGCACTCAGTCTCAGCGTGGAGAGGTTGTGCAGAACAGAGCTCATCCAATAGGGCTGCTACAGCGAGAAGCTTCATATACAGGTGACTCACTGGGAGACGGGCAGGTAACACAGGTGAGCACGATGCCAGGTGGACCCATGTCACACACATGGGTCCACCTGCTAGACAAATGAATCAAAGAGCGATGCGAATATTACCATATTTCAGGACGTGATACTGGACATTAAGTCTTTGTTGGGCGATATATGGGTTTTTCCTTATTGCATGCCGCAATGTCTTCAAAATGGTGCACACAGCCCCACTGGAAAGACCAACATTTTTAAATACAAATGAAACAAGAGGCAAACACCAAGCGATAGTGATGTGAGTGTGCAGAGAGCTGACTGATCAAACAGCAGAGCTGAACTATATTTCATTAAATTAAAAATGACAGCAGAGGAAGCTGCAACATTAAAATGAAGGATATGGCGAAACACTTCAGAAATTCCACCCATCAGGGCTGATATATCTTGTGAGGCTTCCAGAATACATCAAGTGTGTTTTTTTCAGAAGGATCTCGGTGAGGACACCATTTGAAGTAGTTGAAAATGGGAGGAACTGAAAGATTCTGGTGCAGATTAAACATTACAGTGTCAACATTGTCCCTTTGATTGGGCTCCCACTCATGTATAGACACTAACCTCAGATTTAATCCCATGGATACAAGCCCGGGGTGATGATCCATCTATCACAGATAACCACACAGACATGTGACTGGACCCAAGTGGAGAACCGGCCCCGTGAGCGCAACAAATAAAGCCCATTCCCATTTATTTCCTTCTTTAATTCAACCAGGTCAAAGTCTCCTTCAGGTTTGAGTGTCTCATTGGTTGATTATTCCAAGACAACAGTGAAAGACAAACAAATCCATCCCTTTAACTTGGTCTTAAAACATTAAAACAAACTAAACTTCACGCATCCTGAAGTTTACAGATTAGTTTGGGCTCCACTTGTGTTTGTTACACACATTCATGTGGATCGCTCTGTTCAAAGGCAGTGTTTCAGCCACTTAACTCCGTTTCTTCAAACTGCTTTTTTTATTAGCATGTGAAACCTTACAAAGCACCCTGATGCTGTTGGGTGCTCGACAAATGGGGAAAATCACACTATGGTGCGGCCCTGCATTGATTGTTTTTTCCGTTTTAAGGAAAGTGGCGTGGAGGCATCATTTTTTGTGCGCCGCCTGTGTAATGGGGCTCCTGATTACAAAACCACAGGGCCTCAACACAACCACAGCAAGCAGGGAGCCATGAATATACATGAGGCAGCAGTGCTCATTTTAGTAAAACTAGGTTCATACTTTCACCAGCGCTGTTGGATGCAGCCTTCCAGTTGCAAGTCTTTTTAAAATAGAGGGTAGAAGAGACAAACAGTCACATAATCTGCATACAATTAGTTTTTAGAAAGGAGAAACTTCTTGATTTGACTGTTGAATAAAAGAAAAGTCATTAACACACATCGACACAAGCTAGAATAGGATCATGAGCAACAGTGCGATTGGTGTGGACACAGAGCTTACAGTATTTATGAGGACAACAGTGTTCCAGAGACAAACCAGTCTGAGCCTTAAGTGGCCGGTACCGAGGAGATCGACAGATGTTAGTTTTTATAGACTTGTTGGGGCGACCAGTGGTGCTTCATGACGAAAGATGTGTGCAAAATGTCATCGGCCTCCATCTCAGCCAGCAGCCAAATTGGATTGTAATAGCCGAGTTTCAACCCATAGAGGGCAGTCAGTCTGAGGTTTTAATACAAAATATGCCAAAATGAAACACTTTGACTCAAATGTCAAGAGCGGGACCAGAATCCATCGACAGCACTACTTCATACATTTGTCTTCAGCCAAAGAAAGTGTTACTGAGGAGTAGTTACACTTTAAAACAGCTCTGTCAAGGGTGCAACTTAGATTCCAGCTTTTAGTGGAGACTTATCTGTTGTCCTTTAGTGCATTTGTGCTACATTTGTGCTACATTTGTGCTACTGCTGCCTGATATAGCTTTGTTTAGAGACAACTGCGAGGTGAGTAAACTGCTTTGAATTTAATGTGCCTCTGTGTTTTATCTCTGGTAGGAGGATTAGGCAGGCCATTACTGCAAGCTTATAACTGAGCCCTACTGAGGGATTAGGCAAACTCCTAATCAAACGGAGGGGACGGAGGAGAAATTATATAAAAAGGTCATTAATGCATCCTTGGACAGGCAGGTCACCCAGGCTGCTTGTTCTACAAATCACAGAAACAAATGTGGACTTCGGGTAAATGGCTGGAGTTCACAAAAAAGGCTTAATTCTAAGAGGAACTAAAGATTTAAGGGCTTAAAATAAATCAGGCTGTAGGGGAATTATTGCACAGCGTCTGGGAGTACAACTAGAACAATCATGATTGTGTCAACGCTACTAGGTTAACAATCACCCCGGTTAAAAAAAAAAAAATCACATGACCTGCAGCACAAACAAATGGCACAAGAATGGACAAGTTCTGAGGTTTTTCTATTACTATTACTACTATTTAGAAACTCAGAGACAAGCACATAAATGTTTGTTCTTGCTGTGGGCTGTGAGCATACTTGCCTCTAATCCATTCACACACAGACTGAGATCAAGAACGTCATCCTGTTGACATTCAGGAGTCTTCTGGATCCTTGTGCAGTTTCCTCAGCACCTACAGACGACAGAAGACAGATAAAAGAGTCTATTATTGTTGCCAATTTGCATACTAAACATAATTTTAGGACTCATTTGGGATATCTGACGTACGCAGATACAAACAGACAACATATAGCGGGGCATGAATGGACAAATTTGTAAATAAATTACCATTTCCACAAATCTGTACTGGTCATTTCAGGACCTAAACTCCAGGATCAGTCGAAAGACTCGTCACTTTTATGCAACAACAACAACAACAGCAGCAACAAAGCTAACAAGCAACATACAAACATTCCATATCTTCTGTGCTGCCATTAGCTTAGCATATTCTGTAACTTATCTGTAACACAATAACAACTGGATCAACTTCCAACCACAGTAGTAATAAGTCACACATGCACAGTTTAAGAACGTCATCAACAGTGAACAAATTGTCAGTGACCTCAACATTAATGTTGTGTACATTAGGACAAAGAGAAAGGCACATTTGCAAATGCTAGTGTGATTAATTTATAGGCTTTTTGGACGGTGGAGACATTAACGGACGACCAATCAATGAGTGCAAATTTGCAGCGTGACACTGATACGTTT
The DNA here is from genome assembly GCF_901000725.2 of Takifugu rubripes. Lineage (NCBI taxonomy): Eukaryota > Metazoa > Chordata > Actinopteri > Tetraodontiformes > Tetraodontidae > Takifugu > Takifugu rubripes. Next base: position 14,246,611 of record NC_042297.1, on the reverse strand, counting down.
CTCTGTAATTAATCTCACCAATGCATTTCAGGTCCCCACTGAAACAGGCCATTAAACAAAGGAAAGTGCTAAACTGTCACACCCAGGAGAAGATATTGATCTTTCTTATGAAATGTGCTTATTGACAGAGCACTTAAATTAGATATTGGAGGAATAAAACCAGCTGGGCTCCCTCTGACGCTGCATGGTCCGCAGCAGTTTTACACTCCTTGAAGGAGATGGAATGAGATGAGCTGCAGTGCGCTGGAGGATGGGAATGTATGACAATAAACAGCAATATAATTAAAGGAACACATTCAATGAGTGAATGCATCATTCTGACACTGTAATTACAGTCAAATAAATACACAGGCTGGGAATTCTCCAGCATTTCCTCTCTCTAACACAGGTTGATTACAAGAGCATTACAGCAAGGAACTGGTGCCATGTTAGTGCCCAGGTGATCAAATCCATCTTAATTCAATATTTAGACACCGCATGCACACTGGTACAAATCACGAAATAAGATCCGGCCCCAGTTTGCAGGCCCCTCTCGGAGGAAGGAATGCACCTCAAGATTTAGTTTCATCTTTTAATCATGCACCATTTCTGTACAAGCAGGAAGTTTTGTGCAGCTCTTTGTTGGGCCTGTAGAGTGACTTGGCTTCCATATATCTGGACCATCCATCTCTCTGTCCTTTAACAATTTATACCCCAACATTAGCTATAATAGTCAAGATAGTTGGAGGCAGGAGCCTGATGCCACAGAAAAATACACCCTGTGTGAGTCTAGATGCCCTGCCTGCATCTGAAAGGTGGCCAGCAGGTGGGTAAAGGAGGACGAAATGTCAGCGGGCGATCAATACACCCTGGCTCCTCCGCCATCGTACTGAGGCTTGTGCAGCACACCTGCTGCAGACAGACGACGACAAGAAAATGCGAGTTAAAGAAAGGGTGGGGCCTTTCATTACCCTCCTGCAGTATCTTCTGCACCATCCCTGCTGTTCCTCCGGCTGCATTTCCCTCCAGACATCAGCGCTCTCTGAACATCTGGACGCTGCTGTGGTTTCATTTGAAGACGCCTCTAAGCAGCCGACATCAAGTTATTTAATCAGTGGTAATGGCAGATGCTATTGTGGTGGCATTTTAACTTTAAAATTAAGCCTTTTCTTTGCTTTGCTGCAAAATAGATTTTTTTAATAGCCATTCCTAAATTTGCATTGGTGCCCAGCTGTAAACAGAGACGGGTCTGGTTGATTAGATGTTGTCGGTTCTGGACTCATTTAACCAGAAACAAAGCTGTATGCATTATTTTTTAAATCTAGAAGTAGCTTCTAATTTATATAATTGAACATTCTATATGAATGAACATGAGCTGTGCACGCCGTCCCACTGCGCCGACTCCATTTTTACAGCCTTCACATTTTGTTCCATTTAATTGACCTTTCTTGAGCAGAAGGTTGACACCTTGCATATGAATCACGCAGGCCAAGTTTATGGCTCTCTCCTGAGAACATTAGACCGAAGATATTTCCTTGCCTGACAGAGAACAATGTTGAGTCATTCGCTATTTTAGCCGCTCCTCATTTGCTGCCTTTCCTGACACAAGCAGTCATTCATCAGTACTTGTGGTTTGGAGAGAGAGCGTTGAAGACCCATCTGCTGGGCATTCGTAATACGCCCGTTTTCTCTGAGGAGTCCGAGCGCGGCCAAACGCTGATTATCACACCGCTCGCAGCGTCCTGGTGGCAGCCATCACTGACCATCTGAGGCCCGAGAACTGTTCGCATGCAAAGAGAAGAGCTGGTTTAATTGAGATTTCTACTTGCAAAATGACATAATTAAATGTGATCCTTCTGATTAGAGAGGAAATGAAGTGAACAGCTGCTTATTCGTACACAAACAGGCAGAGTGGAGACATTTAGAAGGATGTTTTCAGATTCCTTTTCTTTAATCTATGAATTACCTGTGTTTAATAGGTGGAGGAGAACATTTAAGTGCCTTCTACTTGCACAAGGGAGCAAACATTATTTGCAAGCTTTGATTAACCAGCTCAGCTTCTATTAATAAGATTTTTTTTTTTTGTAAATTTTGTTGCAATTCTCTCGACACAACCATCTCAAATAAAACCCGACCTCTTTAACACAAGTGTGGTGCACTGGCTCATGAACCACAGCCCCCATGCCAACCTCGTCCAAGACTCGAAACATTCGAGCAAGTTTCACGCTGGATTACAGGGACAAAGAGGGTCTCAATGGTCCGGCATCCTGTGCTGAAAGATGTGTTGTGGCTGTCACAAGTGTTCAGCATTATACACAGTAAATTCTGATGTTATTTAGTGGTGATTTGCATACATTTAGGCGCTCTGTCACTTCATTTTGTGCCTGTGAATAATGTGGGTTTGTTGCACCAGTTTACACCCAGACAGGCTGCAGCTGTTCACCCACTCTTCGCCCTCTTACACATGCAGAGACGATTTTTCATGTATTTAAAAAGTCACAGAGGGGTATTTATAACACTTCTCATCTGTCCAAGTTATTTATACATTAAATAGACATTTATTTCAGGTTGTGTGCTGCATTCAGGCAGTGGATGAACAGTTGAAGGCTAAAGCAACAAGCACCAACCGGCTGCAGGCTCTTGGGAGCCAGCCAGTATGCAAAACCAGTTGAAAACAGAAGAAAACTTAAAAACTCAAGTGTCTCAGAGAGCCGCTCCTGCTTTATGCGCCCAACTCCAAATTGGAGAAAAAAAGGATGAGAGGATTAGACTTGGAGTAGGAGGCAGAAAAGACAAGCTTGCAGGAGGAAGCCAAGATGAAAGTAAATAAAGAGTTTGGAAGTTTTCAGAAGCCGAGTAGATACCCTCGGTGCCTGTCAAGACCCTGCGGCGCTCGCCGCGGAGCACTCCGCCTTTAGCTTTGCAGGCAAAGGGCAGCGATTAAAAAAACTATAACATCATACTCCAGCAATGAGTCACAGATGGTGGGAAGAAATATAAACACACGACCTCAAGTAAACCACTTAATGAAGCAATGAGCTCTGCCCGAACCGTGAGAAAGCAAAGAGGAAAAACTGTAAATCTGCAATCGCTGCGATTGTGTCAACAACCTTTGCTTGATCCACCACTAACTCTGGCAGGAAAAGCAGCTCATTTAAATTTCGGGACCAAATAGATGCAATATTTCCACCCAAACTGCAGGTTGTTCTCTTGCGTAACTGCTTCATCTGTCTGTTAGTATCCGTTTCCATCTGTTTCACTGGGTGTAATGAACTGTAACCTCCGGGGACTGCAGCTTGCAGAAAGAACACAAACTACTTTGAAGGAATTACATTCTTTTAATGTTGGAATTTTTGAAATGAGGAGCAAACCAGAGCGATTTCCAGATGAACACCACCCAGGCAGCCCTACCTACTGCGCAAGAATCCATAATTCATCTGAGGAGGGAAGGAAGCTCTGGCTGACAAAGTGCGAAGAGGCAACTGACACATGTGTGCGTCCTTTAGCATCTGTGCATCTGAGAAACAACTTTGAACTTTTTGGTAGCACCGGCACCTCAGTGTGAGCGGTGTAAAAGCACAGGGCTGCACCCCAGCTGTCTTTTATATGAAGGCAAGGCTTGCATCTTCAGAACCTTGTTATTTCTCTGAAAAGGCCACCGACTGGATTAGAATATTAAGCAGCTCTTGCCATCGGAAATCAAAAGGACTTTGGAAGAGAGTGGGAAGCTTCAAAAAGACTTTGATGGTATATATCGCTCCATCTCCAGCAGATATGATGGAATGAAGGAATAGAAAGACTGGAACAAAGAGCTTCTGAGAGTGGAAGGGTGACAGGGGTTATTCTTCTCTGGATTCTGCATAGCATTGTTTCACAATCGCAACAGTCTCGCTCTTAAAATGTCAGGACTTCTGACTGAAAACACTAAAGGTGGGCGAGAAGCCAGATTTCAGCCCCATTTAAGGTGGGACTGACATTATCAGGCCTTGTTCTGTGTAAAGCTACGAAATACAGAGTAGCAGTTCATCATGATTTGAAGAACTAGCAAAGCTAAAGGCCGATAGGATACCGTTAATCAAAAAATAGAGCGATCAAAACATCTGTGCACCAAACATCTGGTCCAGATGGAACACGCGGTTATCAGTGTAGCCCTGATGACATCTACAGTCAAACTGGGACACTGTTGCAGGTCTTTGCTGCAGATACAATGAGCGATCTGGGCGTTTAAAAAAGAGAAAAGACTGGGGAAAACATGTTGGGGAAGTGGGGCATCAAAATGTTTCGGCTCATTCATCTCCAAGTGCAGAGCAAAAGCAAGACACCCAGTTCTGTCCTATTTGCAGCCATGAGGAATCCAACCCACATTTACAGTATTAATAAGTAAAGTAGGAGGAAATCTGCTCAGCTGCAGGAAAATTATTAAAGACTGTGTTTCTGCCAAAACACGGTAAATAAAACTTCCCAAAAACTTTTACAATTTCAGCATTTATTAATTCATGGGCTTTTTTTTTTTTTTTTTAAATTGTTTTTCCCAAACATAATGCTTGCATGAGTGTTAGAGAAACTGTTGATTTAATAGGAAACCTCCTGTTTGCAGAAATGCCAGAGATGAAAGTTGGCCTGTTGCAATAGATCCTCCCTTTGTCACAGGAATAAATAAGCCGTTGACCTTCAGTGCTGCTTCTACCTTGTCCCTACAGACAAAAGAAAGAAAACCTCTGATTTTCATGTTTAACTTGACAAATAAAACTAAGGATCTTAAAATTCAAAGCACATAAAATGACAGCCTTGGATGGTTGAGCATAGGAATCTACCAGAAAGGTCGAGTCTGGAGGTCAATCATCCACACGGTTGAACATGTCTGGCATGGAAAGATTTATGGGTTTGTGGTCTAAGAACATGAAGATTCCATTGAGTGGAGGCTCTAAGTGTTCCCTAGGTGTTCCCTAATCATGCTGTTACAGACTCTGGCACCAATCATGACCTTGATTAGGAATAAGTGTTTTTTTTAAATTAAAAATTGATGCATTGATTATTGAGAAGGACTGCAAAGTCAGCCTGTAAGACACACGGCCCACTGCAGTAAACACCGCCACAGATCCGGCTTCACTTTTGTTCTGAGCCACAACAAATAGGTTCAAATCTACAACCTAATATGTTGCATAGCCGCTATTAGCTGCAACCAAGAAAAGCCCGATCATTATTTCTTATAAACAACCACAACAGCATTAACAACAACGGCAACAACGCAGCCGATTGCATTTCATCTGCATTCATTCTCCCAAATCAGCCGGGCTTCCTCTGGCGGCAGACTCCTCTCCTCATTAGACCGATAAAACTGGCTGGAGATGTGACATTGAGATAGTCAAGGTCCATCAAATTTGTCAGCGGTAAAAGAGCTGTCAAAGATGAGCTGAATGGTGATGTACTGCTCAAGCATGCGAGCGGCTCCGCAGTGATGTGCAGAGGAGAGGAGGAGAAATCCATCTACTTTGGCCGTGCAGCAAAGATGCATTCAGAGTGTCAGATGTGGACAAAAGCAGCTTTTACACCGCCAACATTACACACACCTACAGAAACATTCACAAATGTGAAATACCGTCATTAATAATCACCTCACCTCCTGATTTAATCCTATTGGAACGCTGAATTTAAAGACATTCTTGCTGTTTGCATTATTTTAAATCGGGTAAAAATACTGTGTCATAGTGTCCTTGTATATTTTAAAGACTGGGACACCATCTCTGACAGTTCCACTTACAGAAAACAAGGTGAACTCTGAGGAACATGATGAAATAAATTATTTTAATGGCTAAAATGTGAGTGTTTCAAAGCCCATAAGAAAATAAATTGCTTAAAAATTTGGTTCGTTTTGCCTTTTGGTGCATCTTATCACGGTGGTTGGTCCCTGTGGGTAATTCAGAAAGAGCTTTGGAGAAAGGCTGATGATGCAGAAGCACCAGAAGCAGCAAAACACTCCTATCCCTCCCATATTAATATGTCCAACCAATCCAATAAACTCCTAACGGGTCTCCGGGGCCAAGGTTAAACCTTGTACCACAATGAAGGTAATCTTCATTTGCAAGCCTAATCAAGTGTCAGCGGCACAGCAAAGGAGGGTCGCGGACAGCTAATTTTGTCCAGGATAGGTGTCAGAGCTTCAGACTCCCCCAGTTTGCTAACGTCAGACGATGTTTAGTTGAAAATACTCTTAAGGAAATTAACCACGAGTATCCACAGATGGCTGTGAGGTTAACCTTGTGCAGCTCATGAAAACCTGTTAAACCGGTTAACCGTGTCTTTAAAAAGGAGAGAAGCAGCAACATATAATACAGAACTCGACTCTCAACGGAAGGCAGTGGATTTGTACACTCAAGTGAGACGTTTCGTTCTTGAAAATCATTCTATTGCAAACAGACTTGGAAGTTTAATACGTTCTTGTTTCTCTTCTACTTCACCGTTTCCTGAAGACACCATTCAATCAGGTTCATTTCTGTTTTATTTTACATTAAAACATTGACTTTTGATGTGTTCACCACATCTAAAGCCACAGTTACACATGAACTAAAAGACCAACATAGATAAGGGGGGGGGGGGGGACTAATTCAACTCCAAACAAGACAGCACAAACACAAACAACCAAGGACAGAGAGGACAGCAATTAGTTACTAAACAGAATATCAGACAAGTCCAGATGCCGAACTGTCTCAGGAGGCACAGCAGTTTTATCAATGGGTGGATTTAGAACTGCATTTCAAGTTAGCGTCGAGATAAACCTCTTCAAAAAGCTCAGCTGCAGTTAAAGGTGCAAGTAGCATCAAGAGGCCCCTCGCCCTTCTCCAAATCTCTTGTTTCTACTCTGCCCTGTTGTTTTTTTAATGAAACACTAAACACACTTCCTGTGGTGCCCTTACAAACCTCTGGAAATCCTGTTTGGGCTTAACAGCTCATGTTGCCAGCTACATGCACAGTATGTCTGATAGGATCGGTTCCTTTAAAGCCAAAAGAAGGATAAGTTGGCCGTGTTGGCTCGCACCTTCTGACTGAACCGGGGGCAGCTGGTGCCGAGCACAGAATGGGCTGGAGGAAGGTGCCTGGGGTGGGGTCACGGCTCCAAAGCACACACACGAGCAGCCTGTTTGTTGTCTTCCAGGAAGGCTGTGGGTGGCTGCACTGACATGGTCACAGGGCAAGAGTTCAGAGCAGCAGCAACCACGGAGAATGCTGCTCCACGATGTGGTCAAACCACCTGATTTTCAACAACAAGTTGTGTGGAAAAGCAAGAAAACAAACAGCATTAGTTTTACATTTCACAGCATTACTGTGAAATGTAAAACTAGGTGATCATTGTAAACTGACACAGATAATCTACTTATTTATTTTTTAGGTGATATCATTGATAGCACCTTTAACCATGTAAACAATGAGGACAATGGTATGTATTTAATCTGGTTTATCTCTGACGGTTGATACAATGTAAAATGTGTAAATCCATAAAGATTTTACACTCAGTGCAGTCTAACGTCCGTCAGTTACACCTCCAAAATGTGAGCGTCCTGATTCTTTCCCATCCTGTCCAATATAGGAAGAAGTGCTTGACACCAGCTTCACCTCACTGCTTTTCTGGTTCACAGGCACTGAATGAAACCAGACATTCCCCACGGCAGGTTTCAGAGACGCTCGCCAGATTGGCTTCCAGAGTTCAACACTAGCTGCCAAAAATGGAGAGCGGAGTTGTCTTTTTATCAAAGATTAAAACTTTAGCAACAACCTTGGACTAATTGCAACCCAGAACGATCAGTTACCAGGTCACTGAGAATAAGAAATATTGGGTGGAGCCACACACACACACACACACGCACACGCACACACACACACACACACACATTGATGAAAATATCTTTTCATGCTTTAGTCCACTGGCTCCTAAGCACAAAGTGAAGAATGTAAAGAATTTGGAAGAATTTGGCAACCGGATACTTACTAATAAAACCATGGTGTTCTTTAAAATGTAAAATCATAGCTGAGACAAAGTGAGCAGTGCTTGTCATCATTACCGGCCTGCCAGTGAAGATGTATTCAATTGCTTTCACAAAAACGCTAAATTGATGAAGATCATGTCAGTGACATTACTGGTCCTTCAGTCTCAACCATACAGTGGTCATGGTGACGGCTGGGCCAGTTACTGAATCTGTGCAAAGACAACCAGCCGAACATCTGGAAAGGAAGGGAGGAAGCTGATCAGATGAAGCATAGAGCTCTGCCAAATTAACGAGCGTTACCCATCACAAATGTCTAAAACCTAAACCCTAGAATGCACAAATATTTGGAGCGTCCTAACGAGGAAGTTTCAGGAGAAATATCACTAAAGGAGAAAATATCACTAAAATTATAGTCTGGATCGCTACCGGTTACACCGTTCTTCCAAAGGTTATTGGTTCATAGTGAAATGGAAAGCAGTTCCTGTTACTCTAGAAACGCTGCCCTGAAATATCGGTGAAGTCTGCCACAATTATCTAACTATAAAAATAGCGATTTCAGCTTTAAATGTCAATGTAATTACGCTGGGCAGCAGCAGTCAAAGGCTGGTCGCTCACCAGAACTAAAGTTTGTCATTGAATAGTTTAAAAAAAGAAGAAGAAGAAGAAAGGGAAAACTTTGGCTTCCTCTTTTGCAGCCACCTCATCACAACATAGCCTCTTGATGAGGACAAGGTTTGCAGATCGGATCCTCTCCAGCTAAGCTAGTGAGCCAGCAAGTGCTACTTTCCACTAAACAGATGTATCGTTAGCATACTAGCTAACAGGGGTGTGCATTCCAGACACAAAGTCAACAGTGAGCTTGAAAGTTCCCGCATTCCTCCTCCCCTTCCTTCAACAAAATTGCTCAAACTCAAGCTTAGAGCAAATATTTCTCACTGGGGACAAAGAGTGTGGCGAGGGTGAAGCGTGGCAGAAGAGGGCAGCAAGGTTTAAATGTTGTGAAACTGTGGAGAAATATCTGCTAGCACTGCTTATGAATGTGTGGAGAGAAGGAGCCAACAAGCAACCTTACCTGCACGATAAAACGGTGTCCACCGGAGCTGAACCGACGGTGTCGTCTGCAACAGTTCTGTCGGGTTTGTGGGCAGTTTCAAACAGCCCTGTTTTGTTTCAGGCGGAATTACGGCTCAACCGAAGGCACCAAGCTGACAGCGCTGCCTCCCAACAGCGACTGAACACACTTTAATGCTGCCTCTCGCTGAGAGGGAGCTGGAGTATCGCGAGAGAGAACGAGATCACGGGAACACCTGCGGTCCAATCAAATCGGTGGCCAGAATCCAAGCGGTTGTTGTCAAAATAAGATGAAATAAAATGAAATGCCTATACAGTAATTTAAAATTACCTAAAAATAATGTTTAAAATAACAATTTCCTTAAAATAATCGCACAGCTATTGGACAAAGCGAGGGCTTATAATAACAATATTGAGCTCTTTCTTTTGTTGCAAGTTATATTATTAAAAAGAACAAAAACAAAAACCTGTCTGACTATATAAATTTTTTTTTTTTTTTTTTTTTAAATCATTCAGTAGTTAATGGCTTGTATGAGACCTACATTTTCCCCGCTGAAAACTTGTCTGGGGTTATTGTGAATGATTAAGGCAGACAGCGCTGGACTCATTTGAGGGGGAATAATGAGAAATAAGTGCAATTGTTGCTTTCCTTGGGCTCATAGGTTCTATTTAGGCTATGAATTAAACAAATGAGCCTACCCTTTTCTTTAGTATTCAACCCGATGCCTTTTCTGATATACAACATTAAAAAAGAGCATTGAGGAAAAAATGACAACACAATAGGGAGACACATCTGGTGTACAAAACATCCACAATACAGGAGAGTCTGTTGTATGTCAGACTTTCACTGTTACTTGACTGATGTTATGTTATACATAATGTCTGCATACAAAATGATCTAAGTGTACTTGACATTTCCAAGAAACACATGCTAGTAATGAGGTACCATATTCCAGTTTGAATGTTTTGACTAGAAATAATGAGCAGAGGCAGATTTAATGAGCTCCAGAGGGTCACCTGGTGATCACTACATTGTCCATTTCTGACAAGACACATCTATCTTTATAAAAAATACACCCTTCTGACTTTTTAATCGACTGTATAGAATCATTTCCAGTGACAACAGATGTGACAGTGAAGGGGCTGATAAGAAGGGAATGTGGCCTCACTGCTCATTTCTTGTCAATGAAAATCAGCTTTTTCATTATTCTGTGTGTTCCGTCACTTTTGATGAACGGTACATATGTTGCTGTTGGAAATGCAGATGTGAGAAGGCAAGTCTAGGATTAGACAAGCAATTCAAAGTAGATCACATTTATTTTGTCCAGCTGTAGCAGAAGAACTGATGTGAGGTTCAAGAAGGATGTCAGGCATTCGATCCCAAACCTTTAATGTGAGGAGACATTAAAAACATCATCGATGATAAGCTCAACTTTTCAGACTGAGGCTTCTCATTTAAAATACAGCAGAAGGAGATGAACCAGAAAGCACAGGTCTTTTTAAAAACATGAACATAAAGTTGATGCCTGCTGATGAAAATGAGCACCTGCAGCCAGGAGGGACGACGGGCTCTCCAGGCTTTTGTAGAGAGCAGCAACCCAAAAATGACTGTCTGACTGAGATAAGGTGCTCAAATCCCAGAATTCATTTTATGTGCTCTTATTGGAATTCCAAGTCCGATTCTCATTTTAAAATTTGTAAAAGGGGAACAGGTGCAACTGGCCCTATCTCACATCAACCGTGGCACAAGAAAGAAATAGATGGGCAGCCTATGGGGAAGAAATGGTGGAGTTTCTACGGAGGGACCTATTTGGAATTGGATTTTCTCTTCCATTAGACAAACAATGGCTGGTTTTAATTCCGCTGAGTGATTAACACGTTTGATATTTTAGACAGGGATTTCCTGAGCGCAAGATAATGATTGCAAATGAGAAGTTTGACTGTTTAACAAAGTGCGCAGAGAGCCGCGGAGACCATTCAGGCTGAGAACACCGAGATGCTGATTTGCATTTACAGACTTTGAGGATGCTTGTGCAGCTCATGAAAGAGGTAGAGCAAAGGGAAATGATCAGATGCTAATTTTCACACATGGCACCGGTTTAGCTTTCAAATGAAATCACTGTGCGCCACCTTCTTATCAACGTTTTCTAAACAATGCATTCAAGTATCATGTTCAGCTGAAAGAATTCAGAGAAAATGTTTGTAACAGAACCTAAAAACTTACAGCATCCCTTTTAGCATGAAGGACATTTTAAGCTTAGCTCTGCCAAACAAAGTTTCTATTTAATACCAGCTTAATATATTCAAATCTGCACATACAGAAAAAGATTTGTCGATGAAATTCTGCTCTGTGTTCAATATAAAGTGCAAAATAAACATTTGGAATAAATCAAAACCTGTTGATTGGGAATCAGACCAAAGGTGAAAGTGTGCTGGGTGCACTGGTGTAGTGGTCTCACCCAAACAGCTTTGTGGAGAAATGCAGCGAAACAGAAGATCTGGAGTCCCACATGGCTATGTGTCCGTCCCCTTTGCTGTTTACATGTTAGGAAATATGTAGGGAGCAGAAAATTGAATTGGAACAGTAAAACCAGCAGGAATAAAATTTCATAATAATTATATTCAAGAACATTGTGAAACTGAATTTTCAAATGTATTTTTATGTTGCCATAACAAAAACTCCTGTGGAACACCCCAGCTGTTTCTATATTTCCCTCACTTCCAAAGTAAAACCCTGTCCTGCCTGTTTAAGCAGGAGATTTAGATCTGACATTTAAATGTGATTTAAAATGAGATCTTTAACCAGTCGGTTGCTTCATAGACTGCAGTACAGATAGAATTCAGTCCCCTTAACAGACATTTGATTGATCCAAATGTTTGGGCTGCACGATGAGCCGAGCTTCTTTTGTCTCTTTTTGTCAGCTCTCTACAGACCATGAAAGATTCATGAGCCTCAGCTTCCATCTTTTTCCTTTTCTTTGAGTAAAATTTTGCCCAAAGATGCCACAGGAGCCAGAGTGATTTTATGATTGCTGTATTTTGTAAAGCCTCCTTCCATCTTGAAATAGTGTTCCATTAGTGATCAAACAGAAAGAGATGCAAGGAGGGTTCTTCAAACCAGAATGAATGAATGAGGTTATCATAGATCAAAATAGCTACAGATTTTATTCTCGGAATGCAAATTTTGACACCATCTGCTATTATTTGCCAATAAATAAAGAAATAAACAGATAAAAATAGTGAACTTGATTCTTATGCGGGATTTAGTTTGGTTGTTAGAACTAGTAAGCAAGGAGTGGGACTCAACTCCAGGGGCAGAGTGTAATGGGTTTAATTATGAATGTAAGACTGCATCTTTAGGGTCTGAACATTTTGTTCAACCCGAATGAGCAAATAAAAAAGGGAGGCGGAAAACACGAAGGCTGCAAGCTGGCAAAGAAAGAGAGCGCGGGCACGAATAAAAGCAGGAGTTATCTGTTGACTGATGAGACGCGCCATCGTGATCACAGGAAGCAGGAAATGGACAAAGGCAGGGGTGTAAAGTAGAACAAGACACAGGAGAAAAGGGGATCAAAAGTAATCAGGGAGCAACACATAAACTATTTATAAAAACAACTTTGGAATCCGGTGTGAAATGAATGCCTTCAGAGGCACAAACATTGTCTGTAAACCCTCCTCGGTGATTTGGGGACCTTTAAATGTTGTGCTCAGCAGTCGTATTCAGGTATTCTTATGGTGTTCCTCAGGGGTCGGTGTTGAGCCCCAAAGGGTTTTTTGATTTTTTTTGAACAACTGATGAGGTCATAAACAAGGAACTGAGAAAATTCATAAATTCACAAATACAGCTCCAGCCCAAGATCTTGAGAAACATATAATAGAAAAAGAGGTAAAATGTTTTGGAAAAAATAATTTAAAAATATGTTTTTTTTACATTTCATACATATATTTTCTGTGTTCAGCCTTGTTAAAAAGAAGGAGGCTGATAAAAGTCTGTATTTGATGGGGACACAATCTTCGCTTCTTCCCACTACGTTTTAGATATGATAATTGATTCCACTGGTATTTGATGATTTATCCATGAATAAGTTGGTCACTGTGGAAACTTTTCCTCTCCCTTTTTATTTCACTGTTTTTTCAGTCCGTCAGGGGAACTTCCAGGCATCTCCAAGTGGGGGGGGGACCTCTCTGCGGACCGCGGGCTTGGACCTGACGGAGGAGCTGGAACGTGACCTCTGGCTGACCTCTGGATTATCCTGCCTACTCACGACCACAATGAAATGTTGGATGGAAGATGCTTTAATGGTCACATGGATGAGTGAAGAGGGGAAACTTGTGGAGCAGGAACCAGGTCATGATCTTGAGTCGATGAAGGAAGCAGAAGAGTGGGAATTAACTGTTACCAAAGGGAAAACCCACACAGGCATGGAGGGAACATTGAGGAGATGTATGTCATGTTTTATACACCCCAAGAATAACAATTTATCACATTTAAGTGTCAAAACAAGCAATAAGAGGAAGAATTTTTAGTAAAAGTTCTGTAATTGAAGGAAAGCTCTGGAAACCACTAACGGCCTTCCGCTGTGATGAAATTGGTCATTTATTGTCATCCTGCAGAAATTTCTGTAACATTTCTCGTGATTCAAATAAATCCATCATGGTTGGTTACTGTTAAACTGGTGAATCATGAAAGAGCCTGTTGACAACAAATCAGTGCATGCTGAAATGCACATAAGAGACAAAAAAAACCCTCTTTAAACACAAATCTATAAACACAAGGCAGCTCATTCAGCTCAGCAAGGACTCTGGAGTTTTACAGGAAAAAGAAAATGATATAACCTCCAACCTTTACCAGTGATCCCACGTGGGAAACCGTTCTTTCTCAGCTGAGCATCTGGGAATGTCACAAATAAAAGCTGTCAAAGGCTTGAATGTGGAGGGAGCGCAGAGATGACTATAACCTCAAGCTCGTCTCGAAGGCAGACATTAAAATTCAGAGGGCGTTTTTAGAAGGCTGGTCTGTGGCACAAAAGACGACATTTATGAAATTTTGAGTCCGGGAAAAAGACACGGAGAAGGTTTTCTGCCTGTGTTGCTGCGTTGCTTTAAACTCTGCAGCAGCCTGAGTCGCTGCCTCAAACACACCGCGCAGATTATCAGAGCTGTTACAGACCTCATCAGCAACACAAAGCCATTCTGTGGATTAAAACTCTGCAAATATGCAATTAACCATCATCCAGCCTGTTATAATACAAGTAGTCAGAGGGTATGTGTTGGATGAGTGGGGGGCGTATCTTCTAAATGGAACTACGTTGATCAAACCTTTTCAGATGGTGTAATTTGGTTACAAATTACAGGAGAAACAAACCGAAACACAAAAAAAACAAAAGTATTTTTTGACGAGACGGGCAAAATCTGCACAGCAACATCTGCCTGCGTGTGTTGAACCAAAGGGAGGAAGAAACCTCATTAAATTTTAATTGTAGCAGAGTGCTGAGTGCCGTTGCCATTTACATCGTGATGCATGAGACCGTATCCTGGTTTTCGCCTCTTCTCTGCGCGGCAGCCCTGTCAAAGCTTTGCCTTTTCTATAGGCTCCAGAAAGAAATATGGACGCAGCTAATTCTGATTCTTTTAAGTGCTCACTTCTTGGATAAGTGTTGGAAGAAAGACCACTAACTAAATAAATTACTTTCGAGTTTTCACAGTCAATTCTGAGTCGGTTTCTTACACTTAGGGAAGATCTGAGATGCAGTTTTGTGAGCTGGAAGCATCTAATGAGCGGGTTAGTCCTTTCGGTCTAGAATGAGGGTTGAATTACAGGATATTTTCTTTAAAATTCCACAATCAGTTAATATGAATAATGAATGTGCTCCCTCTGTTCCACTCCCTACTGTCCCTACATGCAAGTGAGACTTGCTTTTGCAGGTAAAAGTTGCAGATCGCACGAGCCCTTCATATATTCTACAGGAACATCCCTCGGGCGGATGGAGAGAATGTAATTCACAGGAAAGGGGGGAGGAAGAGGATGGGGATCTCGCCTCGCACACGGACTGACAACACCAGCTTACACTGAGAGACAGCAGAGCCGCTGCTCACCCCACTAAGATCATGTTACACACTTCAGCAACCACAGATGGCGGGATCACACGTGTTAGCCGGGTCAGTGGGCAGCAACCAGCCGCCGCTGGGGGCCAGCAGACACTTCCAGTTCTTTACAGAGTTCTGCATAAGTGCTTGTTTCCGGGCCCAGATTAAAGACCCACAACAAGTCCATTATGATAAAGGCAGAGATGCTATAGTCAATGCACCAAAGCTGGGGACCAGCATTCAAATTACAGAGATAACTCAGGTCAGAATGTCTGATAAAAGTACTGAGGACTTCAGACTGTCCCAGAAGACAAGGACACAAACTGAGCTTTTAGAAAGGAGAAGCTCTCAGAATTTATATTTAATTCACCCTATTTTGCACTGCAGTAAAATTTGACATGCACAAAAGAGGGGTTTTATACTCATTTTCAGATGTTTAGAGAGAATTTTCCACCGTTCTGAGCGTGTTTTAGGAATATGTTTATTTGAAACAAGAATTTCAATCTTTTTGTGTGTTTGCTTTTCATACATACAGCTGGAGTCAAAATGTTATATTAAAACAATGGTCACTAAAAAAAACCCCTGCGGATGTCCAGGAAAGCTGCCAAAAGATTTCCACACAGGAATATTGCCAATTTCATCACCTACTGGTCAGTTTCCCAGACAGTTCTTTACATTCAGCAAATGAAATTACACCAAAAGGATTTGTATCAATGAGATTGGCTGTGAAAGCACAACTATTGTCAGTAAAAAAAAAAGGAGGAATGAATTTAATGTTCTTCAGGTTCAGTATAAAACAACTTTTGATATGAGGGTGATTAAAAAAAAAAAAAAAAGCCTTAATGTTTACCACATTAATTTTCTTAATGTCCACAATTAGAAAATCTTGTTATTTCTAATATCTCTTTTCGTCAATATAAACATGTTTTTTTTACACAAACTACAGATGACATCTGTGAGCAAATGTCGCCCTCTTGTGGTTCTTGAAGAACTCGCTACTATTACTGTGATGAAAACACATAATTCCATGAGATTGGATTTAAGATTTTATACATTCTATGTCCAATGACACTAACAGTAATTCTCTGGCATGTACACGATTGGACCTGTGAGTTGTATCATTATTATTTATTTTTTTTTATTATTTTTTTTTTACAAATGCTAGGGTAGAATCCCACCCTTTTTCCCCTCAAGTGACCTTTTTTGCATCCCATATTTATAATAAACAGCAGACAACAGAAGATAAAAATAATTAATCAAATGACACAATGATTTATCCAACCATTTTTTCTTCAGGGCAACTGAATTCAGAAATGGTAAAAACAAAACACTACTACTACTGAACAGGAGTTTTTAGAAAACAGTTTTCATATCTGATCAGAATTCTCCAAAATAAAATATAATGTCAGGGGTGAATGAGGGATTATCTGACAATGACTGACCTAAAAGCTCACTGTTTAGCCATGGAAAAAGACAAGAGTCTCTGTGAGGAAAATGATGTTCCTGGCAAAGTAACAAGTGGACCTCTGTTGTTTGTCCATCAGTAATAACATTAAAGAAGCATTTCAGAGGCTCTGTGTTTTATATCAGATTAAATCTGTAAATGATAACTCAAGATTCGTGAAAACCCAAGCAACCAGACAGACAACTAATGTCTGCCAAAGACAAAGTTAAAGGTTATTTTAATAATTACTGAGTCAACCATGACCATAATAAACTACATAGATATTATAGCTTAGGGCAAAAAACTAGTTCATAATTTGATTCTCCTACTATTGCTTTGTTTGCTTTAAATATTCCTATACACTTTAGCGCCAGCTATTTTTTTGTTTGTTTTTAATTCGGCTTCCAACAGCCTTCGTGGTCACAAGAATAAAATAATCAAAATAATGAAAAAACAACTACGAAATACCAATAACAAATAGCATCCCATTTAAGGAATAAATTAAGTAACCAAGTTACTGAACCCAAACTTTTTACTGCAAGCTCTCATTCAATGGATCTCTCCTCACACTAAAAAGGAAGTAGTCAGGAAGTGACAAGTGTTGGTGCTGAGTTCACCTGACAACAGTGATTTAATGTGTGTCTGGAAGAAAAAATAGTTGATAATCCTAATAGGAAAGCAAAGTGCAGCTTTGAGACACTGAGTTTATGAAGAACTCTTGTTTAAATGGTTAATAGGAATATGGAGGAAAAGAAAGAGGAGCTGCCCACTAGTAGGCAGATTGTATGCTGAATGTATCACCATTTTAACAGTTGGGTTGGTTTCACTCACTAGCGACTCTTGCTTTTCCATCTTGACACCACATTCTGAGCGAGGGCCTGGCTCCTGATTCAGATTGGGCCCATTAACAATGAATCGTGTCAGCTGGTTTGTGTAACTGCCGGCTGGCGCCACACTAAAGGATCTGCTGCCCCCTCGTGGTTGATCACTTTAAAGACAGCTCGTTCTACCCGTCCGTGCAGTTGATTTAAAACCTGAAACTAAAATGCTCCCGTTTTCGTGGAAAGCTTTTGACGCCAGAAAGCACATTTAAGTGGAAAGATTATCATTTGGCAGCAGGACGTTATTAATCATTTATTGTAATTGGGCTCATAATATTTTCAATGAACTGGTATTTGCATGTGATCTAAGGCTTTATTAAGTGAAACCATTTAACTTTTTGTCTGCATGGGATATATTATGCACTTTAGGATGTTATGTGTTTCTGAATACTGGGGCCCCACGGCTTTTGGACTTCACCTTGAAACAAGGCTGCAGCGGTGTCGACTCATCCCCTCTAAGAACACGCAGCAGGCTGGTCGGTCCCTCTCCGGTGGCGCGGATTCAGGTATTTGGGTATTACATTAGCCATGTAAACTTCAGTTAAACAACCAAACTTCGACAACAAAACCCCACCCAGTCTTCCCGGAGCGCCCTCATTGGCTAAGGCGACGGCAAATCCCTTCCCTCTTTATCCTCTCGCTCTCATTGGTCGGCAGTGACGACAATCCCGAAACGTGGTCCCGCCCACCGAGCGGATCAAGTTTGAATGAACAACAGCAGTCTGTTCTGGAGGTGCTAGTTGCATTTGCAGTAATTATTAAAAGTGTGTTATTACACCGGGGCCGCGCCGATCGAGGATGCTCATGAGGAGAAGAATTCACCTGGAGTTGCGGAACCGCACTCCGTCAGATGTAAGTTGTGCCGCGCATCTCGCTCTGTTAACGTTCCACTCTCAGCTAATGGAGAATCTTTGGTGTGATGTCTTTGGCATGGAGATGCAAAGTTTCTTGCAAGTTAAAGGATGATGGAGACGTGGGCTCTCGCTGTGGCGTACGTGTTTACAGTCGGCAGGTGCTGCGGGTGAGCGGGTCGAACTTTAGCGCGGCTCCAACATCACGTTTATGATGTGCAATTTGAGAACGTAGCACTGCTTTTTTCATGCCAGCGGTATAAACAAGGCAAGCGGTATCAGAAGCCATATTTGTAACTTTTGATCTACGAAGGCAGCCTTTTCTCGTTTCAAACCCACGCTGCCCTTATTTACCTGTTATTTGAGCCTTGATTTGGCTGAGGAAATGCATCCGTCTCAACAATTTTAAGCGTGCAATCGTCGCGTTAAGGATGCGGTTAACTCAAAGTCATGACATTATCAATGATGCATAAAGAGCACAACCTCAAAATTGTCCCCATATGGCTGCAGCCTTCACACACAGTCCACCCAAGTGTCCGACTGAATCGTTTAGCCGTTCAGGAAGCGCAGTAAGAATGATGAGCGGCTTAAATCGACGAGAACGCAGCCGACATGAGGAGCCACAGTGCGGACAGATGGTCGAATGAGAGCCGCGCTAGCGCGGACCGATATCTGCCACCGGCCATGGCGACAAGGACACAAACACGACCGCTTCGTTGTTGACAACTGTATGTTGACTTGATTTATCGACACTTTTTTTGTTTCTTTTTGACGACAGTTCGAGAGGCGAGTGATGAAAACTAATCGTCGAGCCGCGTTGTTGCTCTAGTTTTCCAGAACTAGGACAAGCCGCCATTTTACCGAGTAACAAAGGCAAGTCGAAATCCGCCGAATATCCCGTTCATTCGACACGAACGACGAACGAGTCATCATACCTTCTCATTAATAGAAGTCTACACACGCCAAGAGTCCAAACGGGGAGAGTTTAGCACAAGAACAATGAATCGTTTGCCTGGCAGCTATCTAATCTGCCTCAGCTGCCCCTCCTACTCACAAATGACCCTGTGCACGACTCGTAGGTCTCTTTCACTACGACTTGTGTTTCCTAACGTGCATCTGCGCCCTTTCTAGCCGCCCACACTCATCGGGTTTCTCTAGAACTCGACACCTAGTCACAATTCACCTCTTCAGACCAGAGAAGCGTGTCTATTTCTCCTTTTTAAAAAGCAAATAAATGACAAATACGTAATGAAAGGAGACCCGCGGTATCGCGATACTTGGAACGTTGACACAAATATGATCTCGGGAGGCCGTTTGGCTGTTCCGGGGTGATAACAGCGCACCAGTGACCGCTTATCAACATAAATGTGTTGACCTCATTTATCCTTTAGATTCTACTATTTACTAAATTACTTATAAATTAAGTGTTCAATAATATCTATTGTATGTGCTGTTTATTTACCACAGTACGTAATATTTGACCAGGTTATTTTGAAATATGCGAAGAAAATAGACAAAATTATAATTATTTTGAATTGCTGTATTGTCTTGAAAGTTGGTTTTTATGTGGTGGCCATTTTTTTTTATTAAAGCAAAGAAATGTTTCATAATCTTATGTACTGTATTTGCTCATTCTAGTTTTCATTGGTGAAAATGAAACAAAATGACAACAGCCTCTATATAAGTAGCAGCATTTTGTAGATGTTTGAATTTGATAACCCACCGTCAATATACGATTACATTAAAACATCCAAATCCAAGTATTGATAAACACTATCATAAAACAGTTTTATAATAAATTTTACAGTTTGTATTTACGTAAGCTTGTGTTGGTGTGTTTAACAGGTCAAAGAGCTTGTTCTAGACAATTGTCGCTCCAATGATGGAAAAATTGAAGGGCTGACGGATGAATTTGAGGAGCTGGAATTTCTAAGCACAATCAATGTTGGACTCACAACAGTCGCCCACTTGCCGAAGCTAAATAAACTCAAGAAGGTGGATTTTCTTTTCTTTTTCCAAGGTTACAATATTTTTTATTCTACCATTTTCAAACACACTGATTGTTGATTTCGTCAACAGCTCGAACTCAGCGATAACAGGATCTCAGGAGGGTTGGAAGTTCTGGTGGAGAAATGCCCCAACCTCACACATCTCAACCTTAGCTGCAACAAGATTGAAGATCTCAGTACAATAGAGCCATTGGTAAGTGAGATCCTGGGTTAAAAAGTAAAAGTGCAGCAGAGAAATGTATAATCCACGCTTACTCCAGTTGTGACTTTTCCTTTTAATAGAAAGAACTGGGGACTCTGAAAAGCCTCGATCTCTATAACTGTGAAGTGACAAACCTGAGCGAGTACAGAGACAGTGTGTTCAAGCTACTACCCCAGCTCACGTACCTGGACGGCTATGACAAGGATGACAAAGAGGCTCCAGATTCAGACAGCGAAGTCTATGCAGAGGGCTTGGATGATGAAGATGATGATGAAGATGGTTAGTTTGAGAATGAAGGAATAGTTATATGGCCAGCTGTATGCCGGCTTCCATCACAATATGTAGCTGATGATAAACCCTCCATTGATATTTACAGATGAGGAGGAGTATGATGAAGATGCAGCACCAGGTGATGAGGAGGAAGATGAGGGAGATGAAGATGAAGAGGACGAAGATGACTTGAGTGGGGAGGTGGGTCCAGGTTATGATCTCTGAATTCTGTAGTTTAAAATGTTTCATTTCATTCAAAATTCTAACTTCTTTTTGTTGTGAAGGAGGAAGAGGAGGAAGACTTAAATGACCGAGAGGTTGATGACGAGGATGAGGAGGGTGAGTTTAATAGTGTTTGATGTAAACTGGGTGCACGCGCTTTAATCAAAACAAACCCGAATAATCATCGGATTACTCAAATGTTTATTCTCATGTTTATTTCAGTGTCACGGCCTAAAATATAGTAGAGTTTGTTGTCCTTTGAGGCTCTTATTAATTGTTAGAAATAAAAATAATTACTTATTTTTCCATGGTTGCTGCTTATTTTTCTCTTTTATCGTGGTAAATACGACGGACCAGCATAGCTGTAGTGTTTTTCCAGTCTTAATCGGGTCATGTCACAAGGCTTTGTACTTATCACATTATTTCACATCTGTACTGACTGATAATTAAATTTGACATTATTATTGATGGCATATCATCAGTTTAAGCTTATCCTCTGGTGAGGTCGCTGTTAATGTCCGCTAGTTGCTGTATATTCCGCCTGGTCTACATGGCAAAAGGTCAGAGCTGTCTTTCTGCAAGGCCAAGTTAGTCTTGACTTAAAGCTGTGACTGCCGCCGGCTTCATTCAGACACCTCTTAACACCTCTGACCCACTTCGGAGAGTGTGGAGTACCAGGGGGTCGTACCAGAGGCACTTGTCTGAGTCCAATTACCTCTGCGGGTCTCATTGCGAATTGAAAGCTGTCTTTCAATACATGCGTTCATGCTGACATTCGTATTTATGTAAAGTTTAAAGCCACCAGGTTAAAAAAGCCTGCAGAGACACAACTGACCACAAGAAATCATGATTAAATGCACTGAAATATAGTTGACACCATAAATTGATGTTGTAGCCCTGTCAACTTTACACTGCTGCAGCCTCTGTGGCTGGACTTTTTAAAAAGAATATTGCTTTAGGGAACTTAATCAACAGGAAGAAATGGTTGCTTGCAACACCGTAGCTTCTGCTTCAAATTCATCAGATTTTTAGAGGATCTTTTAGAAACTAAATGGCCCTGGAATATGCATCCTTCGTTGTGGATTGTTGCTAGCTGTATGCATCATAGCTGCAGCCGCTTGGACAGGCTAAAAACATTTATTTCATTCTGCTGTTTACCCACCAACCCTCCTCTATTTTCCAGAAGAAGAGCGAGGTCAGAAGAGAAAAAGGGAGCTGGATGAAGAAGGCGAGGAAGATGAAGACGACTGAGAGTCCTGCTAAAGCTAAGATGTGAACTGTTTTAAAATTGTATCTCCTTGTCACTTCCTAGCAGCCCCATGTATTATTTTCACCCAGTTTCATATTGCAGTAGGAGTGTTATTTTTATTTTGTATGTGTTTTCTTTTTTTTTAATTATTGGCCAGTCAGGTAGACGGGGTTGTCACATTAAGTTAAATTTCCGTACCTCTGATGCTCCTGTGTTTTCAGTCCTATGGTCCACTTTTAACTGCTTTGTGGAGACAGATTTTGTATCAGCATATATAACAACAAAGAAGAACCTTTTTAAAAAAAAAAGATGATTTTTTTTTTTTCTTTTCTCCATTTAAGATTTGTGATAACACATGTATTCAAACCCCCGGCCCTTTTAACTCATAATTCAAGATGAAACATAAGAGTGCATGTCTAATACATTACAAAGTCAACTACTGGATTTCACGTATGGGTGTCTTTTCCTCGTCTTAAACTTATTTTCTGCATCGTACTTTAAAAAAAAAAAAAAAAATTTAATGTAAGTTATGTATTTGTAGTGTCACAGTATGCCGATTACTCTGCTGTCCTGGTGTGAAACCTCTGTCTGAACATGCACATGTGACCCTCGCCGGGCATATTTTTAAAAAGAATAATCACAGCAAACCAATGTCTGCCCTTGTCAAAGCCCCCCCCCCTTCTTAAACCCTCAGCTTTGATAGTTCGGAAATTACGTGTTCTTGTAAATAATGACCAAATCTATTTTTTTGTATTCCCTTTGACGACGGCAGATATTAAACGGAAAACCGAGGTAAAAGTATGACTTGTATTAAGATATTAACTATGTATGCTGCTTTATCTGACATACGCAGTGTGAAATTTCTTGGAATTTGAACATTAACTTTGTATGCATAATCTTTCCATGGGGAAATGTTCAACGTCAGAACTCATTATCTTTTCTCGTTTTTGTTTCGTGTGTGTGAGTGTGTGTGTGTGAGACACACAGGTGTGAATTTGTGGTGGTGGTAGTGTAGAGAAGTGCTCGATATAAATGGAGGTTACAACTGCAAATTACATTGGAAAATTTATTGTTTCAAAGTGTAAACTCTGGAAAGCAGTCAGTTATTTAGACTTTGTTTTGATAAATCTACATAATGGTCAGATTGGCTTACCTCAGTGATTTTTCACACCATGTGAAATCCACCGTCATCACCTAAATTGTTTGCTTTTTGCCCTCCCAGTCACTTCAATAAATCCCTTTTATATATGTTGTGATTTGTTGTGATCCTTGTACAACGCAGACAAGTCAAATGGCTTCAGGTGAGAGTATGTGAGTTCCAGTGTAACATTAGTTTTTCTGATTACCATTCACTCTCCAGCGAGTTAAATCTGCTATTTAACCTTCGGTCCCTCTCAAACATCAGGAGCGTCCTAAAGTGAGGCCCTCATCTCTTCATTCATCCCTCTCACTCTGGTCCATTCATGGCTCACTGCCACTTTCAGCCTTGGATTCTTGCAACCTACTTTAACCACAAGTGTGTTTTCAAATCGTTTTTTTATTTTTTGATCTCTTCGCTTATCCTAGATAAAGCGAAAATCTCCGAGATAAAGCAGAATCAGAACTGGACTTAAATACAGCTGGAATGTTTTTGGTTACTATTTTCCTGAAGAACTAATGAAGCGAGCTAAATCAAAATATTACAATGGCGCTAAAGTCCAACACGACTCAGATGAAGTGCCTACAGTAAAAATCGCAGCTACGCGTAAACATGTTTCAGTATGAGTGATTATATTTTGTTTTAAATGTGGAAGGATGGCTATTATTACAGATTCCTGCACTGGCAAAGGCAAAAATGTATCTTGGTATAATTGGAAGTAGAGCACTTTTAGTGAGGCCACTCTACAAACCCCATCAAGCATCACATTCATTACTTGCACAGCCACTTTTTACATAAACGATGGGATTATCAAGTGTTATTAGCTATAAATGGGACAAATAAATACAATACTGTACATTATTCCCTCCTCAAAAGTGGCCCCGAAGATTGGTTAGCCAGCAAAGGTTCCCTTGAGCCTATATACGAGTAGTGAGTCCATCATGTCAGGATTCGTGTCGTTCTTAATTGAACACACTTCAAATGGTCTTTTTGGGGTGTATGACTGCATTTGGGTTCCTATTTATACGTGATATAAATTTACAGCCAATATTCACATAAGAGAAGTCATTGGAAAGCAGCTCGGTGGAAGAAAGAAAGGTTCCTGGTCTCATCGTCCAGCTGCACACTAGCCATTTCTGAGAGGACCCTGCAGCTGGCTGCATCTGTGCAGCTGGGTCTAAGGCCTCAGGGAGGAAATTTGGGGACCAGTGAGTCTTTAAATCCTCCAGTTTAAAAAAAAATACCCAAAACAACCCAACAATGTTTGGATGAAACGAGGACGAGCGCAGTAGCTCGTTCCCAACAAACGTAGAGGAAATGTGAGAGAAAATTAGAGTTAAATGTGCTGCATGAGATATATTTGAAAACAAGTTTCACCTAAAACTACAACCTCATCTATTTCATGGTGGCAGTGAGTAAATTTTGCCTCGCCTCCAATACCTTTAGATCTGCCATGAGAGCAATATTCCAGTTTTGGCCAGCAGTTTTTGTCTCATTGTGTGGCTCATTAAAAAAAAAATCATGACATAGGTAATTGATAAAAAAAAGGCAGGAAGGCTCAGGAGACTGTTGATCAGAGGTCAGAAGTGGGAGCAGCAGAAGCAGCTTTGCCAGGCCACGAGGCGCGGAGGTCAGACGTTGTTGGGGCTGACGTTCTTCAGGTTGTTCAGCTCCAGCTCCAGCTGACGTATTCTCACATCCTTGGAGGTCAGCTCCTCCTTCAGCCGCCGCAACTCATCCTGTTGCCTGAAGAACATCCGCAGCAGCTGCACACAGAAAAAAGAAATCACCTCAGTGTCACCTCGCCTCAGACAGACAATAATCTGAAACACTAGATTTGTTTTCCTATCAAATATATGCAAAACGATGAAACAGCCTATTAGCATTAAGCACAGCTCCTAGTTCTCATCACCTCTTCACATACCTCGTTCTCCGTCCTGGGAGGCACGTTCTCCAGCAGGTCGATTCCATTCACCACAACGCTCTTCTTTTCCTTCACTGGTGCTTTGAAGACCAGCTGGTTTGGCCGACGGTAACTGTCCTTCAGGGACATCAGGACTGGGTCTGTTAGCACCAAGAGGCAGAGGCATGTGAAGACCAACACAAATATTTAAACTTTAAACTGTCGTTGAACCATAAAGTACTTTATTTTTTACAACAAAACACTCTTAATCTGGGCTATGAAATTGAAACTGTGTCTAGAATAAATAAGTCAGGATTTTATAGAATATGGCTGCCTCAAAGACACTTGTTTTACAGCTGAATCTCCATTCTTTTTTTCTCAACCTTTTCCATGGCAACATTTTAAAAATGTTAAAGTCCAGCAGGAAATTGTTGTTGTTCAAGACACATGTAAAATAAGACTACATAACTGTATCAGCTGAGTCAGAGCTTCCAAAACCAGAAGCACAGAACAATTTGTACTCCATAAAGATACACAATGTACTTAACTGACTGGAATCTATGAAATATACTTCTGACAATTGCATAAATACATTTAAATGTACCCATATATTGTGGAAGACGGAAACAATAAAAGGATTCCCAAAGCTTTACTTCCAAACAAAGGAGAGCTCAGGTGAAGCTGCTTGCTCTGCATCCTGTTGGCATCAGGACGAGGCCATATGCTCAGTGGCAGCGTGTGAGGGCTGACCACAGCGCAGAAAACCAACTGGAGATGCAGGGTTGTGTTGCATTGCAGCATTTTCTTTGCCAAAATGCAGGATCAGGCTGCACGTTGATGTTTGTGACGCATAAACCCGTGCAGTGCGTTTACCTCTGTTGATGCCGCTCAGCCATTCGCTGGCTGATAAAGCCGGTTCTGTTCCCGCCGTCATGGGGTAGATGTCCTCCTGGTATGTATCTGACTGTAAGCCGGGAAACAGCAAATATTAGCATTTTAGTGATTAGACTTGTCAGGGTTGATGATCTAAAAGCCTGCGTGTGAGGAAAAAGCTGAAGTGGAGCCTCTTGAACCAGATTTCTTTGCCTGAGAGCACTAAATGAAGCCTATAGATGTATTGAAAAGATTCTTCAGACAGCAGAGCAGAATCAGCTAATTAATGTCATTCCCTTACTCACCCTTCTCGGCACGATCATTGAAATGGGCTCGATCAAGCCCTTCATGGTGACGAGCTTGTAGAAAACGAAAGGACCTCACAGGCTCCGACATCCAGCCCGTGCTTTGGCATCACACCTGTGGTGGGAGAAAATGGCAGTCACACCAGGGCTGCAGGGGGGACAACATGTTGTTGCAGACACAGGTGACTTACCCAAACCTTTCTGCGGAGTTGGGGATCGGAAACTCCATCAGGTACTGCAAGTACGGCTTCTCCGTGGTAATCTCAAAGTAGCGGATGTTACCGTCTCCCTGTTGCACAACAATGGGGTTAAAAGTTGAATGAGCAAATCTTCAAATCATGTCTTGTTTCTCTTAATTCATGTATTGAAACAACAGATAATGCACCCCTTCATTTATCAGACTCAGTCTCTGTGCCAGGGCCTGTCATTCAATACAATCTGAATATCAATACATGTCTGAAGTCTGCCTGCTGATAACATAGATATTATTAGCCTGCTGCAGCACACCAGAATACACACTACAAGAACCTACAGTCCAAATCCTCCTCCGTTTTTTACAGTGTAGGAGAAGCCACAGTGGCTGCTAGGCAACAGAATGCATTTTTCTAGGACCACCTATATATTGAATAGTTATAAGCACATTTCCACTGTGGGAGTTCCTGGTAAATACTGGAACTTTACAGGAACCTCTCACTGGGCCCTCTCGATGTCCTTGTCATAAACAACGAGGAAGGAGGTAAACACAAAAGCAGCTGTGTAATATTCTAAGAAAATGTGGTTTCCTACAGGTGGGGGAAGTGTGCAGTTACCGAGTTTTGTCCATGTGACTTTTTAAGTCCCGCCCTATCACTGCAAGCTGTATCTGTGTACACGTCGGTGTGATCATAAATATTAAACAGCACAGGTTGTGATTAAGCAGTATCTGCTAGGCTGATGCTCCTCTTCTGTTGTACTCCCCATCACTTCGTGCTCAAGGTTGAGTCAATTGGTGCCGAGTAAACTGCAAGCCCCACCCAGAAGTTTTAGTAAGTACCCACCTTGGAGCCTTTTAGGGGAGGATCTTGCAGTGGAGATGTCCTGTAAAATTACCCCAACATTCCTGCAGTGGAAATACACCTAATGTCAGAAGTTTAAGGGGCTCTCACCTTTCCCGCCAGGTACAACATGTGTGTGTCAGCATCGTAGAAGGGAAACAGCAACCCTGAGAGCCCGTCTATGTCCTCTTCCACTATCGGCATGGACAGGTCCTCCTGGGAAAACCAGCACACACGCAGGGAATTTAACACCCCCCCCATTCTGGGAGCACATCTACAAGCCGCGCTCTGACCTGGTCCCAGAGGGCGATCTCCCGGGTGTTCCAGCGAGATACCCCTGTGGTGAGCAGTCGTTTCATGTTGCCCAGGAACACCACTCGGTTTACCCGGTGGTTCTTACAGCTGGCTTGCTGATGGAGAGAGAGACGGGGTGAAACTTTATGTGTATGGCCACATTTTCAACCGTGTTTCAGTTCATTTGCGTAATGTTTAGAGTGGGAAGATGCTGCGATGCTTGGAGATCCATTCAAGACAATATAACGCGTCCCTCCCCCTCCTCTGACCTGGAGGACGGTCCCGGAGCGAGGCTCAATGATGCGCATCTTCTTGTCCTTGCAGCTGGTGGCCAGCAGGCTGCCATCAGTGTTGAAGGACATGCTGAGGATGACGTCAGTGTGGCAGTCAATCATTTTCACCGGCTCTCCGATCTCCAGATTCCAGATCAGGATCTGTCAAGACCAGCAAGGCTTATGTAGGTGAATCGGCTCTAAAGCTGATGATCTGGTTTGAAGCTTTGGCTGCGTGTGCTACAGACTTTACGTAATGATTGAAATCAACATCCATTAACAAAATGCATCACAATTCAATTGTAATTGCATAACTTGGTGTTACTGATACCTTGTAGTCATAACCAGCACTAAAGAGGATGCCGCTGCTGGTGGGGTGCCACTCGATCAGGCCCACGCGTCTGCTGTGGCCATACAGCTCCAGCACCGCTTCCATCATGTTGCGCCTCAGGCCCCCCTCTGGGATCTCCCATATTCTCACCTGCGTTGTGCACCCGCATAAATCATAGACACAAGGACAGTGTGAGGGACAAACAATGACAGTAATAAGTTTATTAATGTTTGGAATGTTTTCATAGCTGTGAAATATGAGCCTCCGACTGCAGTGGGGCAGGTCTGATCAGAAATAGCACATGGTATCTATGCAGTGCACTGCATTAGGATTAGACTGGATTACAGAGTCTCTGCATTGGCAGATTATCCCTCAACAAGTGAAAGGACGCTACAGCGCGTGCAACACAGTGTTATTGTCAGTATGTAGTAATGTAGTAGATACATACACTATGATAAAGATAATTTTATGTGTGAATGTGTTTGACATAATGATATTGATAGATAATGAATTATTGTACAGTTTGAGACCTTAAGAACAGCAGCTAATTGGCAGAAGCTTTATGGCAGAGTTCTGGGTCAGACCTGCTCCACTGCTCTCAGCATCCCCCTCACACCCTGCGAATGTAAATGTGCATTGAAGCACTTACGGAGGCGTCTTCCGAGCAGGATGCTATGATGTTTCAAAGAAGGGATTCCACTTGATATCCAACACTTTTCCCTGATGGCCACATACTTTGGGGTAGTGAGAGTCCAACCGGCCAGACTGATACGGTGAGAGAAGCAGATTAGCATCTACTCTAGCGGGTCTGCAATTCTAAAATAATGCCTGCAAGATGACATTAAAGCGCATTCATTGAACATTCAGGGAACTTATAGAACAGACGGAGAAGCAGAAAACTGATAAATTCAAATGAAAACCAAACATACTTCAAAACAACATACTTGATTATTGCGCAAGGCCACCTGGGTAAACACGCCATTATTGCAATAATGTATACTGACCACGAGGGGCAACGTTTCTCAACAATTCAAGGCTGCAGCCTACTGACGTCACCCATGATGCCATGAACGTTTGATGTCACTTCGATTCAGTGACCCCTTTTTTATTTCCTGAGGGATTTGTTTAAGAGCATCGGCTCATGTCACACTGCAATCCAGTTTGTCTTTGCGTGTATGAGAGAGAGCAGTTGTGCACTATCAACAGAAAAGGGAGGTTTGAATGCTTAATCAAATATAAATCAACTCACTTTTACATCGTCATCATCTACAGTTACAAGTAAAAAGGCCAAAAGCAACTTCTCCAAGAAAGCAATAATAAAAATATTTCTTTCTATTTTTCACCTCTTTATTTCACAGGCAAACAGAAATCAACAAAGGGGGAACTACTGAGCTGGTAAGGGCTCTTCTGGGTGTAATCATCATGATATTGTAGTGAGTGCCCAAAGTGTTGATGTAAGTGAGGCAGAGCTTGTGGAAGGCCCATTCTTTAAACTTTCTCAGGGGTCCAGCCATTTCTGTGGGTAAGTCTGGGCACAAACAAGGAATGCAGGAATGCAAAATAAAGCACAGTGAAATAAATACTGAGCAAAACCAGTCGCAGCAGCAAGCAGGAATCCAGCCACAGAAATGTTTTCCAATTAAAGCGAGTTAATGCAAAACAACACAAGGGTAAAAGGGAAAAAAAGCAGACAAAAACCGAGGGGAAGACAATATAAGGGACAGAGAGCAATGGACACAAATCAAAATAAGAGTTGATTTACACAATTAATCAAGTCTCTATGGCATTTGAGACTCACTAAAGTTCCTCTCAGAACACTTTTCTCAAATCCCCTCAAATTCAGGTAAATGGTCGACAGTTCATCATGATAATTCAAGTCCTTGTGATGAATTTGACTTTTATATCCTCAAATTATTATTAACACAGAGCTGAGGTGACCTGATTTAGCCAGAGCTAATTACCTGCAAGTAATGAAGTCCACACGGAACCAGGGGTAATCTAAATGGTCGTCAGGAAAGAGCCATGCGAATGCTGTCATTGCTTATTAATAGTTGTTGCCAATAAAGGCTAATTAACAAGGAGACCAAGGCTGGGTTCCTGTGGCTTCAGAACCACTGCATGCACATCAGAACACTGATTAAACATCACCAGGATGCATTTTATCCAATCCTGCAGCCACAAAATGGCCACCCACTAATTAAAAAGAAAATGAGTCTTAGCAGAAGTTATAAATACTTTGGCACAACCTCCCTTATGGCCCATGGTTCATTAACCTAAAAAGACCTGGCTGACTCATGCTTATAGAGAGGAATCCATATTCTCTGCTTTGTCACTCAGCCCTGGACAGTCAGGCGGTCTGATATGCTTTTCTTTTTACAGTTCAGCCTTGTTTAAAATAGATTCTGTCAGATAAGCGAGGAGGTGTCTAATGAACAATCATCAGACTGGGGGTTGGCAGATCACCTCGCTGCTGCTTGAGTGGTTGGCCTATTTCTAGAATACGGTGACTGAAGTGCCAACGCCCAACACACGCTCCCTCTTTGTCTGGGGCTCTTTCTGACCTTATGCGTCACTTTCTGGGCTTCTCTCTTTATGCAGGTGCTTCCAGCCTCCCCATGTGCTCGTCCATATGGCCGTCTGGCAGGATCGCTCTGAATCTATCAGTTGGATCACACCTTGGTAGTCACACGCAGTGGGCTTTCATTAATGAAAGCTGGCAGGAGATTTAGATTTCTGCCTTAGTTTGGAATTTTTCTTTTTCCATGACACAACATCCACAGGCTGCTAAACAGCTAGTTGATTTAAAGTGAGACCAGTGACATCACCCAGCATACCGCCTCTTATCTCCTCCTAATTGAGGTTGGAACTCATCCATTCTTTTCATTGCTAACCATTATATCTTCATAGAAGCTAAATTCAGATTCAGATTCAGGTCCTTTGGTGGTGGTGTTTGAACAACACCCTCAGGCTGAATCTTCCATATGCAGCATATGTGTTGATAACCCAGTAAGTAGGGTTTGGACTGGTCCGTAACAAGGATACAAGTCTTCTAAGAAAGATGTTTAGTAAGGTATTCGTAAGGTATTCTTGGTGTGATTTTAACTCATGTTAACAGGAATCAAAGCTATGTGGAAGTGTTTCACCTTTCCCATCTGAGGAAAGCATGATGTGCTTTTTATATTTACTCTTATTGATCGAGTACACTGAGTTTTTACAGCCTGTCTCCTTTCTGAAACAGCAGCCATCTTCCCAGAGAAGATGTCAGCTGTGCCTCTGCTGAATGTGGTAAATGTCCATTTCTGAGCTCGTCAGCTCAGCAGAAAGCTCAGGAAGTGCAGCAGTGGGGCACTTTGACGAGAAGAAAATCAATCAATCTGCATCATCATGCAGTCATGACACAGCACAAATCCATCCATCTCATTCATGTCTCATTTCAGTCAATATGCAATAAATTGATGATATTATACGCGTGAGTTCTGGGATTAATTACTCCAGTCCACATCCAGAAATGTAACCATCTTCAGATGTAAAGATTACATTTTAAATCACAATAAAGAAGTAGAAGCAGAGCGCACCGGTGTTCAATTTCACATTAATCTCAGAATCGAGCAGCAAAGAATGCACATTATCCTCTTCTGGATAGTCCATCTAATATGAGACCAGTGGAAAGTTGGCGGGACTATAATATAAAAGTAAATGGAGGGTTAATCATGTTGATGGCCGTGGAAATGCTGCAGGTCTTTCACCCTCGGCGCTGATTTCTGGCGTAACAGCAGCTTTACTTGAGTTTGCTCTGCAGCCAAGAGCTTTTGAGTTAGTTGGCAGAAAAATCTCTTAAAGAGGTGAATCCAAAATATTGTGTAAGAAATTCGATGTAATCATACGGTTTCAGACCAGTACTGTGGTCTATGGTCAAAGCAAACACTGCTGCTGAGCCCAGATGGTAAAACCATCATCACTGCTGCACATAATGAGTGTGTATAAATGTGTTTAAATTCCATTCTTGTGCTCTGGCTCACATAAAAAGTGTAGCTCTTAAGGCTTATCTCCATGTTAAACCCTGAAACGCTGTTGTATTAATGATTAATCCAGCATCAGCGGCAAAGCCGGAATTCACTTACCAGCACTCTTACTAACATCAAGCCCTCATTTCACCAATATTTCCACAATTTTTGGGTTGTAGCGGCACCTTTTCTATCTGACTAACAAGCAGCACCACTATGCGGGACCAGACTGTAACAGAAATGTATTTAAAGCATATGCATTTTTTTTAACCTGCGTTTATTCATTTACAGGTGCATCCACACACTGGTGGCAGAGTTTAACTGCCACTTCTCGCCAGGAGGAAAGACCAATTGCACAATGTCCTACAGCAAAGATGCAGCTTTCAATGTGGGATTAAGCAACTTCCTGGAGAACACTTTGTACGCCACATAATTAACATAAGGTTTAAATATTGATCTCAATCATAATTATTCTCACGTGTGTGAGCAGAAACTAAAAACAAAACCCCCCAGCTAACAAGGCCGTAGCAGAGCGAGTTACCTGGGATACAGTATAACAATGAAAGAGCCTCCGCCAGCACTCTCAGTGACGACTGCCACGAACTTGGAGTTGACAGCGCAGAAGAAGTGGTTGTCATGGACGTTCTTGGTGATGGGGATACCTTCGAAGCTTTGCTCCCGGTTGGCCACTTTTCCATAGACATTTCGAAACTTGGAAACCCTCGGTAGGTTGGACGCCATGACATCTGGGAACAAAAAAGAGAAATATATAAATATTAACTCCACAGAATATCCTCTGATGTCTGTAAATAATTCTGAGGTAAAGAATGCTGCTACTGCCAGGATAGCTGTAGAAAGTAGGAATAAAAATGTGTCAAATTGTCTTGAGCCAGGGCCAGAGTTGCAGGGCTCCTCCATCTGTGCAGACATGATAAAAGTCACTCTTGTAGGAATCTTGTAGGGTGTGAGAGTGCTAGAGGGGGAGAAAATGGTTCGGTCACACTGTTGCCTGGCCATGAAATCAGCGATTAATGTGTCGAGATGGGGAAATGATGAGTAAAAAAAAAGTGTAACCTGGTTACACTATTACCCCAGTCTGTCCCTTTATGTTAGTTTGTATAAACAGCATCGTTTGTTTTGTCTCCACCAGCAGAACCTACTCATGGAGCGCTAACCCAGCTACAGGAAGTGGAGGTCAAGAGATTCTTCTTGTGGTGTCAAAGAGTTGGCTGGCAGGTCAGAACTCCAGAGATGTTAATGGCGATAACGATAGCACCAAAGAGACAGACGATCCGCTCAACAGGGACATCACATACTCCAGCATTGTTCTACTGATGCAGAAGAAGGAGGTGGAGGAGGTGCAAACAGAAACATCCTCTTGCTGTCATGCTTCCATTGTATTTTCCCATCATATTTTAATCTCCAGGCTTGCGGGAGTCTTTATGACTGTCCCCACACAAACTTACAATGCTGCTGCTGATACAGCGCGTTCCGCCTGGGGCTGCTGACTGTCTGACAGTTTCTTCTGAACAAAATGTGCATGTGAAATTCCAGTAAGCAGACAAAAAGCAAGGGTAAACAAGCAAACAGGAACGTGGGGACCAAATACGATCGAAGAAGGAGAGACAGAGGGAGGGAGGGGCAGAAATGAGGTACAGGTGAGGGGGAAGGAGACAGGACGAGACACAACAAACCAAGATCAACAGAAATGAAAATTCATTAAATCCAACAAAGCAGTATTGTGTAGCGCTGTGTTCATAGTTCCTCAGTCAGCTGATCACTTGCATTCCATGAAATTCTTACGCTTGTCAAAGTCAAACCCAGACCAACTGCTCTGATGTCAGGTCTGCTGGAGCCACATAATGGCAGCTTGTTAAAGAATAAATGGAGAAGAGCGGAGCGGCAGATTGGCTCGAGGGATAACCAGAGCAGACTGTTTTGAGCGTCCCGCACAACGATGCTCATTCATCGCTCATAGGCGGAGAGGAGGGCATCTCTCCTCTCTGACCGGGGGCTGCAGCACAACAACGCACCCGATCCCACACGTACAGTCCCTGAGCAGCAAGCAAAACAATCCTGAGCGCATTATTGTACAGCAAAAGATCACAAGACCAGGTTGTGAGTTTGACTCCCTCTAAGGTCAGTAGAGGTAACTTTAGTGAATATTTCATCCCATTCAAGCAAGAACCACTTCCTGTACAGCCCCATACCTGGTTACAGCTCTAAACCCTTGCTCAAAAGTGCCACCTTACCTTCCTTGTCCTCCTGTGACACTCCAACTTGCAGCTGAGGCCTCCTCACAACACAAACATCAACTTTCCTCTCTGAGGGTGGCGCCAGGATCTCCTCTCTCCCTTCCTTCCTATTCAAATCCAAGCAAGACAGACTACATCTGCTGTCTCCTCCCGCCCTCTCTCTCTTTCTCTCTCCCACCCTCCCCATTTAACTCGTCTCCTCCTACTGGTACTGATAGCTGCGGGGCCAACACACCCTTTTCCATCAGCGTCCTGCCTCTCAGTCTCTCAGTGTGAGAGCAGATGCCCCTCTTTACTGACTCCGTCCGCTGTCTGTCTGGCCTCTTTCTCCCCAGTCTTCCCTTCATTTTATGTCAGAGCATCACACCACCCGCACCAACACCATTTAGGTAAAGACATATGGACCAGGGTCATGGTTGGTACTGGAGAAGCAGGGAAACATGATGGGCAGATCAGGAATACATCACAGGACACACACACTCACACTCAAACTAGGGGAGATATCGTCTTCATCCATCAGGATGTGCAGTACTTTAGACTGTGGAAGAAACCTGAGGAAACCCAAACAGACAAAGAACATCCAAACTGTGGATGAAACACCAATCCAGATACTTTCCATTACTGTCGAGGAGCTGTTAAATCCTATAATCCTGTTGTTTTGTGGACTGTTGCTCCCTTCTTATGCACTACTGAGGATCCCGACGACTCGACACGCTGCATTACCAGTGAAAATCCTCTTTGTTGGGAACGTGGAAGAAACGGGTCCTGCAGATTCGCCTTGACCTTTGGCTTGTGTGTTTGTGTGTGTGTGTGTGTGTGTGTGATGTGTGTGGCGGGTTATATGTAGGAATGTGTGTCTGCATTCTGCCCACAACCATGTCTGTCTGCAAAAATATACGGAATACAGCTGGGTTCATGCCTTTAAGAGGATACAACAGTGACCTCAGTGCATTAATGCAATCTTTTTTGAAGCACAGTTTGTCTCTTCCACCCTCATTGCTTGATTTGACTTCTTTGATATTCCTTCATGCTTGTGCCCTCATTTTCTTCAAAGCAGCCTGAAAAGGCTCATTCAAACACGCAGATCAAATCAAGTGTGGTAAAATTGTACCAATCAAGTGTTTCCCAGGAAGAGCAAAAGAGAGGAAGTGATCCTCCACACATGCAAAAGGGGTCAGACACAGAGAGGGCCTGTCAGGCCATCACGTCGGTTCTTTTTCTGGCTGTACAGTGTTTTCTGAAGACTTCCTCTCCCCATGAGGAGTAGCTGTTTCAAAGACAGAGACCCTGCTGGCGTTTTCGTTTGCTCAGCGTGAAGTCGGGACTCTAATTCTCACTTAACAGGAAGTGTCGCAGCTTGGCTAAGAGTGCTGGAATATTTTCCTCTCTGCTATGGCGATTTGCCTGATGGGACATTTGTGCCCATAAAAGGACTTTTGTGCCAATTCAAACTTCAGGAACTTCTAGAAGGAATTTTTTTTTTTTTTTACTAGCTACCAGCTGACAGACGGCCCTGAATGAGGAGTGAGAAAAAAAGCCTTCACGTATGTCCTGTATTATATACTAGAGGAATTGTTATTACGTTCAAAACCTTAAAAACAAAATGCAATTTGGAAGGTGTTCTGTTTCACTTTAGCTCTGCTAACCAAGGCGAATTAGGGCTTTTGTTGATGTGATGGAGGCTCGAACAGCAGCAGCCAGACGTTCCCTGTTTGCTCACCGTCAGGCCCAAGTGTCACTGCTGTTAGCAAATGGAAGAAATGCAAATGGAACAAAATCAAACAGAATTGCTTTAACACACCTGCCCCTGCATCCCAAAGAGAATTGGCCCATCTGGAGCAAATGTCAGCGTTACCAGATGGCTTTTCCACAAATGTTGGGAACGTCATCTTCTGTTTAAGTTCTGCTTTCATTACAAGCCTTAAATTGCTGAACTATCCTGGACCAATCGGCCATTTGAACAATTGTGGAGTTTCTCAAAACAACTGAAACAGGAAGCTGTTTGTCAACAAGGCATTACCAGTGGCCACAAACCCAGTCTGGATTCCAAACCCTTCTGGAGAATAGGCAGCTTTTCTGTACTGCTAATGGAAAACAGAAGGGTTGTGCCGTGTGACATTTATGTTGATTATGCTTTTACAGTGAGGTAGCTCACCTAATGGCAGCTTTTCATCCTAAATCCAGCCCCATTGAGCAGCACTACTGGTGTAAAGAGAGCATTAAGCCAAAGACAGGAAGCCCAGTCATGAGCCTAGTCAAAGGCACTGATCATTACTGCGCATATGAAAGTTTTAAAGCTTGTCGATGTTTTCAAGATTCAGACCTCGACAGCAGGAAACATTTGATGCTAGAAGATGAAATGGGGTTGTATTTCCTGCATCTAAGGTCGGTCATCCAAAAACAATAGAAAGGTCTAAATTAATAATCCCTCCACTGCCTTCTTTCTCCCCGAGGGACTGCCACCACATGCTTTTTAGAGCATAATGATGCAAGATGGGCCTCAAAGCCCCTGAATGGCAGGGGTGGGGTCGTAGATTTAAGGTGTAGGTGGAATCCAAGAGAAACAGGTGATATAGGAAACTGAGCGCTAAAATGTGATCAAAAAGATGTTTAGCATGAAAACGCAATGTAGAAAAGAGATGAGATAAAGGGAAGTGAGCATGAAATGGACCAACAATGAAAAATGAAATATTTATAGAAGACAAAGGCAGACAGAGAGGGGGGAGCAGAGGAGGCTCCTACAGACGGAGATTAACCCCCCTCTGACAGACCACCTGTCTGCTACACACATCTTTCTACTTCTATCTTTGTGAGGACTGTCATAGACAGCATCACCCCTCCCTATCCCTTTCATTCCAACTCACCCTAACCGTAACCCAAACCCACTTCTAACCTCAACCTTAAAACACTGCTTTAACCCTCAAGCGGGCCTTTTTTGAGTTCTGAGGACCAATCGAAAAGTCCTCCCTTGAAACAAAAACTCTCTGGCAGCAAGACTCAGTAGCACTCATCAGATTACAGGAATCCATCAGGGAAGTAGGAACCCCAGAACAGGGCCGAGTGGAATGATTACTCAGCCTCTGACTTTGATTTCAGGATGGTTCGGATATTAAAGTTGCGGTCGCCTGCTGATGGAGCGTGCAGCAGGTCACTCATACAAAGTCCCCGTCTGGGCCAAACTGCACGAACGGTGTAAGTGCAGAATCTCTTTCAGGTTGTTAGCGCGGTCAACACTGAAAACAACGATCCCAGTGATGTCCGATCGCCATCGCTGCGGCGAGATTCGCCCAAATTAATCCTTGTCCCAAAAAACTGAAATACAATTAGGTCAAAAAGGCAAATGGACGATCGATCCATATCTATAACGCTGCTCTCGCAAGTCTGAGGGATAAAGATAAGTTGTTCATCCAACTTGGATGAGGCGCAGCTCTGGAATTCCGATCCGCGCCGCTTTAATATCCTGCTCCGTTCCGTCAATGACTGCATGATTGCTGTATCCCCACACAACTCATCAATCCGTGTTTTTCCCCCATCGTTCTTTTTCTCTCGCAGGATTAAACGGATGAAGAGAGTGGAAAACAAAAGCAGAGACCGCGGCCACGCCGGGTGCCAGGCCATCTGCTCGGCCATTCCAGACGCTGACCACGTCGACCCTGGCAACGCGGATGCGAGACTGTCTGGAGGGACGCGGAAGAGTAACGGAGAATAATCCAAGAAGGAACAGGACCAGAAATATCTCCTGTAATTGCCATTAACCAAATTAACTGAAGAGGAAGTGCAATTTCCTCAGCCATAATTGGTCTAATCTTTCAACATTTACGCAACTTCTTTCTATTTTTTTCTAGTCTACAGGCAGATATTTTCGTCCGCCCGAGTCAGGCGGAGGAGACTTGAGTCGCTGCGGGGTGACCTTGAATTCTGCTGCCGACATCAGTAATGAACATCTGCGATAGAGCTATTAGAGCTATGAAGCGCTCACCCGGGACCAGCGTCCTTGTGTTTGAACGCCACACTCATACTGTATCACGTTATCCCGCCAGGTCAGAACTCTGCAGGCTTTTCATGGTCTCCCTTCGCCTTTCATTGATCTAAGATGATGGTGGGTTCGTTGAAATGATGCAGTAATGGACTAATGATACTAAAACTGATATGTTATCAGAGACTAACATTAGCTTTGCATCGCCAAATGGTGCGGTCAGGTCGCGTCCTTCCTTTTGTCTGCACAGACGACATAAAAGACAAGCCGGAGCTTTAATATCTGAGATATTTGACCAAATTGAATGCAGCACTGTCTGTTATTTTTGTCAACAAATGCTTTTAAAGAGGACTGAGTGCTCTGTGCAGAAGCTCACCTTATCCAGCTGTGCCAGACACCACAGTGGGAATATCACAACATGCTGGAGTGATTTTAACACCAGCTTTTTAAGTGGGAGTGGAGAAAACCCAGATGTGGGTAAGTGTTTTTCTGCTGAAGTGGGCAGGGTTAACCACAACTGTGGAGCTCGTGAGTGGAGAGGGTACAAAATGTGACAGTAGGTGGCAGGAAAGGGCTTTCTGACTCTCTCACACGCACACGCACACGCACACACCCCGCACACGCACCGTGCTTACTGTAATCCATTTTGCACTTGTGTGTGCCGGCTAAGCTAGATCTGAAATGGCAGTACTCCCATATGTGGGTGAAGGTTAATGGGTTGTAATCTGACCTATTTTACAGGAGCCAGTGTTGATGTAATCGCTCAATGCGATCGTTTCAGATTTAGTTCTTGCAGAAATCATTGTTCATACAGAGATCTGTGGATTTAACTAGGTGAGATGATATGACGGATGGTAATTATACCACTTCTTTCCATCCGTTGCATTGATCTGGTTCCTGTCAGCACTGCAGACCAGGCGACTGGTGTCCCAGTTTGAGAGCCAGCTGTAAAACACAGACCTCATTTCAATCTTTCTCTATCTCTGGGGCCCGACATTTGACTTTGGTTGTTATTCCAGGGAATTGGCACCACTTTCTTGGATCTGCCCTCCATAGAATCTTTATCTTAATATCCACTACTTCTGTCGCACATCAGCAGAAAGAGCGTTATCAGCGTTATGATGACAACTCATAAAATAAAGGCACAACGCTGGGATGCACCTGGTCCACCTGACCGTTGGTGCTATATCGACCAGCAGATGTGATCGTTTGGAATGAAATCGTTTTATTTTTATTATTTCAATGTCAATATCTTATTTATTTATTTTATCAATTTCTCCAAAATTTATTTGATGTAGATTTTAAGTATTTTGCTTCAACAATTCATAAGAACAAAACATGATTCAGATATTTCTTGCAGCTGTTTTGGCACCGAACTGAACTGAAAATGAATGAACTGAAATTTTACTGTATCTGATACAGAGTCAGTGATGTTTGCAGGCGCTGAGACGATAGATTGGCATTACTACGTGGAAATAAGCCTGCTACTACGAAAAGATCAAATGACACAGGAGAACCCTAAGGCCCAGGAAATGCACACGATGCTAACTGCTAACTGCTAACTGGTAACTGCTCCTTGCTTAATTTCCTCCCTTCCTCATCACTATTACATTTTCTGGGTGTAGATGGGCTCGGCTGCAAGTCGTCGCCCACGGGTGAGGATGAAAGTGTCTGGATTGCAGTCACAGATGGTTCTAAATCCAACAAACAATACTGTAAACAGCCAGACAAAATGTCTGGAGTCTATATGCAACTGTACGACATTCCCCACATTCATTATCCAGTTATCTGAGGTGATTATAGAGACTTGAACCTGAAGCATTTGTCCCTATTGACTCCCACTTTTTAATTTTCTTGCCTCTTTTATTTGACTTTTGTTTTAGACACAGAGCCATGGTTACCATGGCGATGGTGATGAAAAGCCAGGCAGCTGCAACTAAAGGCAAATTCTTCAGATGTGACAAAAAAGCGGCTAAAAACCAAAAGAATGATCTCAGAATAGCACTGGGAAAGGAATTCCGGCACTAAAAGAGCCAAATGACAGTGATCAGAACTCATCTGTGGCGCTGTTTGAAATGCTCATTTCTACTTGGAGCTCCAGCTCTGCAGCAGGAAGTGAGCGTGTCTCACTCTGGCAGACAGCACGATAAGCTTGCCAGTTCCACTCTGGTGCCGGCTGAAAGTCACAGAACAGGCTACAACACTGGCAGCATGCTGACCACCACCATCATATTTCATCTAAACCTGGATAATCTCTGCAACAATCAAAAAGACATGAGTCCCCTGGAAGAGGGGGGGGGGGGGGGGGGGGGGACACGTCAGGATTTATCTGTGGACATCGCTTGTGGAGAAGCAACTCACAGTCTTCTTATGAGACAAAAGTATCAATATCAGCATGGAATTATTATATTATATATCTTTAGAATGTTGACCATGAATAATACATGGAAATTTAAAATGAAGTATTTTGTGGTGCCATAGAGAGAAAATAATCT
Source organism: Takifugu rubripes (assembly GCF_901000725.2). Taxonomy (NCBI): domain Eukaryota; kingdom Metazoa; phylum Chordata; class Actinopteri; order Tetraodontiformes; family Tetraodontidae; genus Takifugu; species Takifugu rubripes. The sequence continues at coordinate 14,205,484 of NC_042297.1, read as the reverse complement.
GTATCTACTGCTGATGTCTGTTATCTGCCCACAAGCAAAATACAGACACCTCAACCCTGATCGATCCGTTCTAGATGTTCTTTGTGCGTGCATGCATCTCTGTGTGTGTGTGTGTGTGTGTGTGTGTGTGTGTGTATGAGAGAGAGAGAGAGAGTAGGAGGAGGAGGAACCGTCCACCACAGATGAGTTCTTTTGTTGCCTCTCTCTGCCTGATCTTCTCTCTTCTTCTGATCTCTGCCCTCTTTAGTGTCTCATCCACTCAAACATAAAAAATTGTTCTGCCAGCATTGCAACGAGGATCTCCACACATTTCATTGTGCACATGTATTACGCCTGCAGCTTCTTGTGAATGTTGTGAGTCTTGTAACACAATAAATAACGTCTGTTCAGCTGTTGCCTTTAGAGCCTTTAGAACCTTTAGAGCCTCGAATGCCACAAATGTCTTAAATTTCCTGAGAAGAAAAGAGAATTGGATGCTAAACTGAGATATAGAACATTAAAACTTTACATTTGTACCACTATGATAATGCAAATAATAAAGAATAATTTCTGATTTTATTAATGTTTTAAGATGCAGAAGAACTTAAGATCTGTCCCTGCTGCTAACTCTTTAAACGTTCAACAAAAAAACTATTGGACAATTTTGTCACAAGGGTAAAAAATGTATATAGACAAGGCTTTCCACTAAAAGTGATAAAAACATCATTCAATCATGAAAAAAAACAGCTTTCTTTAAGACACTAAAGTAGACCCTGATTGTTGTGGGGGGGCTCTTAAAGGCACATTTGAAGAATTTGATGCGAGTGTGTCTGGACAGACTAAAACTACGTATGCGTCCATCTTTTCAAGTGGTTTGATGCTAAATAACCCAAAATAAATTACTCTGAATGATGTGAAATTGTGGTTAATGGGCATAAATTTAGAGTGTTAACAAGCTAATAAAAAATAAAGTCTTATTTGGCGCCAGGAATAAAAACCTTAAACTGGTCCTTTAAGTGCTGAACACCAGACTGGGAGAGTTCTGGGCTTGGACCGTTTTTACTGCCAGCTCACGTAAATGCACCCATCTGTCTGCACTCGCTGCTTTGTCTCCAGGGCCACAAACAGGAAGCACATCCTATGTTCTGACTGCAGGCTGCACACACAAACGCGCACACATTCCACAGGATGTCCACCTAATCCCAGCTAGGGGGCATGGGGGGGTCTGGTCACCCTGCTGGATGCTTCACATATATTTCCACCTGATTTCATCCTCTATCCCAACGGAGATCCCTAAAAATGGCCACTTTCATCCCACAGGAGAGGCCAGGCTTTTGGGGAATTTTCCGTATGAGCTCCTGCACTTGTAATGAACACAGATCATTTGTCCAGTTCAGATCTGTCACACAACAACTGAGCAGGAACCTGTTCCGACAGGCGAGGAGCTCATGACATCTGAAGGTGTTTCCCCCTTTCTCACACTTCTTACATGTGACCACCATTTTCTTCAAAACTATTAGATGAAAGAAACCCAAAATTCTGGATTTGGGATGCGTAATCTGGATTTTAATTGAGGATCAGTGCTGAGTCTGACTGAAGCCGCTCCAAAGTAGTTTAAATCCCCAAAAGCTGATGTGAAGGTAAGCTGACATTAACTCCATCCCCTTGTGATCGCCGGGGTGTTTCCTACAACTGTAGAGCATCTGCAGCCTGCTCAGGCCGTTATAAATATTCCATCCTGTGGAATATTCCGTCCACTGTTGCAAATACTCTATTCGCTAGTAGCAAAAGCACCACAATCTACAGTTGAGTTTGACTTCAGTTGTTAGTAGACTTATTAACTTAATTGGCCAAAGGTGCAGAAGCACACGATGATGCATTTGGGTCATTTTTACAGCACAGGGGGAAAAAAGGGGATAAAAAAATGAAAAGCTGACATTTGCCAAAGCTTTCATGTCTTGACACAAGTTAGATCATTATACTCAACGAGAGTTTTCCAACCAGCGGCAGAAGTTGCAGCATAAACAGTGTGAGAATGACTTTCATACGTTTTTCCAGCCACATGTGCGGCATCACAGCGCCGCGGTCCTCCATAATGGGGCGTTTGCTCATGCTTAATTGCAAACACACTTATCGCCGCTGGACTCCTGTTTTAAAGTTACGCACAGTTTACACGCGTGGCCGAATTAAGCTTCTGCTGGTGAGAAACAATCGCTGATGGTCAAAACGTGCTAATTATGCACGGGTGCATCGCAACTGGCAGGTAATTGTACATGATAGCTGTGTTTTTATTTCGATAGTTAAGCGTTAAGCATGCAGAGTCCCCTCAGAAACAGAAACCCCCCCCGGTCTGCTTTTCACCACTGGCGTATAGACATTTTCTAAGATTTTTGTCGCATCCTTGGAGCGCTAACAGCCTTGTTGAGGGGTTGACAATTGGGTTTTGGTTAAGTTTTGGAAAGTCAGGGTGCTGCATGTTCCGCTTGGAACAGAGAAGCATTTATCACCACAACAACTCCCTTTACCAGGGAGTATTCCGTAGACCAGTGCTCCCCCTCCATACGTCAGTCACCCACCTCTCTTTCAGCCTCCCTCTCTCCTTTTCCACAAACTCTTTCCCAGCCCTGAGTCAATCACACACCAACTACAGCAGGAGCGTTTTATTTAGCAGCAGCGCTAATCGCAGGTTTTCTGGTGGAAGGGGTATTCAGACGAGGCCAGTTGGTCTGTGCAGCACTTTTTAATGCCAGCATTCGCTCCTCATTATGGAGCCTCAACAATTGTGTTGAATATAAAATAGGTTTCAGCCGTTGCGTGATTTAATTTGCCCGGAGGAGGGGGAACCCTGGTCGACCTCAGCCGTCTGCAGAGGTCATCCTCAACCAAACATAATTCCCACTGAGGCCATTAGACGTTTCTCTAGAGCCCCTTTTACCGAGACCAAACCTAAAATTGACAAGCGCAACTCAGGGCAAGAATCAATGCAACAGATGCAACCGTTGCTCCCAGCATTATGGAAGGAAGCTGAAAAAACCTTGTTCAGATGCAGGAAAACTGAATTCCACCTAAAATGAAGCACATGTGAGGAGGCAGCTGTGGGCAACGGGGTCTCATCTAGACACAGGCGCACATTTACACAACGATACTGGTCAAAGACTGCAGAGCAGGGCTTTCCTTTTTCCCTCTACATCTACATTTAGCAATGGAAGTTATCCACCCACCTGCACATGTGCTGTAATATGTCTGCCAACTTAGATTTATGAGCCACCTCCCACACACACACACACACACACACAAACTTGCACAGATGTCGAGCGACCACAGAGGAAATGTGGGTGTCCACATTGATAGCAATTGCTAGTTTTGGGCTGCTATTTTGAAATAAAATCTGATTATAGCGGATGAGCAGTGGTTTGGGACAAAATCTTGGTCATCATGATGTATTTATAATGTCCAGGTATGATCCAACCCTTCATAGATGTTAAATGTACATAATAGCTATTGACAGGTGTCACATTAAAGCAGGCTACATGCGCAGACATGCATGGGCATGGTCAGAAACACTGTTAGAGGTTAGGTTTTACAGATTTTGAGGTCTCTCCATCGTGTCGTTAGTTAGCGTGCTGGGGACTAGACGCCTGTTCAGCCCCATCAGCACAGGAGCTCCTGTCTCCTTCCCAAGGTGACTTTTCTGCTGCTGGCAGGAGAAGTCATGAAACCAGCTCCCTGGACGCCGTCTCTCTCTCCTTCTCCCACACACATCCTCCTGACACCACTCTCGCTGCTTTTATTGCAGCAAAGATGCCAAACCGGTGTTTCCTCAACTTCCTCTTCACCACATTTCTGCAATTGCAGAGGGAAATCATAGAGGCCTACCTGTCCATCCCAGCCATATCTGTGCCAGTATTCAAATTGAGGCGTTCCTTCCGTGCCGGCATATGAAACGGCTGACCTCTTCCCTCTTTCAGCTCTCAGAGTGGAGAGCATCCACCAACGCAGGAGCACACACACCTCCCACACAATCTCTCTCGCATGGCAGAGGAGGAACTGGGCTGTAATATTACACACAACTTCTGTTTGGAAACGGCAGGTGTGTGTGTGTGTGTGTGTGTGTGTGTGTGTGTGTGTGTGTGTGTGTGTGTGCGTGTGTGTGTGACCATAGGTGTGGGCAAATAGGCCACTGTCCAGTCTACAGTAGGTCACCTATTTTGGTCCAGCTTAATACTCCACTAATTTGCCCCTCTCTCTTTCTCTGTGTGTATTTCTTGGTCACTCGTTCTTTCTGCTAATAGATTAAGAGGATTCAAATCGGCTGCTACAGTATTAAGGGTGCAGAGCGTCCACCCATGTACACACACCCACATGCACAGATTGCTGTCCCTACAGTGACTACAGCATGGACATTTGTATTCCCAGTAGAACTACCATAAAGACCTGGGCTGGCCTTGTCCTAAACCCCCCCAAAACAACTAAACCAACTTTTCATTTGTTGACCCCCCCCCCCCCTCCCAAAGTGGTCTGAGTCTCAACAAAGCTTTTTTACACTGTTACACATTTTACAGCAACGGTCTCGCCACAGTTCCACTGAAATTCCAGCTCACATATTTATGATATTATATTATCATATTCTTCTTTGGATTCTAGGTTTAATGCAAACAGAAAGGAAACACGTACAACTAGAATAACCTCAGTTATTGAATGCAATATGCTGCAGATTAAAGATCCTTTTGGGCCACAGCAGCAGTGGCAGCAGCAGCATCCTGATAAGCCTCCACCACCCTGCAACTTAAAAAAAAAAACCCTCGTCATCACTCCAAACACGCAAGTGTAACACCTCAGATGACCTTCACAGCCCAAACCAACCCCATGCGGGGACAAGTCGGCGGTGACAAAGCAGGAAGTTGCTGCCCACCCAAGCCTATCTTACCTTTGTGACAGTCATGCAGAAACAGTGGGTGAGGAGCAGGACGGTGTCCCCTTCAAGCTGAGAGCGAACCACCGCAGGAGTGGAGAGAGTGATGAGGAGGAGAGGAGGGCAGCTTTGCTGAATATGCAGAGAGAGGGAGAGAGAGGGAGAGAGAGAGAGGGAGAGGTGGGGGTGGGAGGGAGGAGGAGGGGACAGACAGGTTAGTGTGTCTGGCTGAGTGAGCAGGCGGAGATGGACTGCTGCTGCAGTGAAGTCATGGCTGGCAGGCGGTGTTACCACAACAGGGAGAAGCTCCTCGCTAGGATACACCTCTCCCCCCTCCCTCACCGCTCAAACCCACACACACACACACACACACACACACACGCATGCATATACTGGCACGATGCAGACACAGTGTGGATCTCCTGCTCTGACTTCTACTACGTGATTAGTCACTAATGCAGCTCATTGATGGGGGAAGAAGGAGAGGACTGCAGAAACAGAGGGAGGGAGGGAGAGAGGGAGGGAGAGAGGGAGGGAGGGAGTGAGGGAGGGAGGGAGGGAGGTAGGGAGGGACGCGGTGTCGCAGTCTGCTGCTCAGCTGTAGATCTAACTGCAGGTCATAGGCAGCATATAGATTTTTTATTTTTTAATTGAACACAATGGCGATTATTAAACGGTTATTTTCAGGGGCTTGAACCTTTTCTTTTGATTTTTCTTTATTATTAATTTTCTATACTCAATTCTATCTTTTAGCCCTTACCTACTCTTATAGAAAACATGCAACAGGGCTCAGTAAATTTTATAATAATTACGTAGAATAAAAATGGAAACGCAACAATTTTTTTTGCTCCCATTTTTTAAGAGTTGAAGTCAAAGATCTAAGACTTTTTCTACGTACACAAAGGGCCCATTTCCCCCCCAAATATTGTTCACAAATCTGTCTAAATCTGCGTGAGTGGGCACTTCTCCTCTTCATATTTACAATTTCAATTTGAAATAATGACTGTTCATTGCATTAAGATGCAAAGACGGATAAGAGAAGCCAAGATTTCAGCTGTTTCCATGGATTAACTTTGCAAAGCTGTGTGAAACTTTTCCCTAATGGCTGCACTCAACAACGCTAGCTTTGTTGAGTGCACCCACAAGCACATACTTCTGTGTGACTGAGAGTATCTGCACATGCTGGAGAGGTCGCTAAAGGAGAACAAGTCAACACTGAGTCACACCAACAGAATGTTCCCAGTAATGTTGGGTCTCTGTTTCACCATGTCTCTATCTGTCACTGACCACTCCTCAAATGTCACCTGTTGCCGAGAATAATATTTCCTGTGTCTGATTGGGTGTATCTTTGTCTCCCGTGATGTTCGAAAACAATCCTGCAAGAAAACATAGGAAACAACGTTCACTTTACTAAATGGAATAATAATATTAGCAGAAATTAAAATGAGGTCCACTGAACTACACTGTTTATATTCGAAAAAGAATTCCCGTATTGACTGCAGCTCTTTGGCCCCTAATACTTGGGAGTCTCCTCCATCTGTGACAGTCTGCTGCCATCTTGTGGTGAAAAATACAAACTTCAACTCTGCCCCACCAATCCAGCAGCCAAAGCCTTAAATCCAACATAATTATGGCTGAAACACGCAAAGTACCTTGACGTCCATGTGAGTAAGCCCCTAATTAGAGATCATTTAAAAAAGAAAGCGTTTTCTATAACGGCTACATCACCCGGTCAACACCTTTTGGCAGCATTTTTCCTCAGGATTTGTGGAGTCCTCTCGTTAGTGTAGCATGGTAAACAGTATTTTTAGCCTTCATTTCAGGGACATTTATTTAATAAAAAATAAAAATTGCGTTAAACTTTGGGTTTCACCGGCTATAACACGAAACTGAATTTTAAACACACGGTTAAATTATTTCCTGTTGTTTAAATTTAATCAAACAATATATATAATAATATACTGTTTTGATCTTATTTTTACTACATTTCGATGAGCCAGCACTACGAAAAGAAACTGCTCAAGTATAAATTAGATTTATGACCAGCTAAATTTTTTAATTTTTTTTACAACCCTCTTTACCATGTCTGGGTCCATGCTCTTCATATCCTGTAACAGTGGCCCGCCACATGATTTCCCTTCACAAAAATTGTTGCTCTAGTGGAACATTTAATGCAGAGGGGCTCATGTTTCGGCTTTCCCAGTGCGGACAACAGTCTTCCAGCCTGTATTAGTCTGCACACAAAACCACTTCCTTAATCTGAAGCAAAGTACAGGAGAGGAGGGAAAGAGACAGGACGAGGGAATAGAAATTTGGAGAAACTGAGGGACAGAAACCAGATATGGATTGACAGAAGAAGGAAGTACAAGGGGAAATATGAGGCAATCAGATTGTTTTCAGTCAACTTTATGCTCCATAGAAGTTCACCAGTCTTCATGAATGTGCCTTTGTGTAGTAGGTGATGCACATTCCCTCCATGTCTAGACAATTCCGCAGTTTATTTTTTCAGCACGCAACATATTCCTCTAGTCATGCGTTCTCTTCACGTCATTTTCCACCATTTTCTAATCACCCAGTTCTCCTCCTCAGCTCTGTTTCCCCTCCTTGACCTTCTCATTTACTTGTTGTTTGATTTTTTTCACCTGTCAGTCATAGAGGCGGATTTGCCTTCGCTTTCTGTAATTCCGAATCTCCATACTGTTATTGAGGGTAAACAATTTATTGCTGTTATTCCTCTTTATTTCAGGAGGGATGTAAATTTGACTGGTGACGTATAAGTTTTGGTGTCGGTCGAATGTGGAAACCCCTCCGAGTGAGTAACTGAACACATTAGCTCTTTATTTATCTTTCTTTGTAACTGTGTAGTTGTTTAATTTCCTCTCTTTTACACATTCACCACACACAGAGTCTGGAATACAACACATTCACATTAAGCCAATGACAGCAACACAAAGGCTTGACATATGGTAGCAGTTAAAGAGAGCTTTGCAAATCAAATACAAAAGAAATACAAGAGACAAACACATCGCACGCTCATATAGGATCCAGCAGGATTTTTAGATGAACGTCTTTGCCTTTCCTGATCAATTTTTGCACATCATACATAATTATGCTGTGTAACATTTGTGGACTGTAAAAAGCCGCTGAGTTCAACGCTCCTTCTTCAAATAGGAAGAAACTGTCGTCGGTGCTTACACAGCTTTGGGCTGGCTTGACGTTTTCACTCCCAGGATCAGAACCTTCAGGCCACAGCTTATCGGGAAAATGTTGGAATGTTATTGAACCATTTGCAGAAGACGCCGTCCGTTCATTTGTGCTGCCTAAAAAGAAAACAAAGACGCTTGAAATGTGTTTGGGTCAAAAAGTCAGGTCACTTAGATGAAAGCTTAAGAATATCCTGGGAAATCTGGGTGCACAGCTGCATTGTCTTCTCTTTTCTGTAGGAGTTAGCAGAAGTTTTGGGTGGTTTAGAAGTAAAACAATCTCTCTGATCTTGAAGAATCTGTTACAGTTTGCGTCCCCTGTGCTCTCCTCCTCTGTATACTTTTCCAGCTATCACAAATATAAGCCATCATAAGGGGCAGATTGATGGCATTCCAACTTTAATCCCGACTGTGTTTGATGGAGGTGGCGATCAAAGTTGGAAAACGTGCAAATGCTGATTATCTCCAGAAGCCTGGAATCAGTGGCATATTTTTAACGACATGGAACAAGCGAGACTGTTCCAACCCCACCATTTCACTTGATTTATTAGACCGAAGCCATGTAGATGCAGTTTCCCACCACTGAAATCTCGGCTTTTATTGAAAATTCAAGACATTTTGACTAATTTAATAGGCAGTGTCGGCTCCTAACACTTGTTGCATGTGTGGAAACAGCTTTCCGTGAGTGGATGGCCTGGTCCTCTGGGCTGGAGACATGACTGCAAACACATAAATAAAATAGGTTGTTAAGGTCACCTTTAAAGACCCATTTATGTGATTAGAAAAGAAGAAGCTGGCATCTAAAGTCACGCCAATTGACAGGGGAGGAAAATAAAGATGTGATCATAAGAAGTCGGGTACGGCCCATAAACGGTGTAATTGAAAAGAGACTTTGGGCCGTCTGCCTCGGTGGGGAGTGTGTTGTCTCATGTCTGTCAAAGGATCGATTCCCAGCATGCAGGAACTCCACATGGATCTGGACTCTGCTCCCGGAGTCATGCTGCCCTCTCACTGTAAATCATAGAGCAGTCGGGAGCGTCCAGGAATTGTTAAAGTCCGAGTTGGTATTTCCAGATAAACAAGCCATTCCTGGACACCAGCTGCTCACTGGAGTGAGAATTGGACCCAGTCCAGCTATATATCTTAGCGGTTTCAGTAAAGCTAACGGTGCATATTTTCCACAGCTCGCCTTTCGGACATTGTTACAGCGGGTCTGCGATGGTAAGAAAACCGCTGGATGCGGTCATGAACGTGCTCAGAAACACTCGCTACAGCAAGCTCCATTTATCCAGAAAAGCTGAGGACATTATAGAAAAAAAGATTCATTTAAATCTGCGTATGATACAACTTTGTTGCATTGACTTCAGCTGTTGGGTTGCTGCTGCTCATATTCACATTTATCAGAGTCCAACCAGAAGAAAAGGCTGGCAGGTTCTGAGAAGCCTCTCTCTGGTGTTTGCAGATTCCTTCCAACACAATGTAAAGCACAGACTCAGAGTTGATCAGAGCCCCTGGTGGGCAGACACCTCTGTCCTGCCAAACGTCACAGACCTTTGGCAAACAAAAACAAAGTTAGTGGATCTGGATCCGTCTTCTGGGCAGTCTTCTCTGCAGCTGATAGGAAAGTAAACAGCTTCAGAGGCTTTAGAACAGTAGCTGAGGAGTGTAGAACAGCGTCAACCCCTGTTTGCTGCATCAGTAACGCGCTGCCATGATGTAGAGTCTGAGACATGGACGTAACTGGGGGTTTGGGCGTCCGACCTGCTCCAGACTCTTGCGAAGCCTAATAATTGCATACAGAATTCTGTCGATGGTTTTGGTTTTCCACAGAAATCCAGGAGGGAAAAAAAGGGTCAATGCAATTTTTCCATGAGTCTCAGAGTGAATGTGAACGCATGAAACAGGACTTCCAAGTTGAAGACGTGACGTACGCAGACGTGAAGATGGTTCTTGGAATTGGAAATTCCTCGGAAAGTTCATCTATAGAGTGACGCTTGCACAAGACCTGTGGGTGCATCTTAAGATTGTGTCCTTGAGGGTCCAGGACACTCATGTATGTAACGTTTTGGGCTGCCAGGGTTTGTGTTTTATCCATGTCAGGAGACCAGGCTTTGCCCTCGGCTGGATGTGTGAGTGTTCCATTATCGTCCATCTTGTGCTGTGTGGCTTCAGTTTCCACATTAGTCTTTTTCCCACTGTTGCTACTGGCACAACCAGAGCTGCACGGAGCTCCGCCAGGGATCTGGAAAAGTTAGAATGATTCAACAGGCAGAAACACTGTGATTCTTTGCATTTGAGTAATATATACTACTTTAGTGTCCACTTTATTGGACAATTAATGAATCATATGGGACTTTATTAATGCCAAGGAGTTGCTTTACTCTTTCGGCATAATACTAGTTTATCCATGTTAATCCCTCCCAAACTTTTGAGAAGATTATCCATGATAGATAAAGAAAGACAACTATACCAAACTAAAAAGGCTGACTCAAGCTTAGAGCCCAGACAAACTATAAACGGAACAATAAAACAGTTGTTGCGGGGTAATTAAACCGTAACGTGATAAAAGGGATAAAATATTTTTTAGCTACATATTCTTACTCTCACTGATGTGTATGCACATTTGTGTGCACATTTGTGTGCACATTTGTATGCACATTTTCTTGTTCATTTATCTATTTAATGCTAATTGTGAGCACCACATGAAAGTGCTTTGGAGATATTTTGTCTCCTTGTTAGATGCTTTAAATCATTCTGTAATTATCAACAATACACTCAGGATCACCTGAAAAATGTCTGACATTCTGCGGTGTTATTGGAATGTTAAATTATTGTAATTACCGACCACCTGCATCAAGCTTCTCTGCAAATTCCACCGATTTCCACTGAAGATTCAGCAACTGCTTGTTACTGACTGTAAACAGCTTCATTACTGAAGAGAAATAACTTGGATTCTCTGTAAACTAGATAGCATTCTGTTTACACATGGTTGTTTGGGAACATTTAATTTGCCAATGTTATTTCACTCACTACCAAAGCTCTTACATGCACAACACTACCTGATATAAGCCCAAATGAGCTTTAAATTAGAGGTTTTGTGACGACCTATTAACCTGACAGGCTCTGTAGGGCAACAGACCATCAGCCATCTTCACTTATTCCCTTTAATGATACTGACTTCAGCTTTAGGTATTGGGGCAGTATGAATACCCCCCACCTCCAAAAGTTACCTAAGCAGGCAGACTGGGATGTGTATCAAGGTCAGTTTAGGTCCCATCTGTGCTCGGCGGTGAGTTTAACTTGGCTTCACTGCTTCTTTCCGGAGGTCAGCCTAGCAGTCAACATTAGACTACATGAGCACGCAGCAGTTGGCAGGTCTGCACGTCGTATGCTGGGATGCACAGAGACTGGAGCTCTGCCTCCAGCTGTCTGACGGCAAGCGTCAGTGCCTCCCAACAGCTCTTTCTATGTGGGTGTTAGATCTGTTATATTCAGATGTTCTCGACCCCAACACGAAGATGCTTAACCCAAAATTCCTTGCCGGAACGCTGAAATAAACTCTCCCTGCTGATTATATCATACCGGCCAAAAACAGGCTGATGGACGTGCTGTGTTTCAAGAGGCTCTTTGGAGGGATCTGAAGTGTTTGCTTTCTCTTTGCTATGGCTAAGATATTCAGTGTTTGCCCCCCCCCCCCCCCCCCCCCCATGAAGGAAATATCTCGAGAACATGAGGAAATCCGGATATGGACAGGAGCGTGGATCTTTTCATCTGGAACTTTTTAAATACTGCTTTTGTCAGAGGCTTCCCAGCCAGACTGGAGCTCCTGAATCTGCCCTCTCATCTGTTTTACAACTTGAGAGGACCCCCTCACACCCCCTCACCACCCCCCCACCCCCCTTCCCCCCCTTCTCTGGAGCAACACTGACTCAAACAGGATCATTACTGAATCAAATTTAACATTGGCAGGCAGAATCAGCATCTCCTTGTGCATGAGTCTTACCACTGAAGCAGCACTTTAGTAACACCCCCAGAAACAGGAGTGTAGGCCTCGAGGATGCCAACACCGTGATGAGTGACAGATCTGTGTGTGGTGGGGGTGTTGGGCATCTTTACAGCTTTTAGGCATCTCCGTCTTCTCCCTGAGGACTTGTGTTTGTCAAGAGTTCCATTGTAGCCTGGGGAGACAGCCGTATATTTCACACAAATAGATAATCCCGGGGTGGTTGAGGTAATTGCTTGCAGTTGTGGCGTCAGACAAAGTTCTGTAAATGTGGAGAAAGCGCAGCTCCCGCTTCCTCGCTGTTGGTCTCTCTATAGATTATGCGGTCTGCGAGAAGAATTCGATTTCTAAAAAGCAAAATGTTCCCATTCCGGTTGGATTGGGTCAGACTTGAATCCACTTTCTCTTACCTTTATGGAACCGAGGCCTTTAGAGTTGGAGAATCTGACCACACATTCATTTATTTTACAGGCTAACGTTGAGGGATTCTTGAGCTATGACTTTGCACCCACAATCAGAGCAAAACCATTACCCTATGAAGCTTTTGGTGTTTACTGCAATTTGTAAAGAAATGTTTTATTGGCTGCCAAACCCCTACATTAATGTGCTTCTTCTCTCCAATTTGGGATTAGTTTATTCTATGTTTTGGAAGGAATCTGCCCTTTGAAAAAGCTGTTGTCTTCCCTGAGGAAATGATTGTGTTGCCGCATTCATCCTGGAGCCTGGTCATGAGTGTGTTTACCATACTAAAAGGCACCAGATGGGGTATTTTATCACTTATTCCTCCATATATTGTGGAGAAATGTCACTTCTGCTGTCAGTTTTTCAAAGAAATAAAGTTTTATCTGTAATATGTCACCTTCACATCGAGGCTCCATGTAACACAAGCAGTCTTAAACTACTGTCCCAAACACTTGAGGCGTGAAGTTCAGAACCAGTGATCTGTGGCTACACTGTGTGACTGCTTGTTGCATGATTGAGCAGGATATTATATTTGTCAGTTCGACAGGAGTGAATGCAGCTCTCCACAAACAATGTCGTTGTAAAGTTTTGGTAAAAATGTGTGAGGAAGTAGAATATCCATAAACATGTAACACTATAGGCTAAGATAACACTCCCAATATACTCCGGTTTTAGTTTTGCCATGAAATACATGTGTGACTTTTCATCAATCACCAAAAAATTGCCACAGAGTTGTAAACGTTACTAAATAATAGTTAAAATCGCACTGACATTTGCTAGCTCACCACAAATGGATTACAGCAAATATAAGGGACAATGACTGTCTTAAGTAACTGGATATGTTATACATTTAGCCCTTTAGACGGGATGGGACTCTAGTGAGAATTAGAAGTAATGTAAAAAGCCCACATTTGCGTTCCACTGCTAATATGCTGGATAGTTTGTGGTTGTTCCATGATGGTAGCGTGCTCAGTGAATAGCATCAGACCGACAGAAGAGGCTTTTAAACCTAATGACAAAACAGTATAGGCATGATTGTTTTTGATGAATCACCTTTATATATCCTGTTGCATGTTGTCATGCGCGTGTGTTTAGTGTCTCTACGAACATGATGCTGATGTTGTTGCAGATAAAAATCCTCATTTTGGACAGCGAGTTTTTAAACATAATTATTTTATATAGACACAGTGAAACAAGGCTACCACAAACAGAGGGGACCGTGTGTGTGTGTGTGTGCATCCAGTTTTGGGTTGAATGAGTGTGTTAGAAACTGTACTCCTGCTCTGTCGGGGTGGACCTCCTTCATCTCCAGTCCCCTCCTACTCGCTCAAGTTATAGGCAGTGCTTTAACTTCGACCTGAGTCAATCAGAGTGGGATCTGTAACAGCCTGCTGCTGGGTCTGTTCTCCTCACTTCACCACACATACACACACACACACACACTCGTGTTGGGCATCACGCAGACCGGAAAACATATGGAGTACTACTGCCTCCTCCTGCTCTGGATCTGCTGCCAGTTAGGTGAGTGAAGTCCGTGTGTTTCCACTTTAGCATTGGAATAAAGTCCATTCTTCATGTTAATTTACCATGTCAACATGCACTTTCATCCTTTTACAACAAATCCCTGGCATTTTAGCTACTTCAGGATTCAGCTACTATCAATATATCTGGAGGAGATGAACGGCTGTCTTTCTGAATGACATCATAACCTTTGTTTCATTCAGCATTGCCCTAGACAGGAAGACATGTGTGCATGCTTCTGCTGAAGGACCTGTTGTCCATGTCAGGTCTACAGAGGTGCTCTGTGTCTCACTGGCATGTCCCCCCCAATGTGAGCCGATGCTATCATTTCACAGTGGCGTTTCTGGTGAAGGGAGACTTGTTGGTGCTGAGCCAGAACTGTGGTCAATTACCAGTATAAGCACAATGGCAGCAACACACTGACACAAGATGAAGGGACAAAAGGGAGACGGGGAGAGTGAATAAGGCAATAATGTGCACGTAAATCTTTTATTCTTTCATTTAATGGCAGAAGCGACAGACGCAGTTCTGGCTATGGTTAGTTTTTGAGCTACTGTGGACTCTTACTGCATTTTTAAATACACTGTGTCGTCACTGTTTCCATAAAACAGGAGAATTGTGAGCATAATGTGTGGGATTTTTATTTCTCCGTTGCATGGAAGGATATTTTTCTGATCTTTTCTTTTGTGCTGAATCAAACTGGAGTGGAACCAAAGGAGAACTAGCCTGAGTTTGTCATGTGAATTCTTTTTGTTTGTAATTTAGACATTTGAGAAAGTAAAATTGAAGAGGGGAAAGGAGGAAATGACTTTCGCAAATATTTGGTTTGATTTTGGAATTTTGGACCGGAGCCACGGTGAGGGAGACATGACCTCGTCGTCTGCGGAGAGAAGCATGATGCTATCTGGGCTCAGAGATGTTTGGCAGGCTCTTAAGAAGGAGGCTGCATTTTAATCTGCTGTTTGTGGAATCCCAGGACTCTCAGACCGATCAGCAAACTCACAGAACTTCCCACAGAAGAAGAAGACGTGTGTATGTAAGAGGGAAAATCAGATATCATTAAAAAAACAGTACACTTCTATAATACATTTTCAATATTTCTGCAGTTAAATTAAACTTATTTTGCTAAATTGTGAGTGTCTTCTTATTAAGGACACTTTTCAACCACCTGTGTTTGTCAACTAGTGGCAGGATTTTACAGTAATGTTGCTTATGTTGTGCTGTCAGCTGTTTACAGGGACTTTAGTCCTCCATTTAAAGTTCCTGGGTCCTACTTATCGTCCCAGAGCTTTATTTAGACCATAGTGTTTGTGGTCAAAATATTCCTTCAAAGGTTCCCAGGGGAGACAAGCAGCTACTGTTTTTGAATCACACAGCAGGTCCCCGTGGGTAGTGGTGATTACATTATCAGTGGCACTGACTGCATTGTTCTAAAGTTTGAGGGAGGATTTGTCACGATACTGTAAATAAATTTTCATTGATTGAGCAAAAACTACATTTATCACAATGACCTGTGTCAGACTCAAACAGAGTCCTGCACATGCACTGCCCAGCTGGCTGTTGAGCAGTAGACACATCTGGCTCTTGATATCCTGCAGGTATTTTTGTATTGTTGGCACGGCGTAATTGTGATTAGACCCGACAAAGAGTCTGAAAGTAAATTGACATGTGTGAAGTGCTTTTCCAGAGGTAACAGAATTGGAAGATGCCTTGTTCCCGTGCAACCGCCCCGTCCATGGGTAAAATAATTAGCTGTAAATTCTTGACTAAATGTGCAAAAAACCCCAAAAAACCCCAAAACCTCCCTGTTCTGTGTCCAATGGCATAACGCACTGTAAAAAATGGAGATCACTGTGCATCTCATCAGATGGGTCCTTGCCAGGATTTTGCAGAATGCATGGCTGCTCCACTGTTCACGGCTCTGTGGTGGAGCTCCTGCAGCTTGGTGCCAGGCCAAAGGCAGCAGTAGACTAATGTGGGTCACACCAGCAGCCTCTGGCCTGTGGTTTATTTCTCTGGGCATGGAAACCAGAACGCTGCGCAGCCTGCACAACTCCCAACTTGCGTTAGGAGCTGCTGATATTACTGAGAATATTAAATTGCTCTGCCGTGCTCATGGGTTGGAATGGAAACTGGAATTTCTCCTTTCTCCAGCTTTTGCTCTGACACTTTTCTTCTTCCCTGTTTTAGCTTTCAGTCATGTCCTGATCCCATATAATCCTATTTTTAAAGCACCCATGGAAAATGATTTTCACAGCTAAAAGTTAACTTTAGAAGAGCTGTGAGAGTGCCATAATGCAGGAGGCTTCCCGAAACACGGAGCTCCAGGATTAATTGCTCAGGACACATTGTCTGGACTTACCTACTGACAACTATTTTTCATACACCTTTTTTGTTGCCAGCAAACTCTATTTTCAGTCAGTTTTGCAGATCAACAGAATATTTGGGAGGATGTTTAGGGTCAGGATCGGCAGGAACCATTCACTGACAGGAAATGAGCAATGTGTGAATGTTTACATGAAGGGTCTGCATGACAAAGCCACCATTGACACCAGTGACTTATGTTTTAATAGCAGTTCACATCAAGCAGAACAGTGGGTCTGTGTTTATGCCCACCAAGGTGTGATGTGAAGGGTGGTAGCCACAAACGCTCTGCTGTATACTGCTTAAGTACGGCTTTAATGCAAATTATTCCATTTGTGTGTTAATAACAGTAAGAATGTCCTGTAATGGTACCAGTGATGGTTTTGGAGCAGCTCTGTATCCCAGAGCCTCAGTTCCAGGTCTGGGGACCAGTGGGTGTAATGTTTGAGTCACTATTTGCTTAGACAACCGATTAACCAAACAGGTTGTCATTGGTACTATCTATGGAATGCAGACATCCTCACTTATCTCTTTAGTCCCATTTTAATTTAAAAGAAACAGCTGCGCACCATACAGCCTCAAAAGTGTAAATAACAGCACAACCAAACAAATAAATCTTATCTGTGGAGCAGACACCCATCTACACTGTGCTGCAGCTGCTGTGCTACGTCACAACGTGTAACATGTTTAAATTTCACATTTACTGTTTAACATTGTTTCCGAGTTTACAGAAACCACCAGAATTTGGGAGCCAGGTTTGTTTGTCGGGCTACCAAGATCCTTTATGTGAAGCAATTGTTAAAATGATTCCTGTGGTGATGCATGATTTCGTGGACCTCTTGAAGTTTCTTAACTACCTACTAGCCCTTTAAAATTTGGCTTCTGTAATTTAACATGTTGACTCTGGGAGGCGCCCCCTAGTGGAGCTATCTGTACAAACAAATGTAATTATTAATTACAGGTGTGCGGTGCTGGGGTTAGCGTGAGTTCTCTTTAATATCTTTATCTTTATAATATTTGTCTATTGAATTATTCTGGGGACTTAAATTATAAATTATTTGTGGGGTGGTGAGCTGTGCATATATCTCTCTGCAAAACCATTTCCTGCTGCAGTTCTTTTTCTGTGTTTCCTGGATCCAGACATAATATCCGCTTTTTGGTATCAGTGAGCTTCACTGTAGATGTAAACATTGACCTTACAGTGGCCTAACCTCCATTAAGCCACTGCTCAACACATATATCAGAAGGTGAGGTCAAAGTCTGGTAAATGGAAACAGGGAAGGAAGACAGAGTGATAGATGGCTCTCGAAAACAAAAAAATCTCATCATCCCAATGTCATCGGACCTGTTTTGAAGGAAAATTAAAAGACAAATGATGCTGTCATGTTTGGTTAGACAAGAGTTGTACCTCACCTGACTGGCATTTTAATTGAAAACATACCTTCGCTGCCTGTTTTAAACCACCTGGTTAATCTAAAGACCTGGCAGAAATTTAAGTGCACAGTAAGGAGGTACAGATTTTTCTTTCAAGTCTGCAGCTTTGATTTCTAACTGTTACTTGTCAATTTACAATTCACCGCTGATTTACTGCTACAATACTGCTCCCTAAAGCCAGTAGTGTGGTGCCATAAAGCAGTTGTCAGTCATCACTTGGATGTAAATATTATGAGTTTGACATGACTGAGGGAGACATTAGGTGCTTCTCATGGGAACGTAGTCTCCAGGCTTCAACACGTTGTAGATGCTACCTGTAAGCTGATGAATTTCATGTTTCTGTTTTTAAGGATTCAACAACTGCTTCAACATTGACACGAAGACTCATAAGATCATTAAAGGCCCCAAACAAGCCCAGTTTGGATACACTGTGCAGCAACATGTGGCTGCTGGAGGAGAAAAATGGTAAGAACCAGATCAACTCTCACATGTCATCTTACTATGGACTAGGCTACAAATCATGTGCAAGAAAGTCAAGATACCCTGAGCGTGTACACGATACACAATAGTTGATAATAGCAAAACACTCACTAAGTAGTACTCATTATGGTCATTCGGCATTTAATGATAGAAGCTATTTGTTTTATCATGTATCTCAAATTGTGACATTTATTTTTAGATTGTGAGAATTAGATATAATCTGCTTTAGTGATGTAAGAGCAAGCTGAAAAGCTCAAGTACTGTTTAATGCTCTAGAACGCTGTGTTGATGGACCGTCTGACTTGGCAGTAAGCCGCTCCAAAGCCAGTGTGGTGCTGTGGTGCTCCCAACGTTCTCGCAGCATCTGTAGTTGCAAGATAAATTGTAGCTTTGAGAGCGATACTCCACATTCATCACAGCCCCAACTGAGTCTGAGCTATGCTTTATTAGGCCAGCAGGCACGTGTGACGGCCAAACGTTGCTTCTGTGTCAACGGGCCAAAGCGAGTTCCCGTTGTGCTTCTGTACGTGTTGAAATAATCGTCTGTGTGTATATATGTTTAAGCAATGTCTACATCGTCTGCCTGATGTCAGCAACATCCAGACAGTATAAGTCCTGTTGTTCTTGGGTTTAAATGTGTTATATTTTCCAGATGAGGATTATTTTGCAGTTTTTATCCTGCAGCTTCTTCAATCTGTCAGGTTTTTTTTGTCTGTTTTGTTAATATATCAAGACAGAAACATGACATTTTGGGTTGTGTTTCATTGTTTGGATCCTAAAATGCTACACATATGCTGTTCCCAAACAATCCAGTTGTCAGTTTCCAATCCTTTAAATCCATGTGTAATTTTTGGGAACAGGCAAACAGTAGAACGGGGCTTTTGGATAGTAACGCCAAGTGACCCACTTTGTTGTCGATGCTTCCCATGAGTCCAGTTCATGAAGTTATGTCTTTCACAATAAAGGACAACAAAGAATCTTTCTGTGCAAACCTGCTGGGACCAATGTTGGATGTGCAGTCCACATCATGCTGGGCTTAGCTTCTCATAAGCATTGTTTTGACTGTTTCTTTTGGACAATTGGCCATTCTCTCCTGTCCTTCAGCTATTTATAGCCGAAAAAAGAGAGAAGGTATCGTGCGTGTATATTGAGAGTATTGCACTTGGCTCCCACATCTGTATATTCACAGGCTGATGAAACCACAGAGGCTGGTGTCTCTTTGACCATTATCCCAGCCAAAGACTGGTATTGGCCAAAAGCTATAAACATGCCTAATGAGCCTCGTTATTGTTCTGAGGAACACTGTAGATTACTGAGTTTCTATGTAAATGAACAGCCGACACCCAGATGTGCTGTCGGATATTTTTCCACATACTTTTGATAAATGATTTCACAGGAAGTGAAGAGTGTTGTAGATTAGACAAAATCAGGCCAGTGTTGTCAGCCTCATCAGGTTGTTGACAGTAATTAAAGCTATAATACCCATGGGCTCACCCCAACGTCTCAACCTTCCAGTGAGGGAACGGTGGTTGACTCACAAACGTCTGCAACCCAGACTGCACACGTTAGTTAAGATACAGTTTTCCCATCACGTGTGCACAAGTTATTGTGATCAGGAGTGTTTTAGAAATCAAAGTATGATCTTTTCCTCTGTTTTATAAAGTTCTACATAGACTCTCCACGTTTCTTAGATAAGCAACGATGGCCCATCTCTTCGCCATGAATACAAATGACATTGAAACTAGGTTAACTGGGTTTATTTGGCTTGTGAATTTGAAAGCGTGGTTGAAAAGCGGAGCCATTTGGAATCACTTACCGAACCAGTTGGCTGTTGACAAGAACAAAGAGGGTAGATAGAAAAACAGCCATGGTGAATAAGGAAGTTTTACACATTTATTTACAGTTCTGTACTTCCAGTCTTTACTGGTGTTGTGATCTGCCACCAGCTTGCTTCAGCTTGTCAGGTAACTTGTCAGATCTGCTGAACGTTTCTGTCCATGACCACTGATGGAGGCACCCTGTTAGGAATGTGCAATTTCCACACTGACTGATGGCGCTCCAGACACTCTTTGGGCAGCTCAGAAAAGGCCACATCACTTTCAATTTGCAGAGATCTAGGGTCTTTAAACTTGAGGGCTGAACTGAACTGCAGACACCCCCAGAACCTTCCCTGTTCTATCTCCACTGTTTATTTTACTGCAGTTTTACCAGGATTCCTCAATGGAGCTCTGACCTTTACTCTGGAGCTCCGTTACAAGTTTCAGTGCAGCAGCGAACTGCAGGGAGTCTGTGAAGTCTTTCATCACTGACCTTAAACAATTTTCCCTTTATTTAGCTACAAAGAGGTGTGTTTTTATGCCTTCTGAGCTTGGCGGGAGAAGAGAAATCGATCTGCTTATACACAACAGAATACCCAGAGATTGTGATGTCTACGCCTTCAGTTAAAAGCCTTTTCCCTCCTCTGAGGCAGAGGTTAGATATCTGTTATGTTGTTACATAGTGCAGAATAAACACAATAACTTGTAACAGGGAGGTAGAATAAAATATGACCTTCAGAAAAGCAAACGAGCCTGGGGATTCGCTTTCAGGCACAGCGGTGGCACGAGGTAACTAATATCACCGTGCTGTCCTAACAGCAATAACACTGTTTGGAAGCGTGTAGAGGTACTAAATGAGACCAGAATCATCATCTAGATGTTATGTATGTGTGTGTGTGTGTGGGGGGGGGGGGGGGGTCACTAGCTTACAGGCTCTAGGATTACATTGGGTGGATGGACAAACTTGTCTTAATCAGTTCAGTGCCCTCAAATGATGTTCCCAGTAAAATATAACAAAATTCCTTTTGTGAAATGAAATAAAATCATTCCCAAACAGAACAACGGGGATGGAATGTGATGAGTAAGCGCGATTAGCGGTGCACACTCATGTTTGGGTGTTTGGGCTGAGGTTTTAAAGTGTATACATTGCTTCCATCCAAATATGGAGAGAACGACCACATTAATGACAGCCTGGACTCGGGGATGGCACTTCCTCAAACCCCAAAATCCTGTGTTCCCTGGCAGCCACAATGGATACACACATTTCTTTCTGGCTCACGTTGTTCCTTTCACTGTCATTTCCATTCCTGCCGTGACGACGCACCAAGGCTAGCTGTTGACCCCAGTGAGCTCTGGAACATGATTGTTTGAACAGCTTCTGGTGAAATTCAGGAGGTCCTGTGGAGGACGTCCAAGTCAAGAGCAACAATGGCCTCTTTTCCTCAAGGCATCTGTATCCTGAAACTGAACCAATTCTATGGATAATGAAAATAAAGTCATTTTCTGGATATTAGTGCTATGAAAATATGAACAGTTCTCACTGCTGAGTGGTTAAAAACTACCTCCAGATTCTAAGATTTTAAATCTTAATGAGACGATTTAGGTTTCACAGCTGCCTTGAAACACCATATTCACAAATACGCCATCTCACAAGCATGTTTGTGGTATTTTTGTATAGTGTTGAATATAGACAAGATGTAGTTTTTCATTGCTAAAGTTCTGCTAAATGTGCCGAGGCTACTGTGGAGCAAGAAAGCAGCAGATCAGCAAATCCAAACGTCATCAATAGGAGGAAAGTAATTTGACCCAGAAATGTTTTCCTGCACGCTCCACAGATTTTATTGTTTTTATTTCCTGTTTTCCAGGACAAAGCCCAACACTTAATGTATCATGCAGATTAAATATACATCTATGTTTCACATTGCTGTTCAGGTTTTTAGTGCACAAGCTGAATCAATTTGACATTTGAGCTGAATCGCTCTAAATGACTCTACAGGCTGCGCTCATGAGAAAGCCATGTACGAGAAAGGAAACATTTTTCAACAAGTCATTGTCGGTTTGGAGAACAAAGGGAAACCTTTTCCTCATTAGCTCTGCTCTTGTGGTCATTATTCCTTCCTAAATTGTTAGACCGTACTAGAGTTGGGCAGAAACGTGATGATCTTGTATTTAAATCTGAAGGCATATGCTTGAATATGACAAAAAGAAAAGAGCTTACATATTGCTAAGTCTCCTCTTGGGTGTTTTGAGCAGGTTTAAATCTCTGGGGATCACCAGTCTGACCCAGAAATTCTTATGCTGAAGATCAGTCTTTCTTTATTTGTCAAACTGTGACCTAAAAGTCCAAGCAGAGGGCTGGTTATGGTCTGCTTTTTCTATTAACTGGTGTCAAATGACTTTCCTTTGGGGCACTACTGAACTAAGATCTTCTCATTTGCCCTCTTCAGTGTTTTTTTTTTAACTTCCACTGCACATTATTTCCTAGAAGGCATATTTATTCCTTATACAACCTTTTTAAGTTTCAATATCATTTTTTTTATTTTGCATAGTTCCCAAACTTGTGAACGGAATATGTTCCAAAATGTTGAATTCCAGGAACCTTCTCAGTATGGTAGTAGAATCTTTACTGATAAGGGGGAGAAAAAAAGGTAACATACAAGTGTATATACAGTATATGTTGTTGGACTTTGGGCTGTTGCCACTCCATTGCTGTGTTCACATATTTAAATAATAATAATTTACTGTTTGTTATTGGGTACACATTAGATAATAGACCAATAAAACCCAACAAGCTTAATCGCTATTAATGTCAGTTTCACTCATTTCTTTTATTAAGCACAAGCCTTCTGTGTCTTGTACTGCAGCTCCTGTAAAGGCTTCAAACAGGCCAATTTCAACTTACTGTGACAATGTGAAATATTTAAGTGAGGTTTATGAGACTCCAATGAACTGAAGTCAGAAACCTCCCAAACACAGGACCAGGATGTCCAGACCTCACAGTCCTGACTCAGGAACTCTAAATCCTAGAGCAGGCAGCAGATCCCTGGTAGAGCTTCACTGCATCTCTAGTCTGGTCTGAACAACAGTTCAGTGTCAACATTTAATTCTGCACGCTGCACTTAATATAATGTAATGAATTAGCAGCACAAGAGTGTGAACTCTGACCCCTGTTTACCACAGGTTACCAGGTTATTCATGATACTAAATTTTGAATTGATATGACAGTGGCACAGGTCTGATGTATTAGTCGCCGTCACAGCTGAAATGTTTAATCTGAAAAATCAAGTACCGGTATTTGAACGGTGGGAGAAAAGTGGAATCCCGGAGGAAATGCCAGCTCTCCAAAAACGGCCCCGGCTTGGAAAGCAGCGCACCGGCATGCAACTCAGATGCTGCAGATATGTTTTTTTCTGAGTATGGTTGCATGGAACCGTTTCCATTGCTTCTGGGTGTATTTAAATTGTTGAACAGTGAAATGAGCCTGGATGGATGGATGGAATTTAAAGGTTTAAAATTGTTTTTGGGCAAACCTCAGAAAGGCAGAATTTCCTCAAAAAA
The DNA here is from genome assembly GCF_901000725.2 of Takifugu rubripes. Classification (NCBI taxonomy): domain Eukaryota; kingdom Metazoa; phylum Chordata; class Actinopteri; order Tetraodontiformes; family Tetraodontidae; genus Takifugu; species Takifugu rubripes. The sequence continues at coordinate 14,181,751 of NC_042297.1, read as the reverse complement.
ACAAACTCACTCTATTTTCCCAGAGCGCAACTAAAGAAAAGAACGTGCTCTGATATCTTTCAGGGATTAGAACCTTTTTCCTCTCTGACTTTTTGCAGGTTATTAGTGGGCGCTCCGTACGAAATGAACGGCCCGCACCAGACCGGCGATGTCTACAAGTGTTCGATTAACAGGCGCAACAACGGCTGCTCCAAGCTCAACTTGGGTAGAGTATCACAACACACCGCTCGGCCTACAACACACACAACACAATCTGGCGATCAAGACGCACACTTGTCAGTAAACACCATGGTCTCACATGTGGGGGACAGACCTGTGGGTACCATACCAGTCATTCCACATGTTCCTTTTGAATGGTTTATGTACATTTCCACGTGTGTGTTATACCACACATCTCACCACAGGCTTCTTCATAGGGAAGAATGTGTCGCGCCGGTTGGATTGACACATGAAGTTTTGTGGAGTGAACATTTGGAATTCAGGATGTAGCGTTGTAACTTCAGCTACCCACACAGCAATAACATACAAAGTCCCAGATGGTGGAACTTCTGTTAGAGTTCTGAAGAACAAGTTTATGTATTTGTGTTTATCGGAGCCAGTGAGGCCGGTGTCATCTCTGTAATATCCCTTTTTCCTTCAAGGAAGGATATCTCTGACCAACGTGTCAGAGCGAAAGGATAAGATGAGGCTGGGGATGACGTTGACGTCGAACCCTGTCGACAACAGCTTTGTGGTCAGTTATTCCTTCATAACATACAACATACAAAATCTGATGTAGCAGAGAAATTCTTTCACAATACATATTGATCCTTCTGTGTCTTCTCCTGCCGATGGTGAAACTATATCGTGATATGCTGAAGAGAGTTTTTGTCACACGTGCTGTGTTTGTTCTTCAGGCCTGTGGGCCGCTGTGGTCTTATGAGTGTGGCAGCTCTTACTACAGCACGGGAATATGCTCCAGGGTTAACGCCAGTTTCAAGTTTTCCAGAACCATCGCGCCTGCTTTTCAGAGTAAGCTTTATCTTTTATCTTTGAAAAAGATTTATGGAAAATGCGAAGTCACAGCAGGGCATTACTTTCTCATTTGGAAACATCTGTTGTCTCCATCGGTGCTTTTCATCTTTAAACAATTTACAGGATGTGAGACGTACATGGACATAGTGATAGTTCTGGATGGCTCAAACTCTATCTACCCCTGGTATGAAGTGCAAGCTTTCCTCATCAACATCCTTCAGAAGTTCTATATCGGACCAGGTCAAATTCAGGTGCGTTGTGGATGCTCTTTGTCTGTGATGTTTATGTTGAATTTTAGAGTGCTCCTGTAATTATTATGAAAGGTTTTGGTGGTTCCCCGGGCAGGTCGGAGTGCTTCAGTACGGTGAAAAGGTGGTCCATGAGTTCAAACTGAGTGACTACAAATCTGTTGAGGAAGTTGTGAAACGAGCACGCAGTATCAACCAGCGAGGCGGCGAGGAGACAAACACAGCCCTGGGCATCAACGTGGCGCGGTATGGATTGCCGCTACGCTCGTTCAACAGTCGTCCCTGTAAGTGGCCTTAGTGAATTCGTCTGCTGTGTTTTCACAGCTCTCAAGCTTTCAAACACGGAGGTCGCCGTGGTGCCAAAAAGGTGATGATAGTTATAACCGACGGGGAATCACACGACAGTGCAGATCTCCAGCAGGTCATCAAGGACTGCGAGAAAGATGGGATCACCCGTTACGCCATCGCTGTGAGTCTGCTGGGCCCATTATTTACCTCACAAATACGGAGTGAAGTGAAAGTCAGCCTGCACATAAAGCGCTCAGCGAGAGCTAAAGTAAATATGAATGCAATTTAAGGTGTAAACGATCCCCTTCAAACCACACAGCAGAAACTCTGCCACTTCTGGTACAGTTAATGCCACATTTGGTTCCAGCCAGAGGCTTAGACGCTCACGGATGTCTGAGCGAAAACTCTGACGTTTTTGGGTTGAAAATTGGCTGGAATGAACCGCATAGGATAGACGTTGGTGTTGAAAGTTAAATCTTTTTAAAACCTTGTCACATGAGGCTTTTCCACACTCAATCTTGATGCTGAGGTAAGCAAATCCCCACAGCTTTGCTTTTCCATTATCTGCTCATCTGGTCAGAGTTGCCACCTGGGGAAAGAGTGTTTCAACATCTTCCCAATAAATAAAATATATTGCCCAAATTCATGTTTGTGAGACCACAGAAATACGCCTTCGAGAAGAAGCTGCTTTTTGTATGTCAGGAGGAATCATTGCTTTTCACCTCGGCAGGTCCTGGGCTACTACAACCGCAGAGGAATCAACCCGGAGGCCTTCCTCAATGAAATCAAGTACATCGCCAGTGACCCAGATGACAAACACTTCTTCAACGTCACAGACGAGGCTGCGCTGAAGGATATTGTGGACGCGCTTGGAGAGCGCATCTTCAGTTTGGAAGGTTCGACAAAGAACTCGGCGCGAGAATTTAGCAGGAGATGGTGAAAATAAATGCTTACAGAAAGTGGCCCGGCTGGCTACAGTTTTCTTCCCTGCCTCTCTCATAAGACATCCCTTTTTCATCTTCGTGTGACCCTCACACATCTGTTGTGATGAACACAGCATTTTCAGAGCTCTACACACATTAGCATTCACGTGTCTTATACATAGGGACCCCAGTTTAAATTCAAACCAGTGATTTGATGAGTCAACCCAAAGACAGACTGGAGTGAGCAGCAACAGCTTTTAATAAAGCCACACATTGATGTCAGCCACCAACTGGTTATCAGATATGTTTAGGTTCTGGATTGTTAAAGATTTAACACTAGTTCCAAGAGGGACACTTAAATATGAACCATCCACATAGTTGCTATTCTAAGACTCTTCATATTTAAGTTGTGTTTGTGGCTGCCTGCTTGAATTTCTTTCCTGTTGCATGGGTTTTAAAACTGTGACCGGCTTGTTTACACAGGAACCAGCAAGAATGGGACAGCGTTTGGCCTCCAGATGTCTCAGGCGGGATTTTCTGCTCACAACGTGGAGGTGACGCTGACTTTTTCTACCACCTTGACTCTGACCAACTGTCAGCATGCAAAATGACACACATTGAGTCAATTTCAGGGTCATCATCATTCCTTCCCACAACCTGCCATTTATCAATTTATATTCCCCCGAGGTGACTCCTGTGTGGCCCCTAAAAGGTTTGACTGATTTAGGAGCCCTTAACAAAGAAGTCAGGCTTTTTTCCACTTCAGCCATGCAGTGATGGGTAACAAGACACTACTTGTTCCCAAGGGAAGAATATTAGTGAAAACCCGGCACAAGACAGAGGCAGTTCTGCTACAGAATGAGTTTTCTTCTGTTTGGGGTTTTTATTTTATCGTACTCGTGCCAGCATATGGTCCGACTTTTAATGTGGACTAACAGGATGAGATAGACATGATTTGCGTTGACTCTTTCAAAATGTCACTTATTCAAAGAAAATGGGCAATGATCATAAAAATCAATCAATTTATTGAAAACAGATGAAGCAGATCGGCAGCAATAAAGGAGCAGAGGGCTTTGTGGAGCGTGTCTGTGCAGAGTTAAAGGACTGCATATGTCAGACAGGCATCAAGCATGTGCTCACAATGGTTCCTCTCTTCTCTGTTTGTTTGTCAGTCTTTATCTAAACAAGGTGGACAGAGGATCTCGAAGCTGTGTGCTTGGAAATGAAGCCTGCAGTTCAGCTTGCAATTTTTCCAATGCACAACTCCCCCCACCCCACAATGCAGATCACTCTGCTGAGCTTTAATAACACATGCATGTCACCTGTATGGTTTGTGTGTTTATGTCGAGCCACGGCTTTAACGTCTTCCAGAGCCATTAAGTTACATTTGACTCAGATCACCTTCTGAGACGTGTGCATTTGCAGCAGAAACACAGTGTAGCTGTGGTTTTGAAGTTTGAACTGTTTGGGGAGGTTCATTCATTTGCCATGGAGACCATTTCGACCAAAACACTCAACCGCATTGGCATAACTCTGCTGTCAAAGGATGACGTAGTGCAGCAATAAACACACCAATTCCACCGTTCAGGAAGGAATCGCAAGCTTTCGAGCGTTTGGTCAATAACTGGAAAATATGCTGCTGGTATATTGTGCACAGCAACAAAAAAAACGGGGCTCATTATAAAGTGGAACCCTGCAATTACGGTGTCAGTGTGTGGGAAACCGTGGGAGGTAAAACATGCTTCCTCCATCCATCCCCAGGTCTGCAGCTGATTGAACTTTCTGATTTGTTGCTTTTGTTGGATAACGAGCTCAGAATGCAGAGCGATCGTGATTCTGAACAGATTTTATTTTTCACCCTGTGATTTGTGTTCTGCTGGCCCTTTTTTACATCTCAGGAGACAACTTTGAGCGGATACACGGTATTCATTAGTCATTTAGTACAGTTGTACTTAAATTGCAGTTGGTTACAGTTTCTTACATTTCACAACTGTGTCGTCAACAAACCCATTAATTACTGTCATGGACAAACGCTAGATCATCCTCTATTACCTCCCCTACAGGACGGCATTCTGGTGGGCGCCGTTGGGGCTTATGACTGGAACGGAGGCGTCCTAAAGGAAACACGACAGGGGAAAGTGGTTCCCCCCAAGTCTTCCTACTCACTGGAGTTCCCTGAGGAGCTGAAAAACCACGGCGCTTATTTAGGTGCGTGACAGCCGAAAGATATTTATGACTATCTTTAACTTTACTGTGATGTTTACAATGGGAGAAAAAAGGTTTTCTGTATGGTAACTAGGGCAACACTTGAGCACTTTTCCCACTCTTTCATCTCATTTTATACCCTCATGTTCTGTTAGAAGACCCAGTTAGCCTAGCTGCAGCCCCTCTCTATAAAATGTACCCATTGCTCCAGTGATCCACATCATATCCAACCACATCTCCCTCCACCACCACGCTGTTCTGCTTTTACCATCAGCGGTTTGTGTCGGAGCTTATACACCAGACTGCCAACTCAAGTCGTTTTAGCCTCAAAAGTAATGTGAGGTGGAAGCACAGTTTTGGACACGCAAGGAGAAATTTAAAGCTCCAGTGAAAAAAGAAGTGAAGATGAGAATTTAAGGTGGAAAAAATACACAGGGATCAAGTGGAATATTTGGTGGTAAAAGGTGAAATGCAAGACGCAGAGGAAGAAAGACGAGAAACCAGCACATCCAGCACAGGGAGATGCAACTGCTACATTTACAGTTTTTCCCCAGTGTGAACTGGAGCGGGAGCGGATCACTCCGTCCTACCCAGTGGAAAAGTGTGGACTGATTCAAAACAGTAAAGAAAATTAAGCAATTTCATTAATACATCGCTCTAAAGTCGCACTGGTGTGTGTGTGTGTGTGTGTGTGTGTGTGTTTGTGTGTGTGTGTGTGGGTGTGTGTGTTACCAGGTTATACTGTAACGTCTGTGGTGTCAGCTCGAAACGGACGGCTAATTGTAGCTGGAGCACCTCGATTTAACCACACCGGTAAAGTCATCATCTTCACCCTGAAGAACTCGGGCGAGCTGACCATCCTGCACTCTCTGAAAGGGCAGCAGGTGTGTATCGCACACCTCCTCACCTGATACGTGTTTAGGACAGCACTAACCTCTCTTTGGGGAGGTGGATGATCTCTCCGGAGCGTCAGGGCGGCCTGTGTGTCTTCCCTGATGTGATGAAGCGTGATGCCACTAGCAGTTGTGACTTGATCTGCAGTGATATTGGACTTGTGAATTCTGGGATCCAAAGTTTATAATGAACATAGAGTTTCCTCTCAGTTCTTATTATTTACCTCATTTTGTTGCTACATAGATTCAAACTAAATTATTAGTTTGAGTGAACATTTTACTTCAATTCCTTTTTTTAAAACACAGCCATGGTATAGCCGTTGTTAAGTTGGGGTGTTTTTTTAGACAAGATAAAGCCATAATTTATTCGGCCTGCTCAGGATAAAGGCACAGATGGCCGACGGTGATGATCTTTTGTTCTGACACGGTTCAAACTGGTTCTTATGGTGATTATTTCGGTGGTTTCTAATCCGTGTAAATGGGCTGTGCTTCTCAGTCCAGATCTCATTGTTAATAAGTTTTAAAGAGGTTGTTTTAATGATTCCATTGGGTCCGTTAATGATGGTTTATAATTTGTGACTCTTCCCAGGCTTCAATTGTGACGTGATCCTGAACAGCTGACTTTGTACCTTGTCAGCAAGATCCCATCCAGAACACCAGATGTTTTCTTTTTTTGTTCCGGGACGTTTTGTTGTGATGTTGTGAGAATATTGCTTTGAATGGGCAGATGTTTCCAATCCTAAAACCAATAGTTGGTGTTCCTCCATTCTTTTGTCTGGGCTTCTTTCTCTCTCTCTAATAGTCTGTGCATTTCTACAAGCATCAGGACTCCGACCACGCTCTGAAACAACACAGGCCTCCATTTGCTTACAATAAAGTTCAAAAGGAACTTCACCAGTAAATCACCCAACCTAAACAAACAGTGGAGAAAAGCAAGAATTTCAGTCTATAGGATCACTTAAATCACTGCTCCTTCTTAAATAGTTCTGATGAGTTGACTCTTTTTAACATCTGTGCAACCTTCAGATTGGCTCCTACTACGGCAGCGAAATTGCGCCTGTGGATATCGATGGAGACGGGATAACTGACAACCTTCTGGTGGCAGCACCGATGTTCTTCAGTGGAGGACTGGAGAAGGGAAAGGTCTACATCTACAGACTGACTGAGCTGGTGAGCAGAACCTGTAAAAACAAACAGAGAGAAAGACATATATAAGGATTCCCAGCAGCCCGCTGCTTTAAATTGGGTCAACACCTGTTGGAACTCCAGACATTTACAATGATTTTGAACACACCTCGCAAGAAGTGTCCAGTTAACAAAGGCCAACCTTGCTGGATTCCAGCTCCACATGCGGCATGCAGGCGTTTGACAGATGACCTCATGTAGGATAATTTAAAGATCAAATGGGAACAGTTGCCATGCCGGTGTGTAAACTTTTACTAGACCTGTTGAGTGAACCGCACGGAAAATAATTTTGCCACTTTACCAGAAAACCTCAGGTGAGACATTTTTAAATAGAAGTCTATCTTTCTCATTAGAATAATGATTGTCTTCCTCTGTATTAATATTTGTGGATTGCCTTAAGTCATTGCCTCACTAGATTTGGCAGGGTAAAGCGACAGTAATTTAAAGTTCACGTGTCACATGACTTTTGGGGGGGAGACTGAGCTATTCAGTGTCTCCTAGCTTGTTGTTGTTGCCCCTTTTTTCATTCACTCACCAGACACCAGACAACGTTGGCATCCAGCTAGTGTAAACTAGCTAGAGCAAAGACAGCATCACGTAGACTTACATGAATGATCTTTTTAGTGTTTGGAATGTTTGATGTGCATTCAGTGATCTTTAAAAGCACCTTTAATCCTGCAGCAATAAACAGCTTGTGACAAAGGCTTCATTTCATCATTCAGGATATCCTTTGTTTAAATAATTAGCATTTGCTACTCATTGCATCACCATATGCCAGCAATGCCCTCTCTAATTGTGGATGGAGTTGGGAATAGAATCGTGGATAACAGGATAATTGCTGAGAAGCTGATCGTGCGCGACTAGCTTTATGTGCATGACTAATATCCAGGGTTAATACAGTGATACTCAAGTTGCCTCGTGCCTGCCAACATGTCAAAAATGATCATTGACTTCTTACACATAAAGTTTTAGCTTCCTTCTGGGCCGTTGCAGACGGCTTCTGACCCTCCACCGCCCCCCTCACTGAAGCATGTGTTTCAAATTTAAATAGGAGCGAACGCGTCCTCCCACCCAGTTTTTCAAGCAGTCTCACACGTTGTCACATATGCACACCTCAGGTAGCAGAGGAATAAAAACTGCCTTCCTAAACTAACTCCCTGGCTATTTATTCAACTGAAAAAACAAGTGATCTAATGTTTTTGTCTACCGGACTTTAGCTTATATGATGTGCTGGGATGCCAAGTGGAGCAATGACATGCGTGACTGCTGCTGGATGGAGGCATTTGGGCTCATTTTGCCAGAATACTTTCTTTGAAAAAAGTTTCCAGTCAGTTAGTGGCTTTCAAAGACCTGGATGTTTTCCATCTGACTTTACCCTCACTAAAATAGACCTTCAAATAAATATATTCTTTTATGACCCCAGAGGTAAAATTCCTCACTTTTCCTTGCCAGATGTTACAGGCTGTTCAAAGAGGCAGAAGTGAATGATCATTTGGAAAACGCGGAAGCTGTCAAAAAGAAAAGACTAAAAACAAGCCTGTTTTATCTCTTGTCTTATCCTCGGAAAAATAAATGACAGGATTAGTTGCCTTAAGTCGGATTTTGTGGATAACTGAAACAATAGCTCCAGTTAGATGGGGAGCAACATTCCCTCTTTTGGTTTTTATGCCGTGTCAGCTGACCAGGTCAGCTCTCAAGCTTCAAAATCAGAAGCTGCCAGTTTCTATCCTGAAAAAACGACGTACACTAGGAAACGCACACCTGATTCCAGCTGCTTCAGTTATGTCTGGAAGTGATGCTTGGTTTCATTATTAACTTGTGAAGGAATCCGTTTGTCAGATCAGCTCCAACTCTGACGTGCTGTATAATCTTCAGCCACTGCAAGAGTTCATACTAAACACTCATCGCTGCTGAGCTGCTTGGTGGTTCCTCATATTTGAGGGACCCAAGCTAAGGAATATTCCCCAAACGCAGCAGCCAGAGGTGTACAGCTGCTGTCACTACAGTGGAATGTAGGATGTCGTGGACTGGAGCGAGTGATACGCCGAATAAAATCAGCCGTTGAGTACACTGTCTAAATGAAATACAGGACATTTTTAGTGATGAGGGAACCGTTTTAGAGAACGCTTGATCTGGGGTTCAAGGTGGTTTTAGTTAACAGTTTGTGGGAGAACAAAGCGGTCTGCAGATAAAGATTGACGACGAGTCTCCACGAGAACTGCACTTTTGTGCCGGTGATGTCATCTGGACCCACATGTCGTGTCCGGTCCGCACGGCGCTCTGATATTTAAGAGGACTCATCTGAGCATGTTATGGTTTAGATTACATTGCCTCTCCTCTAATATGGTGAGTGAAGTGTTTTCTCCCTTTTCACAGAACCGCTTCATCCTTGAAGGTGCGCTGGAAATCCATAACGGCGGCCAGAACGCTCGCTTTGGCTCAGCACTGGCTCCCGTGCCTGATGTGAACGGCGATGGCTTCAATGACCTGGTGGTGGGAGCTCCGCTGGAAGACGACCACAAAGGAGCCATTTATGTTTTCTTCAGTCAGCAGAGCAGAATACTGCGTAAATACAAACAGGTGTGTCAAATGCAGTGAAAAGACAGGGTCAGCATCTGTTTGCTGCTGAATCTCATGATTTGCTCCTACAGTTATATCCTAGTTTTCCTCATTCATTCTTAGTCTCTTCTTCCGCTCGCTCCTCAGAGAATAGCGGCTGCAGATTTGGCTCCAGGCCTGCAGTACTTCGGACGCAGCATCCACGGGACGATGGACATGAACAATGACGGATCAGTGGACCTGGCAGTAGGTTCCCTCGGCGCTGTTGTTCTTCTTTGGTTGGTATTTTATCCAGAAAGAAAAAAAAAAACAAAACACTCCTATGGGCACAAGAAAAGTCATTGAGTAACGCTTTAACCTCGCAGGTCACGGAGTGTCATCAGGATATACACCACCGTCAGGTTTGAGCCCAGTAAGATCAACATCTTTGTGAAGGACTGTCAGAGAGGTGGCAAAGACGTGACCTGCATGTCAGCCATCGTGTGTCTCAACGTGACAGCCAGGACAGCCATTCCTCCTGCTCAGGAAATCGGTGAGCCAGTAAAAATAATCCACTGTTGTTGAAGCACTGCAGAAGAGTTTACTTGTTCCTGCACTTGCCTCGGCTAAGGAGGTGGACACCCACCGTTTAGACATTTTGACACAGAAAACTCCCTTTGATGCACATTCTGTGGAATTCATGGATCAGAGAACTTATTTTCCTTTAAAACTGACCATTTCATTGAGGACAAAAGGGAGCTTTCACAGCCTGGTGCACTGTCAACCCACTGGACAGCCTCAAACCTGTAACTGACCAGCTTGAAGATTTAAATCTTGTTTAAATATGGTTGTTCAGGGATGCAGGGCTTTGGGACGAACGATGACACCACTCGGCTATTCTTGTCAGTTACACAGGGAAACTGACAGTTGTTTGCAACAGTGCTGCGGTGTGATGGCTCATCACCAACGGTAACCACCTGTTTGAGGGTAAAGCTGTCCGAGTGTTGCCCTCTTGACATATATAACTATTAAAAACTATTAGATGTGCCAGAACAGAGTAAACACGGGATGTAGGGGACGTTCATGTCCTCCATAAGTTGTTGCCACTAGCAACTACCACACTGGGTTTTCATCTCATTGTGTGTGGTGAGTAATGCTTGGCAGATGTCTTTGTTGCAGTCAAGTGAATCTTAAGGTAAATATTGTTCTCCAACATGACCGAATTGTGTCTTTAAAATGATGCTTGTGGAAGTTGATACAAAGTAATGATGACAAATGTTGCACCAAAGCCAAGTAGGTCATAATAACCAGAAACTGGAACCAAGAATGAATTATGGTGGCCTTTTTCTTTTGTTTTGTCATTTGTGAAATAAATAACAACTCCATTTACACATTTGTCGTTAACAATCCACAGGCAGCGATGATGACCCCAAGCACACTGTACACTAGTTCAGCCATAACCAACTGTTCCTCATGCCATGAAAACGCGTCTGTGTGGCTTGGAAGCTGCTCACTATTGAGGCTTTGGATTCTGGCATAGATTTGTCGCACATTCATCATGTGATCAGTGTTGAGCAAACATCACATTGCACTGGAGTGATGTCACTTGCCAGAGTCTTCTGTAGTCCATTAGTCTGCAGCAGAAGTTGCATCAACTAAATAATTTACCCTCATTGAAGAAAAAGGGGATGCTTGAAATTGAAGGGCTGGTGACACAGATTTCATCCATTGTAACTGTAATATTGCTGCTGTTTCTATCCATATTGTCCTTTATTTCCCATCACCCATCAGGGATCAAATATAATGTGTCCATTGCGGAAAGACGCTTTAATCCTCGGGCAGTCCTGGACAACCCCGCCAAGCTGCAGCCTCAGAACTTGACCCTGCTTCCTGGAGTAGAGACCTGCAAGCACATCTACTTCCATGTCATGGTGAGGCAATAAAGGTGTTATTTAAATATGATTTAATAGGTTGTCACATATTTTCCCTTTTGCATTTGTCTAAATGAGGACTATTTGAGTCATGCATGTATTGTTTTGATCAGGAGACCACAGACTATGCACGGCCCATCGTGTTCGTTGTACAAGTGGGGCTCCAAGGCTCCGACCATGGACCGGTTCTAGATGACAGTTGGCCCACTGTAATGAGGACGGAGGTGAGAGAGATGAGAGAGCACGAAAATCACATCAAAGGATGAATTTTCAGTTTCTCCTTCCTAAAAATGCATTGGTCTTTGGCCAGCTGCCTTTCTGGAATGGCTGTGACGAGGACGAGCGCTGCATGCCTGACCTGGCACTGCAGAGCACGACCGACCTGATGACCCGGAAGTAGGGTCACGCTTTTTTCTGCAAGCACACGCGTGTGTCTTTTATGACAGCTATAGTGTCTAACCCTCAGTCCCTTTCCCCGTCTCCCAGACAGTTTTGTGCACAGCCCGTGCACTCTCATGGTGTATTCTGCCGCCATCAAAGTGAAGGAAGGTCTGAGGGTTTGTGGCGGATCATAGAGGGAAACAGGAGGAGGATGGTTGTGGATGTGCGGTTGGAGAACAAAGGCGAGAACGCCTACAGCGCTCGACTTAATATCACCTACACCCCGAACCTCCGCTTCTCAAGCCTCATAGTCAAAGTAAGCTGTTTACCAAGCTTCTAAATCAGTAAAAGAAGTCCCATCGGCACTAAAATCCAAAATATTATTCTCATACAGGACACCTCAGACATCAAAATCGACTGTTACGCCGAGATCAAACCGAGGAATGAGAAGATCTGCAATGTCAGCGCTCCATTTATGCGGGCCAAAAGTCAGGTGAGACAGTTTTAATGTCACAAAAAGTGACTTGAATGTTTGTAGGTTTTCAGGTTATAGGGGAGTTTTCCTCGTTCTTTCCGTCTTGGAGCAGGAGGACATATGTTATCAGGACAGACCAGCTGGGGAACAGCTGTAAAACCTGATCTCTAAAGCCATAAAACTTCAATGAAAACAGAATCATGATAATAAACTAGATGGATAAAATGATTTTATTTGAAAGCAATGCATGGTGCAGGAGGAGGGGACGACATGCAGGGCGAGTGGCCAGTACGTCACTGTTGGGGATTTTATTTGATCCAGAAAGGATTCCCAGACTGTCATTTTTTTGAGCACCTCTCCTGCATGAAATAGTGCAGCGCTGATGAGTTCCATTCTCTGAAATCTATTCATTTACGGAATAGTCTCTGGCCTGGCGAACCACACATGACATTAAATAAATTACCCTAATGAAAACTGACTGAGGCACACAAACATGTAAAGAATATGAACAATGGACTTTGCAGATGATTCAAATTCAACATCTTTCCAGCGATCCCTGAAAAAATGTCCTGCTGAGTGAGTGTTGCTATGGTCCAGCTGTTGAGGAGGAAATGATGGATTTTAGAACTGATGCTGAAAACCACAAGTAAAACTCCAGACTGCTGATGTGTGTGGATACAGTTTCCTCCAGTGGCCCGGGAGTAGCTAACCTCCAGGTCTTTAATTTAACAAAAAAAAAAAAAAAAGGTTTTAAAATAGTTGCAAACCTCGTGTGATTTTGACCAACAAAGCTTCTTAGTCACCTCCGTCCAGAGGAGCAGCGAATATGGGGCAGCAGCAACAAACAAACCTTTCCTTCATTGAAAAACAACTTTTTATATAATTTATGTAGCATATTCCTAGATTTATACCTATTGTCGTGTTACTAGACTTAATTATTATCAACATGCACAGCAGAGAAAACAGAACCAGAGTTCTGCTTTCTTCCTCCATCTTTGACCTTTGTGGCTCCACTTTAACCTGCTGCAGCTAAATGAACGATATCAACAGGTTCTATTTTCTCATCTGTTACTTATTCTCACGTTTCAGTCCTGCAGCCTGAGTCTTTCTTTGGGCCAGTAATGTCAGTGAAATTTACAACCCCCCCGCTCTCCCCTGGGGCAGCTTCGTTTTAACGGAGGGTGATGCTTGAATTAGCTTTGATAGGGATGACACTGATGGTACATCGCAGCAAAAATCAAAGCCAGTTTCACTGAAGGCAGATTTAATACAAGCCAGCGTTGTCTGAGCAGACATCCGTCCCACTTTCTTTACTGGTACTTGAGGGATGAAGTCATAAAGGTCATTAAAAGACCTAATCTCTTGACCGCGTCATTACCATAACAAGCATAGCGCAACAAGCATCCCCCTGGCAACATAAATATTGTTCTCTCTTTCTCTGAGAGCTGTAGCGAGAGGGCTCTGATCACCCTTTTGAAAGTTCTGAATGCTTTGTACCCGGTCATTTAGCTTCAGCCACAGGGCTGATGTTTTCTGGTGCAGCGTTGCTTCCAAATCTGACCAAAAGCTCCATTCAGCTGAAGGAAAGCAACCACCAATGAAGTGCGGCCGCTCTCTGCTATTGTCTCAATTTTTCCAGTATTCTTTGACCTAAATTATGCCGCAAGCTTTCCTTGCCGCTGCAACAAAGCGCCTCCACGGGCGGAGGGCTAAATTCATGTTAAATTCATTCAATAGCATGTTCAACTATTTTGGCACAGGGACGACCTGTGAAACCGCGGACGTTCTTTCCTTCCAAACCCCAGTACCACTCAAAGGTACCCGTCTGTCAGTGCGTCCCACAGACTCGCCTCCATATTCAGCTGTTGGCGACGTTGCTTATAAACCTCTTTTTTAACGGTGCTTATTATTAATGATTGCACATGTGATGGCAAGCCTTCTCTTCCCAGGTGTCATTTCGTCTGGAGTTTGAGTTCAGTCCCACCGTGGTTCTGGATCACGTCAGAGTTGTCCTGGAGGCGAACAGGTGTGCCCTCTTGTCCTTTCCGCTTTACATGGAAACTGGTCTGTTTGTGACCGCTACTAATTGACAAAACAAGACATCCAAAAATCACCGGGCCAACGAGTTGAACCTGACAAATAGTCAGTATTTACGCTGCCGTGACATCATTTTTGTAAATATTTGTCTCCTTCTCTCAACAGTGACGGCGAAGAGACGAACGCCGCGGACAATTCCGAGGAAATCTATTACTCCTTAAATTATGAAGCAGATCTGCTCTTCACGAGGTTTGCCAATTTCACAGGAACCCCAAAAACCCTGCATCTTGAGAAAAACCAAATGATGAAATTTGGATTTAATCTGGGGGAGAATAAGTGACAGGTTCTTTTCCTTCCAAAGGGAATCGCATCCGTCTCGGTATGACATCAAGTCTGAGCTGGCTTTGGAGGAGCCTGGAGTGATCGGTCCTCCCTTCAATCTCACATTCCAGGTGAGGAGATGTGCTCACCATTCCCTTGTAATTAGTTCAACGGTGTAAAAACAGGAGTAATTCACTTCCTCTTGTCTCTCAGATTCAAAACCTGGGTTACTTTCCAGTCAGAGATCTGCAGCTGAACATCGAAATCCCAGAAATGTCCAAAAATGGAAACCGCTTGCTTCAGATATCAGACTTTTATATTGACAAGGTGAGTCCAGAGTCTCTGAAGTGTTGAATTTATAATTATGTAGTATGCAGCCAGAAATGTTCTGACTGACTGTAAGCAATGGGCAATGTTTGCCAGCCGCACAAGGTCAGGCCCTGAAGAAAAGGTCAAGGGGTTTGTTAAGATATGAAAGTGTGGAGTGTTGCTTTTGGGTTTGTCCCATCGTGTCTGATGGCCCACTATAAACAAAGGTAGACCTTGTTCACAGCAGCCATGGAATCACAGAAAATACAGGCACAATGAACAAGATGTCCCAATATTCCCTTTTATTCTGTGAGGGAGAAACAGTGACCGCTCCATTGTTACCCTGGTGAACACCAAATCCCTAAACTGTTGCTAAATGGGAAACTGACCACTATTCCATAAATATTTCACTCTCCTCACTCTAATGCTGCAACACCTGAGTTTTGGTGTATAATCTGGTTCACAGTGTTTTCAGTAAAGGCAGCAAACTCAAGACTCAACCTCATGCACTACTGTACCTGCTGTCGCTCCACCAGCTGGTTCCAAATCCAGTTTGCAGACTGGATTTTTCTATTTCCAAAAAAAACCCCAACTATTTTTATGTGTCAGCTTTAAATGCAGGTTGAAACTAGGCAGGATGATGCTTCTAAGATGCGGATACATTTAGTGTTGGGCTACCAGACTCATCCCTGTGTTTTAATGAAGAGCAGAGAGGCTTATTTGGGGGTTTTTGGTTTTTTTTTTTGCTGGGCGGGTTGAGTGAAACTCGGCCAAATCTGGCAGAAGCTTCCACTCAGTGGGGTTGCTGAGTGAGCGCTGCTGCCCCTGCGAGCGCTTGATTAGCTTAGACTTTATTTTTAAAATTGCCAGTTTATTATAGTCAGAATATAAGGAATGTTGGCTGCAGGATCGTCATGCTTGATCCTGATTAGGAATTAACAACTGTGCAACATGCTAACCTGCGTGTCTCACTTCAGCGGGATGGTACAGGCTGTTTACCACCTCAGCATGCGGCTCCGAGCAGGATGGCGACCGATGAGCTGTCCCACGTCTCGGTAAAGTACAAACCACGTCAACGTACGTCTGGATGGGTCTCCTCCCCGTGGCTGATGTCTGCTTCCTCCGCACAGAATCAGGTCGACACGCTGAATCTCCCCTTTCAGTGTCGCGTCAATGTTGCCTCCCGCAGAGACGTTGCAGTGAGGATCAGCGGCGTGATGCGGATAGACAACTTGCACGCGGTGAGCATAAACCCCCAACACAGGAATTCGGCTGTCGGCGTTTCAGTTTCTGGGGGCTTCAGAACTTTGTTTTGTTGTTTATTACCCTTCAGCTCCAATTTCGGATCTTCCAACTGGTGGCCAGTGCATCAGTGGAGCTCTCCTCCTCCAGCCCCATGTTTTTACCCGAGGAGAGACCCGTCAGACATGTGAGTCAACAACAGCTAATCCTCTTTCCAGATGTCCCTTCACCTCATGGCTCATTTGTCTCGCTGCTGTTCCTTTGAATACGTCCTGATTAGCTTGATAGCGTAATTTCACAAATCCTAACATCTGATTGCCAGCGGTTTCCACGTCACTGCGTGGGGCTGAGGGACCGAAAGGACCTGCAGCCCATCCTGTAAAACTCACGACTGTTGCGCTAATCTATGCTGCCATCTGTTGGCCAGTTTTGAAGCTGACGAGATTTCAGAGTTCCTTTCTGAAAACAGTTGAGCCGGGAAAAGAGTCAAGTATGGAGCCATTTCTGCTCTAGAATCATAAGTCACAGCAACATGGCCGTGTTCACCTCCAAGTCCTTTATTCAGTGTGACTCTCACAGTTGCTTCTGTCCTCATTTTCCCCCTCATCTCACAATAACCGTGTTTTAACCACATCGCACTTGACGTACTCTTCAAGATAATGAAGTCTTGTTTCATCCACAGATCATTTTGGAAATCAGAAAAGAAGGAGATCAGAGAGTTCCTACCTGGATCATCATTGGCAGCACCCTGGGAGGACTCTTACTGTTGGCCCTGCTCATTCTCGCTCTTTGGAAGGTGAGATAGCAGAATGAAAACCGGGGAATCATAGTTATTTGCTATCTATCATCATATCGGTTCTGAGTGAGCAATACAATTCAAATGTCCTGAAAATCCCCTTTAGAGGTCTGGCAGGCTGCTCTGAGCAGTCCTGTATTGCGAGGCTTTGCTGCCACCTAGTGTCAGAGAGAAAATCAATAAAACACAAGATATTCTCGTGAAGATAAACTTCACTAGACTTCATAACCAGGGGAGACATTTTTTTCAGCCATTCATATTTTGTAAACGTCTGTCCTTCACTTCTGTCTGTCTGTCCTTCCTCCCAGCTCGGCTTCTTCCAGAGGCAGAAGCGGAGAGACGAGGACGAGCCGGCGGCCAACGGGAAAGTGTCGGAAGAGCGGTAACGCAGGCTGAGGGCCCCCGGCAGATTCCCCTCACCACAGGGGACCCAACACTCAGGGACTGACCCATCTCCCTCCTGCTGCCCAACACCGCCGTGGCCCCGCGGGGACGCCCCCCACTCCACCGACCCGACCACTGAAGCAGACCCTGTTCAGTGCACTGGATCCGTCCCACCCCACGACCCCTGACCCTCCCTCCAAGAGTCGGCACTGTCACACTCACACAGCATTCCTGCACTGGTGCAACATGAAGGCCCTCTCTGTGGTCTCTGAGATCTCATTTTCAGGAACAGATGAGCTCTGATCCAACTATTTAGGGCTGCGCACTGCCCGCGAGGCTGCGTGCTCGCCGTATTTATTTAACTCTAATGCTAAATTTCTAAATATATGAACAACCTCAGGGGTGACGTCCCCCCGATGCTGCCACAAATGTACAGTCGGTATCGAATTCGATGTTTAAGCCATTTTATCTGCATATTCATAATTTATAAAAAGTGAGCTAAATTCAAGTCCAATGAAGATTCCTGGAGTTTAACTTAAGTTTCTTGTCCTTGCTCCTTTAACGTTTCCAGCCTGAAAAGTACCTTTAAATGTTTGATGCACTTTTACTTTGTACAAAATTAACTTGAATTTTGTAAATAGGCAAGTAGCTTTTATACCCTTTATATTAGATTTACTTCTGTCTTTTTACCTTTTTTTTTGTGATATTTCTTTGTAACTTAATTGAGACTGTTGTGAGTTTTTTTTTCTATTTTATTTTTTATCAAAGCAGAAGGATTAAAAACACAACATGTAGTTAATATTCTCATAGATTCAGATCCTCCAGACTTGAGTGTCAGTCTGTCCTCCCTGCTCAGGTGTGTCCAGCTGTCACCTAAAAATAAAAGTCCTACCTGATACCTGAAGAGTCCCACAAGTTTCAAATGCACAAACAGGACTTTAATGTCTGTGGAGGGATGAGAGGGATCTGTTAAAGAGAGTTTAACCATCATTGCTGAGCAGACACACTCGACTTCATCCTGACAGTTCGGGAAACTTTAATGGAAATAAGAAGAGCTGATGGCCACAGTCTTTGTCTGGAACACTGAGTTTATTTTCCAATTTTAAGGTTCAAGATTCTTTATTATTTGTCACGTATGAATGTACACCCACAGTCAAATGTATTACAACAGAGCAACAGAGCAAGAACTTGAGCAATAACATACAAAATACAAGAAAATAAAAATAGACAAACTTACAGTAGAAGAATATACATGTAATATACATATTCATTTGAAATTGTGGTAATATAGATTTATGTGAGTGTATGTATGGAGGAGTGAGAATGGTGTGTGAATGAAGGGTGTCAGTAAGGGGGGGGGGGGGGGCTCTTCCTCTCTAGTTTTGGCCATGAAAGAATCGTTTGGGAGATGGCAACCAGTTGAAGGGTTTATCAAAGTGCTAAATGTCCTTTATGATGAGGCCAACTGGTTCCAGTTCAGTCGCAACATACCGGCGACTCCAAAATGTCCTGGAACCTCTTCTATGACGAGCGAAAGTTTTTTTTTGGGGGGGGGTTGCCGTACAAATGACGTTTGCCCTAGTGCTCCTGCAGAGGAACAGAAGGAGTTGCTCAGTAAGACAAATAGACCCTGTGGCCTGACAGAAAGAAAAAAAAGGTTCGGGAAAAGAAATCCAGTTTTCCTCTTTTCTGCGCGCATGAGTGAACATCAGAGATGCTCCAGAACTGCCTCTGCTGTCACTGGGGGGGGGGGGGGGGGGGGGGGTGAGAGACACGAACTTCATAAACCCAGTTTATGTGGATGGTCATTTACAGTATACGATATGCGCGACCTGTTGGTATTTCAGAGCGTTATTCTCAAAATATTACATTCACGGGTGTAGACGTAATTTAAAGGCTTTTAACAATACATTTTTAGCTGGGCTTTTAAGAAAAAAAAGTCCCAGATTGCTTCTTTGTGTCTGTTTCAGTGGGTTTTGTTGTCCATCCTTCAAATCAAGTCATTTAAGAAGCTTAAAGAGCGTTCCGGCTGTATGATTAAACGTGTCCCCGATCTCACGTGTCCATCATGAGACGGAGGATACACGTCAGGGACATTTACAGGGGTCAATAAAGTTACCGGGTGTATGAAATGACTTTGGAGCTCTGTAGACCTTTCCGATCCACGATGGCCAGCACGCAGTCTTCCTTCCCCTGGTTCTGGAGCGGACACGTTCTCTGGATTTCTCCGTGCGTAAAAAGGCGCGTCGGGCAGTCAGCCGGTGAGGGTGGCGTGGGGACCCTCCAAAACAATCCGCTCAGCATCTTCCGTATCTCCGGCCTCATCAGGCAATAAAGCACCGGGTTCAAACAGCTGTTTGCGTGCGCCAGACACACGGTCACGGGGAACACGTATGTGTGCACCATGTAATAGGATTTATCCCAGTTGACAGCGTTAAATTTGACCAAGACGCCCCAGAAAGTAATGGCCTGGTTGGGCATCCAGCAGAAAAAGAAGGACAAAACCACAATAGCGACGGATTTGGTGACCCTGGACCTCCGTTTTGGGTTGCTGCAGCCCATGCTCCTCAGCCTCAGGAAGCGCAGCAGCATCAGATAGTTCACAGACACGATGAGCATCGGGATGATGAAGGCGATCAGTATTTTCTGGATGTGGTAGAGGGCGAGCCAGTCGTGCCCTTCTGGAAACTTGAGGAGACAGAGTTTTTCTCCGGCGACCTCAGTGACGGTGGAGAAGAACGCCGTCGGCGCCGTTGCCACTGTGGCGGCCACCCACAGCACCGCGCACACCCACTTCACGCACCGTGACCTGCAGGTCTTTTTCTTGAGGGCTGAGGCGACAGACAAGTAGCGGGTCACGCTCATGGCAGTGAGGAAGAAGACGCTGGCGTACATGTTCATCACGGTGACCGACAGGATGATTTTGCACATGGCGTCTCCAAACGGCCAGCTGAAGTCCTGCGCGGTGTCCACGGCCCAGAAGGGCAGAGTGAGCACGAACTGGAAGTCTGTCACCGCCAAGTTGATGATAAAGATGTTGATGGTGGACCTCTTTCGACCCTGGCGCAGTCTCATGAGGAAAAACACCAGCAGGTTCCCAACTAAACCCACCGCGCAAACTACCGAGTAAACCACGGAGATGAGTATCCTGAGGATGAAGCTGCCGTCCGCACTGTCATCGATGTCATCGAAATTAAAACTCTCGTTGCTGAGATTGAAGGCTGCGCTGCTTTGGTTGAAAAGTTCGTCCATTTTTAATCACCTATTCAACACCTGTAACTGACGTACCAGTGCGCGCACAGGACGGAGGCCAAGCGCGACAGGTGAAACCACCTCGGCGCTTTACCCTGGTAAATGTAAAACCGCTGCTTTTATGCAGGTGGTCGGTCCTGTGCTCATCCCGGATTGGTCGAACGAGACGTGACACAGAAGAGTCACTCATGGAAACGCGCTCCGAGCCGCCAAAACACTGAATTTATGTGTGTTCTGTACTAATACTCATGACACACAAATCAGGAGCAACAAAAGACAGAATAAGCCACACAGTCCAAAGTCAGCATGAGCCCTATAAATGACTTGTTTTTCAATAATAGAAGCTCCTAGAACACCAGACTTTGGTGTCGTTCCGTGTATAGCCGTTTCCAGTAGTGCTCCACAGTGTCTCGATTGTACCACTAGATGGCGCACCGACCTAAAATAGCTCAGAATAAAAAAGATTTTTAAAAAAAACTAAGTAAAACTTATTAATTGAAATTATTTTCTTAAATAAAGAGAATATTCCATATATCATTGCTTTGTGTTTCACACTTTTAAACGTTTGAACACCTTGATTCATCGATTTATTCTATTTTCTATTTCTATAGACCAGAACACGACTGAGCGTCCGTGAGTTTCCGTCACAGTTTGTCTAACTGGACACCGGACAATCCCCCCCCAGGCAAGTTTGAATGAAAAAAAAAAAAAAAACCCGCATTTAGTTCCTCTTTGCGGCATTCCCCTTTAAGCTCCCAGTCCTGCTGGAAGATAGTGTCCTTTGTCTTAAGTCCACCCATCTGTGGGGGTGGCTCTGCGAAAGTTTGCAGAGGAACTTTTTGAGCTGTCACTGGTTGTCGGCTGCAGCCTGATGGAGGACAGAGAGGACGGAGCCACGGGAACGCAACGTTGACGCCGACCTCAAGACCGATCATGGAGCAGGGCCGGCCCGCAGGGGCTCATCATGTTTAGGCCCAAGTCGGGCCGCAGTGTCGGAGCTGAAAGAGTTGGATTTCACGGTGGCCACAAAGAGACACAAAAGCGCATCCAGGTCAGATGGGAATGGTTTGAGCTGACAGTCGACGCGGCGTCACGGAGACGTTAAATGCTCCTCAGATACCAAACCAGAGTCCTGATAAAATGAGTCGTCGGGACTGCAGCCGTCACGCCTCCATCATCCACCTCTTCAGCGCACTGCTGATCCTCCTGAATCCCTGCGAAGCGTCCGGACCGCTGCAGGAAAGGGAACCAGGTTAGTAGAGGCAATCAGAGGACTGTTGTTGCTCTTTAGCATGGTTGAGTGTGCAGAGGAGGCCAGTTGTGACCTGTGTTTACAGGGCTGAGGACAGGGTCTGAAGATCAGACTGGAGCATTCCCACTCAGTCCCCCCAAACAAGCATCTCATGGAGGTGCACTCGGTCTCAGTGCAGCTGTCACTGATCCCTGATCTCCCCACAGAAGGCTGGGGATGTCTAGCATCATTTTCACATTAAAATGAGTGTCCAGTCACTTTCCAAGTACATAGACCAGCTTATTAAGACTAAAGCAGATAAAAGGTCTCCTCTTACCCAGCTCTTACACCTCCACTCTCCAGAGTTTAAAAACCCTCACAGGTTAAAGCAGAACAGCAGGCTTCAATGCACCCCGTCAACCCCCTGTTAACCCCCTGTTAACTCAGCTGAGAGTTCCTCCAGAGAGGAGCCTGTTCACCATCTGTCAGGATGTGGACATGTCACTGAGGGGGAGTAATGATTTTAGGCTGTTTAATGGCTTCAGAGACCAGAAGGTTCCTTGAGGATAACGATCTGTATACATGCAGCAACGACTGCTGACAGGCTTTTACCCATCAGGCTTAGGCTGATAGAGGGACATGGCTTTTCTTTTGGTTAGCCTACCACCTGCAGGAGGAATTAAGTGGAGGTTGTGGTTCAGGCAGCAGAAGAAGGAGGTGTCAGTGATCCAAAGCAGTGGCAAAAACTGGCATTTGTTGAAGCTTGGGGGGGATATTTAAATTATACATCAGATGGAATTTATTGCCAGACAGGATGGACAATTATAGCAGCAACGAAAACAGCTGGAGGTCCAGCCCATAATTAATAAAATGTACTGGCAACAGTTTAGCAGCATGACGGTTTAAATGCTCTGCGAGGAAGATTAGTGCTGGGAGTCGTGTGAGTTAAGAACAATCTTCAATTCCAAATGAGATTTCACCAACACTGTGTCCTCAGGATAAAATTTCCAGCTGTTATCACCTCATTGGTCATTCGTCAGCTGTCAGTTAGTTCCTCTGCAAGTAGTGGCCCTACTGGAGGACAGGCGTCTCTCCCAGTTGGACTGAGCTAATCCAGGCCCCATGACCTCCAGGCAGTCTCCAGCAGGCCCCTCCCGTGATCTGGCCTCAGCAAGAGATAATGAGCAGGATAGAGTCAGCCTTAATTCTTGTTCTTCACTGGTCTATTTGTGAACTTAGACCCCTCTGGTTGGGGAGAATCTATCAGGTGCTCCTGATAGAGAGAGTCAGTGTCTCTGTCGTATCGAGATGGTGCCAGTAAACCTGCGTCAGTATGACGTCATGAGGTTTAAATAGCTGCAGAGGAGCAACACACATTCAGCGAGATTCAAATTTCCTGAGATGCAGCAAAATCACGGGGTGTCTTCATTGATTTCTAGTGATCTGGAAGTTGCAGGAGATGGATTCACGCTGCTGATTTTCTTGATACAGCAGCGGGGTGACCCCTTTTCCAAATCTAATTTATGGCACCCTCAGGTTTATTTACAGGTCAGTGCCATGTTGGTCAGTGTTGCCCTCATCTGATCTGAGTTGTCACACTTCAGAGGTGTTTCTTTAGCCCATGTTGGTTTTCTTCTACCAGGCAAGAAGATGTAAGTGTTGGATTTCTTTCATGGAGCTGCTGTGACCCGTGTGTGCAACCAGATGTTTTGCTCTGGGACGACAATGCATGCATATGAGCGCAACGTGTAGTCTTTCATTAAAATGCTCCACCTATTACTGGTGGTTGAGAACGTCCTTCACATGTGAAAAGAAAATCTCAACAATGCTCACTCATGGGAAAAGGAATGCGCTCCTCAAGGCTGCGTCAGCCGGACGACTTGTTTATTTAAGTTTCCAAGCTGCTCCTGACCTCCATCAGATCACACGTAGGGAAGGATGCTGCCTGGTTGATGAAGGTTTCTGGCTCAGCTGGTGCTGGTTCCCCAGGCTTGTCCACACCCCTCACATTTTACTGCCCGCTGACGTTCTAAACTACAACGCTGACAGGAGAGAGACCTCGTCTTATCTGTAGAAAACTGATGAATGCACTCTCTGGCATCTGCCCGTCGCTTCAGAGGCAGCCTGCACAGTTGCTGTGCACACTGAGCTGCAGCTGAAGGCAGAAATCACAGATAGGCACATTTTCACATTGTGTGGATGTTAAGGACATTGGATTTGCGCTTCTTTTCTCTTTTCAAGTGTGTGTGTGTGTGTGTGTGGGTGGGGGGGGTGATGTTGCTGTGCAGCAGCTGTGTTAAGAATGTTGTTTCTCACACACGTAAACGAATTAGGTGGATTTTATTAAATGTCTCATCAAAGGAAATCAGAGCCATAAGTAATCGGTCCTCTTCTGAAAATATGGTTTTAACAGTGACTTTTCTAAGAGGGTTTTCTTTCAGAAGAGAAGGTGCCAGCTGCAGATTTGTGCACTGCTGGCTGTTGCCCTGCACATCCTGAATAAATGGGACCAGGCGGCAGACTGCAGCAGCTGTGATTACTGCATTTGTTTTGTATTTCTGCCGTCATGTTCACGTCGTGGAAGAAAAATTGAGACGGGCTGAAGGATTTCTGAGAGTTGGGCAGTTTTTGGGTCCTGGCCTTGCAGGGACCATCCAGGTCATGCACCTCGCTCAGAAGGAATTTTTCACACACGTCCTGCAGAAATGGACTTGTTGGAATGGTTTAAACGCTCACAAAAAACCAAAAACATTCCCCACAAAAAAAAAACCCAGCACAGTTGGCCTTCATTTATTATCATTGTTATTAGGTCTGTTAAGTGTTAAGAGACACGCTCACACACGTTTTCTACGGGGTGATTAAGAGTCTAAGCTTTTGTCCACCTATGGTGTGGCATTGGATTAAGATCCAAATGCAAACGGTGAGAGAGTGACGAGTACAACGAGGCCAGAGGACAATGATGTGTGGCTCAGGCCCTTCAGCAGCAGGGGAATACAAACGTCTGATTAGACATGGCTGGTGTGGGTTTCTTTAGAGTTCTGCAGCCATGTCACAGTTGCCCTTCCTTTCCCATGGTTTTGTAACCCATCTTCTCTTCCCACCATGGTTCTCAACAGAGAGGCTTCTACTGGATCTGCCTCAGTATGATGTGGTTCACCCCACTCGAGTGGATGCCAGAGGTCACTTCCTGTCCAACTTCCTGTCTCACCATGCTCGCCGTGTACAGCGCAGGGAAGCCCCAGAAGGGTCAGCAAACATGGATCGAGTTTTCTACCAGTTGTGGCACAGCAACCACAGTCTGCGCTTCAATCTGACCCTCAACACTCACCTGCTGGCTCCTGGCTTCCTGACAGAGAGGAGGTACGGTGGCCTGGAGGGGGCCAAGATGCAGACTGCTGCATCCTCCCAGTGTCATTTCTTAGGAGAAGTGTGGGATGAAGACTCTGTTAAAGGAAGTGCAGCCATAAGCACCTGTGATGGACTGGTGAGTACCGTGAAATTTCAATGGCGTTTCAAGAAAAATTATGTAAAAATAATAGGACTGAATGTCTGTTTTTGTCTTTGAGGCTGGTTGGATGTGTCACAGTGTCGTTCTGCTAACGCTGGTCAGGAAGTTGACACCTGAGGGCTGAATGAATTTAGTGCAAACATTCCCACATTGATGGAATGGCAAAGAAGCAGGCGACAAGAGAGCAAATGTCATTTTATTCCTGCGTAGTATTATTTCACACGTTCTTTCACATGAAACCTTTCGCCAACAAGCTGGCAGCAAATTCAATTCTGACGCTTTGGCCACATTAAATTTCTTCTTAAAATGTAGCTGCAGGCAAAGATGAGGAGTCAAACCTCCAGGGGCCGGCTTGATGTTTGGAATGAATTGATAATGGTACAGCAGAGATATTAATGCCAGTTTTAAATGTCTGTCCATCCCTCTCTCAGACTTTCCAAGTGCATTTCAACTTTTCCAAAGACAAGGAATCGAACAAAGATGACAATTTAGTCTCAGAATATTCCATGAGGCAATGTGTCGGCTCTGACATGTTTCTCCTCAACGGGGCCTCTGTTGAGGATCTGTTGCATCCCTACAGAAATAAACTCTTGTCCCTTTTGTCTGCCATTGTTAGTGGTGAGGAAAGTTCCTTTATGTCGGTTTCATTTCCATTTGTCAACATTGTCATCAGTCAGAAAGTCAATTTTGTTTCCATTTTCCTCCACTAATCTGGATCAGAGGGGCAAAAGATTCATTAGGGAAGCTCAGATCCTCCTCTTCCCAGCTACCTCCCCCAGCTCCTCTGGGAGAACACCAAGGCTGGGTGGGAAATGTAGTCCCACCAGGTTGTCGAGGGTGTGCCTTAGGGTCTCTGAATCACCTCTCCGGGGAGACATCTGTGGGAATCCCCGTCTCATGCTTTGATTATGTTATTTTGATCTACCTAGTGAGTAGATGAGGGTCTGAATGTAGACTAATGGCCTGATCGACTGTCTGGTGACCTCCCACATCTGTCTGTTTACATAAAAGGACCTCCGCTTTGCTCATCCTTCTGTCTGTCCATGTGTGGGATCTGTTGTTCCCCCACTGAGCATTCGTCAGCTGTTCCATATAAACAGAGCACTGGGGAACGGGATATCCGAGATTTGTGATCCAATGTTACTGTGATGACAGGAAAGGCAGAACAAGCTCTGGTTCAGGTTTTCTGTGGGTCAAAACCAAAAGTTTCAGAGAAATAAGCAAAGAAAGCCTCAAATCTGACATCTGTTGGCATTCATTT
The DNA here is from genome assembly GCF_901000725.2 of Takifugu rubripes. Lineage (NCBI taxonomy): Eukaryota > Metazoa > Chordata > Actinopteri > Tetraodontiformes > Tetraodontidae > Takifugu > Takifugu rubripes. The sequence goes on along the minus strand of NC_042297.1, from coordinate 14,155,329 downwards.
CGTTGACTTTAGCACCCTGCCTCATACGCAACATCTGCAGGACAGAGCGCTTTTACTCATCACTCTATACATTTCTGGCTCCAACAGAGGGTACACATAAAATGTAAGCAGTTGTGCATCATTTGCTGGGCTGAATGTCTTGACACGTGGCCAGCAGATTTTCAAAAAGCTGCATCATCAACTGCATGAGAACCGATGAGAAACAGCCTCACTGCCGTGCACGTCGTGCCCTGTGACAAGCCTGGAGCTGGTATGTTGCATCCTGCCAAGCTGAAAAGCTCGTATTGATCGTGAGCTGGATCTGCCGCCATGTTTCCTACAATGGAGTGAAAAGTTTGAGGACTTAAGTTTGACTTTGGAGATGATTTTGAAAACTGAAATTTCACCTTTTTTAACTGCAAAAGTGACGGATTGTAGTGATGCAACAGGGCACCGCCCCTGGAGGTTTACGTGCTGTTTGTGCTCTGAGATTGTTGCGCTTCTCTGGGTGGAAGTGAAGTGAATGCAGATGTCAGACAGAGGGGGTGGGCTGCAGTTTATTCTCACGCTGTTTGTCTCACACTGCTTTGTGTCTGTCTTGATATTTTATGTCCCGCTTTTGGAAATATGTTTCAAAGGACATGAAAGATGTCTGACAGCCTCTGCCCACTGCAGCTCTGCAGATGTGAAAGTATTTGTCAGCTTTCCCTCACTGTGGAAAATATCTGACGCTTTCCCAGCCCTGGAGTGTCTGGTTACTGATGAAACCTTCTACTGTTGCTGGGATACGTTGCCCATTAGAACCTTCTCTGGAAAAAAAATAAAAATTGCATTAGAATTGCAAAGATTAGAAGGTGAGACCAGGCATTAAATTGTTATTTTCATCCTGCATCAAGCATGTCTGTTAGTATTTTTTCTACATGCTTTGAATCATTCATTTCATTTTAATTATTTTTTTTATATATTTATGCTCTTGTGTTTTTATGTATTGTGGCTTTTATGCAACCTTGAGGCACCTATGAATAAACATAACATAAACATAAACACACTTTTGCTTTCTCTGTGTGCTCCTACATCATCCATATTGATGACCACAATCTTTATTTTTATTTGCAAAGAGCGAAAATTTCCTGAAATTAAAAACTTACAGTATAAAAGTGTGAGTCTGACCATGCAGTTATATTACATGGAATAATTTTTTTTTTCCACAACAGTGGACAGTAATACTTTGTTATGAAGGTTATTTTACCCCTGATGTGATTGATTTGATTATTTATGTATTGATTTAATTATTTATGTATCAGCAAGTTCTAATAAATCCAGATTTTATTTAGAGTAGATATGAGGAGAGGAAAAATTAATACAATTTCTGCAAATTTCCAAGGCGGATGTGGGCTGCTGGTGATGAAGAGCTTCAGCTCAATGTTGTTTTCATCACTATTGAATGTGGCATCGATTTGATTCAGAATATTCTAAAGTTCAAGGCCAAATGAACAGATAAACAAGCATCATAATGATCCATCAAAAACCTCAATACATCCTTAAATAAAGTAAAGAGAAGGAAGGGAGGTAACGCAAGTCTTTGATTTCCTCAGACAGGATTGTTCCGGCTGTCCAAAGAAGAGTTTTTCATCCAGCCTCTGCAGAAGTCGACCCTGGAGACCTCGGCGCCACAAGCTCACGCCATCTACAAACGTCACGTGACCTCTCCCTCCTGGAATCCTGTCCTGCAGCCTCTACCAGGAAAACAGACTCTCAATGGCACCTGTGGAAATAAAAGTACCACACACACACCCAACTCTCACACACACTCACAGTCCTTAAAACTGCACGGTAACTTATAATGAGGCAGCACGAGGTTCTGTCTCTATAAGTAGTCCACATTATGCCATCCGTGACTCTTAATTACATACTGAACATCATCACTGAGAACTTGGAGACATCTATTCCTTCAGTTAATGATCTGCAGAGAGGAGGGGAGTTAAATCTTTGCACTCATAGATCAGCTACTTACAATTCTGAGTGAGTTCAGTTGACATTAAACCTGAATGAGTATCTCTGCAGAACGAGCAACAAAGACCATGTCACATGTGAAGCGTGAGTGTGGACACGTGCTGGTAATTTTTCTATTGAAATGTCAGTTTTAATAGTTCCATGAAGCATAGTGAATGACTTTCGTTGGAATTGCAAACCCGTGTCCATCTGCCAACCTTTAATTGCCTCTTCCTAAGGAGGTGGGAGAGAGAAGGTGCACGGGAGGGAAGAATGTGAGGTCACAGCTGGGAACTTTATCTGACTGTAGGACGGTCACCTCATGTATCAAAAAAATCCAAATTATTTTCTTTAACTCCTTGAAAAAACCAAAACATATACAGTAGTGTAGAACTGACTAGTGCAAAGCCCTGTCTGAGTCCTCTGCACAGCGCCCCCTGTTGGTTGGGGTCTGATTTTAAGTTAGCATACAGGCATTATCCTGTATTGTGTGCCAACAAGAACCATGGTTTAGTATGGTAGAATATGCTTTATATTCTTTTGCCGCAGTGACAGTTCTCTTAAGTTTTACACCATTATAGGGTACAAAGTGGCTGTGCTCTTAAGCTAGCAAGTTGGGTTGTTGTATGTACGCAACCACTAGATGGCCCTTCAGTTGTCATCAATCGTTCCTTTAGCTGAGAAAGCAGGTAGTGTTCAAGGAACGTCTTATATTTTAGTTGAAACTACCGGTAATTCTATTCTATTTTTTCATAGCAAGTACTGAAAGTAGTGCCGCTTGTTGCGTGGTATGTTTACAAAGATAGATCCTTTTTACTGTGCACGCACGGTAGGATGAAAGGCAAATGCAGAAACATCTATTTCTGTCATCCCAGATTCCCATCAAAGCCTTGCTGATTTTGAGAGACACCGAGAACGATGGGAGCGGCGCCGTCTCAGAAAGAGGAGGAGGATTCGGCAGCGCTCAGTCAGCAAAGAGAAGTGGGTGGAAACGCTGGTGGTGGCCGACCCTAAAATGGTGGAGTATCATGGGAGCACAGCTGTGGAGAACTACATCCTGGCTGTCATGAACATTGTGAGTGGCACCTCTTACAGAAGATCTATGTGCTGCCATCTTAAGCTGCTGCATAGACGTTTTAATGTTTACAGGATGTCCTACACCATGTTCTCCATCTGTTATGTTCTGATTCCCATGTCCAATCACCGCTCTGACCTTTCAAGATCAATGTTATTAGTGTCTCATTCATCAGGGGTTAAATAAACTGACTCCTTAAGTAGAAATTTCTATGCAAAACTCACATGTGCAGCTCCTGAAGGCACCATCAGGAGATAGAATGCCAGGAAATGGAATCCACTGGTGGAGGAGTCCACAGGTTAACCCACCATGCAGACAATAATAGACCGAGGAAGCAGCCGTTATTCCTAACATCCTCTTAGGGTTCACCTTTGAGTTTTTCACCTCCCCCGCTTTGAACTTTGAAAGCCTGAAATCATTCCAATTTGGGAAAACAACCCGGTGAAGCATCCAGGAAGCAACGTCCTGCCCGTACCCGAACGATAAGCGATGGCATCATCTTCCTCGGCCCCCAGCTGCTCCATTGTCTCCTAAACAGCCTCACTTAAAGTTGTTGGCTGCGCTTGAGGTTAATGTTTACGTGCTCTGCCGGGACCTCTGGTTTACAGGCGGAGTAGCTGATCTCAGCAGAAAAACAGCATTAGCTTCTTTTTTTTAAAACTAAAATAGACCACCACTTCCTTTCTCATGATCATCCTGCTAGGATTTATTGTGCTGTCTTTGCATGGCCAACCAAAACTCTACACTTATAGATCTATAATTAGAAAGTCAAGGCATGTTTGCACAAACAAGCCTGTGATCATGCTTGTTTGTATGTCATGTCTGCAGGTGTGTGTCATGCATCCTGCATCCGTTTAATCTGCGCCAGCATAAACTAGTGTCAAGGGTTTCGCCTATTTCAGCCGTTGAACTGCTGCTCTGACTGTTGGCGGAGGTGTTAGGCGGCAGTGGCGGTGCCTGGATAAAATATTGAAATTCAGAAGGAGCTGCAAAGTGTGTGAGAGGAATTGAGGCTTTCATGCGCGGCCACTAAAACATCCCCACGTCAGGTTTTGGTATGGACAGTCATTTCCAAGCTCATCGCCAGGGGCTCTTTTTTGGCAGCTATAGCAGACGTCTCAGTAGGTGCCACATTGAAAATTGGCTTTAAGGTTTTGCAGCATGATGGTACATGACAGCTCCATTAGTTCAGCTAACTCCAAACCTCCCTCAGGGAATCCAGCTCTTTGTGTTCAGGCTAACTTCACGCTGAGACGGTTGCATATTTGTGGTTTATGCTTTTGACACTAAAGACAAGGAAGCAGCAGAGCGGGGTCGTTTTTGATTTTATTAATACAGTAGTGTTGTCTCCATTCTGCTGCTAATGGGTGGAACGGGATGGTGACTGGAAACAAATACTTTAAAGCGGCAGCACTATTTTTGCAGCTTAAACTCAGAGGTTTTGGTTTTGCAATTCTCTCCCCGAATTACAGTTCACGTCTGCAGCTGCTGAAACGCAACCGACCCAACAGGAGGAGCGGGTGTGAAATTACCATGGCACACAAAAACGCGTGTGCTTTCAAACAAAACAAACACAAAGCAAAAAACAGGAGATTGCAGGAAGCTGCTGTGAGCCAATGCAGAGCTGGCACTGGTGAGGGTGAAGCCGTGCTGGGAAGACAAGCAGAACTGGGTCAGGGAGGAAGGAGCCAACGGCGACAGTACCCACAGTTATATGCATGTCAAATGTTGCTCCTTCTTCACTGAAGACCTCCCTCTTCGATGAGGCACTGAGTCCAAAAAGACATTTGCCCGTCCGTCCCTCCCGCTGAGAAGGCCTGTGCTTGAGTTTGCTGGTGCAGGTACCAGGCACTGTCCAACCCAGAGATGCTGCTCTGGCAGCGTGGAACATTTGAAGGAATCTTGGCCAGTAGGGAGGAGATGCAGCTGCTGCAGAGAGGGAGAGAGAGAGAGAATGACCTCATCAGATGAATGTGGTTCTGGGGGGGCATTTGTAATCACACCTCTATTATTGCTGGCAGTTTAAAATCAAAATGATGGGAGATTGAAGCTGCATCAATGGTGACTATTCGTGGGAGCTTCTTTTCACTTCTCTTCACTGCCCTGAGAGTGCCTGGGATCGGTAATGTGGGCCAACGTAGAAACCTCTGCATGTGGAATCAACGCTATTACAGTTGTTATTACTAGACAATCTCAATCGCTCCCTCGCTGCTCATCAATCACGGGGGAAATGCAGTCTTTTCCTTTCTGAGGAATGCTTCTGATGTCGGCTTGGAAGAATATCCAGACAACTTAACAGTAGAAACTCTTTGTAATGCCTCAGTTCTTTCTAGTCCTTGTGTCAGCAGATAATAATGGAGGGGCTAAATTGTCGCGCTACCTCAACCGCAACCTCAAAAATTGAATGCATCTTCCCCAGTCCAGCAGCCGTCGGTAATCTGGAGGAAGGCTGTAATATAAGAGACATTTGGTTGTCAATGTTGTGAATTGTCTGTTGTTCAGCCAATGTTGCTCCGGTCAATGAAAGATCAAGTCCTCAAAACGATGACGGTTCATCTGCTTTTACAGGAAAAACTGACGGTCGTGCTTTGACCAGCAAAGGTCATGGACACTTTTGAGCACCTGCTGCACTGTTTGAGTGAAACATACCAGCAGCACTGAGCTGTTGGGCTTTTGTATTCAACGCCAACAAACGTGCGGATCGAGAGGCCAGCAGGGGTTTGCTGCTGCCTGTGTGTTTGTCGCCTTGTTTTTGCTGCCTGTAGATTTGTAGAATAGAATGAAATGAAAATCCTTCTGCAGTCTTTTGATCACACATCACAAAAGAGCAGCAGTTATTAAATAAATCTAACATGTTTGCATTGACTGAATTTACCATAATTTGTTACATCCCCCCATCCTGTTGTGTAAGCAAAAATATTGGTCCTTCCTCTGTTTCAAGAATGGACTGTTCATCTGGAGAGTTTGTTATAAAGGCTGACCCCTGCAGGGTTCTCGACCACGCTAATAAAGCCTCCACTGCTGTCCTGAACTCTGCTGGCCCCCGTCAGATTGATGCACTTTAGATAGCGCTCATACTAGCAACATGAGAGAAAAATCTTTCAAAGGTCTTTAGATAAAGGATGATATGTCTCCAAACACACTCTGCTTAGCATGATGCTGCTAGAGACCTTCAAGCCTTCAAACCCAATCCTCCTTTAAGAGCCTGATTTACCTCTGGTTTTCCGTGGCTGTTATCAACATTTAGCATCACTGATTCTTTGTTCGCTTCCCGTCTTTATAAGAATCCAGCGAACGAGCAGCTTGCAGCCATCCACACCTGGTTGGATGGAGCCTCACCTGTGTAGATCCCTCCTACATGGGGGAATTTTAGCCTTTTAAACGGTTCTACAACAAATTCTGTTGTATTTTTGGTTTGTTTTCAAAAGCTTTCCTCTGTCTAATTGCACAAGGCTTTAATTTCTACTATTTGTGGCTGATCCCTGACATCAGAGGATAGAGATGCACACAGATGATAGTTATATCGATCATGGGCAGTGGGAGGGGATTTCTGCAGGGGAAAAGTGCCACGTGGGGCATTATCACCAGCCTCAATGCTGGTCAAGGGCATCTTAGGCTGGAGGGGCTGACTTTGGATTCTGTCTCCTTCCTGCTTCCTGTTATCAAAAACCTTGATGCAAAACATCTTTATGAGCAAATTTCCAGAGTAGATGGTGGAGCTCCCTCGTTATGTAGCAGCGGCTGCTGTTGGCATCTCCTGTGACCTAACTGTTGTCTAAAACCATCCTGGCGTTCCACCAGTCTAATCACCAGCAGCTAGTAAACTTCTGGGAGCACTTTAGAAGGGATTCAGAATGTGTTCATCCTGCTCATTGATCTTAGTGTGACCTCAGCTCAAATCCTGTTACAAATGTGCCAGTATGTCCTCTTGAGGCCTCTTACTGATGAACAGCATCAATGATGGTATGTTTCCTTAAAGATGGTGAATAGTGCATCTTCAGTCTTGATGCATTTGAAAATTATACCATAAAATAGGATTGACAAGCTATATTCTGGTTGTCTGAGTGGCCGTTCAGCTGGTCAAAAGTCACTAGATTGTAATACGGATGAAAGCAAAGATTTGAATAGCGCGAAAACATATAACACTTATCATCTGGCCTGAAGGGGGGGTGAGTAGTGAGTGCCAACAGGCCCCTTTACCTTCAATTTTCTGTGCATGTTTACTATTTTTCAGGTTGCAGGGCTGTTTGGAGATGCCAGTATTGGAAATGCAATCAACGTTGTTGTTGTTCGCCTCATCTTACTGGAGCAGGATGAGGTAAAAATAACCCTAATTAAAAAAAGAAAACATAAGCAAACATGCAGCTGTTCATTAGCATTGTGTCACCTGCTTGTTGTTGTAAATCACAAGGTCTTGCCTACACTCATATCATTATGATGAAACGTGTCTTTACAGAGGCACCGCCTGCATTAATGCTTTTACAGCAGCAGAACTGTGCACCGTAGAATGTTAATTACAGGATGAAATGTTCCTTGCATTTGAATTTGTTACCAAGGACCACTTGATCGATTCCAATATTTCAATTGTACAAGCTGAAAGAGAATCTGTACTTTTCTGTGGCCCAGCAGGTAGGTTTCTAATTGACTGCTTTGTTTCCTTGTCTGTGTGCTTCGCATGCATGTGGAGGGCAGGATGATTTGAAGATTACGCACCACGCTGACAACAGTTTGCACAGCTTCTGCAAATGGCAGAAGAAGCTTAACATGAAAGGAGACGATCATCCACTGCATCACGATGTCTCCGTTCTTCTCACTAGGTAGGAAAACCTTGCCCGTCTTCTCTACAGTTGAGCCTTTTTGATTCCTCAGAAGTTACTGAATTCCTGATATATATATTTTTTCCCTTTTGTAATAGTTTGTTTCATGAAAGGTTGTTGCAGCTCCTTATAGTCCTGAATGCACGCTGATGTAAATGGTGCCGTTAACAGGAGTTTTCCAACTATAGCTGCCTCCTCAGATGACCTTTACACCTCACAAATCCACCCCGAATGATAGATTTTATTTCTGGATTTCCTGCAATGACTTAGACAGAAAAAGTAAAAGAAGAGCACCCTTCGCCCACAGGAACATGGTTTTCCTGTATGAAAAAGCACAAAGAAAAGGTCAAGGGTTAATTTTCTTGTCCATCCATTTATATTTTCATGTAATTTATTGATTCTGTTTGTCAGAGCGGAGTGTAAGAGTGGGTTAAGTCAATTGGCAAGATTTAATTCTTTCTGAGGTAAACTGGATGGATGGATGGATGGATGGATGGATGGATGGATGGATGATGGATGGATGATGGATGGATGGATGGATGGATGATGGATGATGGATGGATGGATGGATGGATGGATGAGAAAAAATACAGGCTTGGCTACAGTAACGGAATGTAGCATGCAAATTAGCACTTCCTGTCATTGAATAACCCTGATTATCCTGTTGGGATGCAGAAATCATTAATCTCAAAGACATAAAAGAGCATGTTAGACAGGAGTTTTACATCAGTAAACACTGTAAAATAAATCAAGTGTATGCATCAACCTGCCAGGATGACATTTGAAGTTGTTTTCTGTCTTTTCCAGTGGAACTGTGATCTACACTCACCTGTAACTTTTCACAGGAAGGACATCTGTGCGGCCATCAACATGCCCTGCGAGACTCTGGGTCTGTCTCACGTGGCCGGCATGTGTCAGGCCCATCGCAGCTGCAGCATCAGTGAGGACACGGGCCTACCAGTGGCCTTCACTGTGGCTCATGAGCTGGGACACAAGTACGGTTCTAACACATGCACATGCACGCACTGTCCACCTGTATGCCTTTGTTTATTTTTACATTAGATTAGAACAAACATTCTTTATTTTTCATTTAGGTTTACACCAGCAGCGCTTATCCAAATTAAATTCCGTCACATTCGTCTCAGCCCTCTGATACATGTCTGGGAATGCTGTATAAGAATTTAGCAAAAATTCGAAAAGAATTTTGTAGCCCAGTGTGATAATGAGGAGGTAGGGGGATTAAATTGTGTCCAGCGAGTGTAAGGACATTTGCGTAAAAGCTGTTTTTGCCCCTCGGGCTGCGAACTCTCTTGCCAGTTAGTCCATGATGGGGCTGGAAGGAGCCCCTGCAGATGTTGTCAGGCAGTGTTTCCTAGCAATGTCCTGGAAGTCCCTTCAATTTTCTCTGCAGTCCTCCCCAGCGTCTGCAGGCTTATGCTCTCTGCATGTTATGCTCTCTATAGTGTCCCTCTAGAGGTGGTGGGGATGGGAGGGGGAAGGTGAGCACTCATCCGTTGCAGAAACTGTTAGGTGTTTGAGCAGGAAAGATAAATGGTTTTTAACCGTTTGTTTGTTTGTTTGTTTCATAGCATAGGGAGTCAACTACATCATTCCAGAGTTCAATAGCTCCAGTGTCACACTGAGGTATTTTTTAGACCACTCTGCTCATTAAGATGTTGAAGGATGATGGTGTTCAATGAGCAGTCCAGAAAACAGCATGAATCAGGCCCTGCTTTAACATTTGTATGTTTTATCTTTAACAAATGTAGAGAAAAAGAATAAAGGCAGCTATATAAGATTTAATTTCATTCACTTCTGGTTCAGCTTTTTCTTTGTGTCCTGGACGTATTTGTTGATCTGGTCTTTGTGTGAAGTTTGTAGTTTCCTCTTCTGAAATGGCTATAAAACAGCTCAATGACCCATGTAACAGTGCTCTGTTCATTTGCCCTCCGACTGTGTAAATAACAATAATGAATGTTCTGCGTTTGTAGCTATTGTTCAATACAAAGAGGTTTCAAGGCTGCAGTGTGGTATGTTTCTGCACCATATAGAATGGTTTGTTGTGGAAAATTGTCAGTAACACCACCTTTGACAGATTCCTTTATTCATTCCTATTTACTGTCATGGCCTTTGGCTCTCCACAATCTTTAACAATACTCCCTTGCCTCCCTGATGTGTTTGGCATGTGGATGTGCAACCCAGGCTCTTTCTGCAACTCTCTACTGTATCCTGTTCACCATCTTTAAGGATTCTGTAGGTCCTTGACTGACAAGAAGTGCTTGTGAATAGAAAAGTTCTCCTTCACTGAGTACAAAGTAAAAGCGAATCTAGCAGCTCTGCTTTGAGAATTATACTGGCTTTTTTTGAGGAGTCTGGGCTTCAGAACAAACTGTGTTAATTATGTAACTACGCAACATAATATCAAGTAAAGAAAACATGGATGGAAAGCCTAAATGGAGACATGCAGTATGTGGACATAAATCCCTTCTTTGTTGTTATGCTGGATGTATAAAAAACCTTTAGTGCTGACTGTGACCTTCGTCTAAAAACATGTTTGTGGGTTTCAAAAGATCCCACATCACATTTTTGATTGTTTAATCACATAGTTTATGTAAGCCTCAATAACCTTTTCATTTTAATCACCATCACTTGTCTTGTAAGTGGAGACAAAAAAAGTGTGTTTTCTCCACCAGATGCTGCTAAATCTCACGTGTTTGTCTGTCATCAGTCTCATGTTGAACATGTGGGATCTTTTTTTATGTCACAGCTTTGGGATTCAGCATGATGGCAACGGTAATGACTGTGAACCTGTTGGGAAACGACCTTTCGTCATGTCTCCACAGCTTCTGTACGGCACCTCCCTGCCCCAGTGGTCACGATGCAGCCGAGAGTACATCACCCGCTTCCTTGAGTGAGTGACGCACCTCATGATGAGCGACTGAACTTTCAGCATAGTGTGCGTGTGCGTGTGTGTGTGTGTGTGGGGAAGGGGGGGTGGGGGGGGAGGGTTTGGATGTCTCATGAAGAAATCCAGAAACAGAAAAGTTTTAGGCTGCACCGTAGAGAAATGTTTGTTTTCACATGCAGCCTCACAATTCAGTAGTTCCGATTTAAGAATTAGAATAAAGAGCTCAAAATATGCACCAGATGTGCAATATTTTGTTCAAAAACAAAAGTTTCTTTTTTCAAGAAATTCTTATAAAATTCTCCTTTGCATGTATACGGATGTTGGAAAAGTCTGACAGCTTTTAATTCAGGCGACTCCTCTTAGAACAAAGCTGGCTATGTTTCTCCCACGAGATACTCGCTCTCTCTCCCTCTCTCTCTCTCGCTCACCCCCCCCACACACACACACACACACACGCTGCTCATTCTAGTGCAGACAACTATCAAACTACAGTTGCTTCATTCTTTGATCTAAAAGAGTCTCATTTTCAACTGACTAAACCACCAGTTTTAATGATTGCTCAGCATTTCCTGCTTTTGTCTAAAAGACTTCAATTGTACTTGCAACCCAGTGCAAAGCAGACCTGCCGATAGAGCCCAAGGCGATCTGTCCTCATCAGTTGGACACTTTCCCCCGTGTCTCCCTCCCATCAGAGGGTCACGCTGCGATTCAGGCCTCACACGATGTCATATGAACGTCTGGAAAAGTGGACAATGGCTCCTCCAGTTTTCAGGTCCGAGCATCTGGAATTCATTCAGTGGGTGTTTAGCTACTTGACAGCATTGCAGCTTCTTGTCCTCCCTCTGAGGGAGAAGGCTGCAGGGGCATATTTACGCTTTGTGGGAGTTTGTGCCACAAAGGCGACAGTTTGTGTGTGTCTGAGCGCTGCCATTGAGGATTTCACTTCTAAGTATCAACCACAGGTTGGAATTGAAGTTTATGGGGGATCAGTGAAGCGTCATGTCTGAAGGGCTGTATTAAAGTAGTAATGTTGCTTGTGTTGCTCTGTCCAGACAAAAGCTTCAAAACCCAAGGTGTCCAGCTTTCTTTGCACGGAACGATATGAATATAAATGAAAACCAACTTGGGTTTTGTTGCTCAGAGGCGGTCTGCTTTGCTTCTTGATTTGTTTCTTTCTGTCGTCAGTTTGTTCTGATATGGTCACTCTGGCCACTGGACCTGAACACAGAAGGAATATCAGCACATCCCAGAATGCCCCCACTCCCGTGATAGACAAACAGGGTCACATGGTGTGGTCTTTGCCGAGTTAGATCAATCCCACCCCTTTTATTTTTTATCCAAGCCAGGCCCATTCACATTCCCTAAATGCACCTCGCTCTTCTCACAACAACCTGTTCTTCTTCACTGGTTTCCCATCTTTGGATCCTAAATCCCAGTATGGATCACCTTCCTCTGAATCTGCCCTTGCCTCAGTGTTCCCTCTTGCTCACAGCCTGCTCTCTGAAATGGAAAAGAGCATTTAAATTTCTTATCTATACTTCCCATCTCAGCGTCTCTGATCTTGGTACAGCACAATTGCTCCAGGTTTATACACGATATGTAAATTAATTTTAACACTAGGGCAGATATGAAGCACCTCAATAATGTCTGTAAACAATTCCAGGGAAGCTTCCACGGATGGAAGCTCCGCAATAACATAATTATACTCTGTGCTCCCCTTCAGTATGGAGGCACTGTTGGAGAACATTTTAATTGGTGCCAAGCTGCTGAGAGCTCATCGCGATGTAAAGGCCTCCTCTCTGCTGTTAAAGCACCTTGGTCCCATGTTTACACCCTCAGCAGCATCCAACCCGGACTAGTCCCAGTTTGACCGGTTTTCAACCTGTTGTCAAAAGTCTATTTAATAGGAGTGGAAGCGCATTATTTGTGTTTGACATGGTTTCTAATAGCCGTCCTGCGTGGGCTTTGTCAATATGACCAATTAACATAAACTCTGTCAGTACAAATGCCCGGCAGCGCTGCAGAGAATTAGATGCTACATGCTTTTTTAATAGGATGAAATTAAAAGAGGAGGCAGATTACATATGTTTTAGAGAGCACGTTGGTGACAGTCAGTGGCATACAATCATTTTCAGAGAGCACATAGAGATGATGAGGGGTGGGTGGGTAATTGGGGTTTTACTGCAAACCCAGCCACAATTTTATAATCTGAGCCTAAAAAAAAGGGACAACAATTGAGTAAAATGATTTAATTTGCCCTGCAAACACAGAAGCACATAATATAATGATAATAATTAACTACACTGACTGAGTCTGAGTTTTTGAACATTTAGAGTGGCTGAAATAATTGTAATATCTGTTCGGAATCCCATTATCACAACAAACCCAACCCCAGTTCTTTAAAGTACTCGTGTTGAAATCTTAAAAACACATCACTCAGTCGATAAAAATGACCCTGACAGTGATGATCATCGCACATAAATATGCAAATTGCACACAGCCGCTCTCCACATTTTCCATTATTGCAGCTTAAATGGCCTCCGCCCCCTCCCTCACTGCTGCCGTTCTTGCTCACAGCCTGCTCTCGCCTATATTATTGCTGCACCTTTCTTCAAATCTCTCACTGAGCTTCAATCCATTACCTGTCCAGACCTGCCTGGTCTCCTCAGGTCTCCTGTGTCCATCTCCCTGGCCCCCCCTCCACCTCCCAACCCCCCTCCAACTGGGAGCCAGATGCTTTGGAGATCAGGAATATTGACTTTCTCAAGTTGTCCTCACTGTGTTTCCTCTGGTGCTGCTGCTTTCCTGTTCGTCACCCTGCATTCATTTGTTCTCTTCTTTCTGTCCTTTTGTGCAATATTCTCGAGTGATTTGAGGAGTTATAATTCAAATACTGCTATAATTATTCTTCATTCATGACAGTGTAGCTTTGTTCCTTTACAAACCAGTTCAGTTTCCTTTAAAGTCACGATGAAAAGGATAGTAAATAAATTTAAAAATGGGTTAAAAATCAAATGGCGACTGAACTTTTTCCTGTAATCATTGGAGAACCCTCTTCTTGTTTTGGTTGTCATGAAAGAAGAGCCCAACAGATTTAAATGAATGCGTCTGAGTTTAATGAATGTCCTTCTAAACTGTGCCTGGTTAGCACAGTTAAATGGCTGCAGACACCTGTTCTATCTAACCGTAGAACCCTCTGTTGAAAGCGCTGAAGTGAACTCCTTTATTACCAATATAAAATCATAGATGGGTCTGTTTGGAGACGCTGTTTGCCGTCTGGAGCAAATGAAAGCTGCTCTCGACTGAAACTTCCAGTGAATGATAAGTTTACTTTTATTCCATCCATGGCTGCAGAAAAGTTGTGCATAGTTTTGGTGGATTTTTTTTTCTTTATCACAGTAACACTTCATCTCCCCCTTCCCCTGCAGCCGTGGCTGGGGCTGGTGCCTCGATGATGCCCCGGTGAAGGACAAGCATTCGTGGAACTCTGTGCTTCCTGGCGTTGTGTACACTGCGGTGCACCAGTGTCGGCTCCAGTACGGCCCCAGCTCCAGGCTCTGTGACGACATGGATGTAAGCCTGGGAACTAAACCACAACTGTTGTTTTTCTTCTTTCCTTGATCTCACCGGGATGAACCCGTTGTCTTCTGCCGCATAGCATAGTATTTTTCCAAGGTAGTTTGTCATTGACATGTGCTTGTTACTTGTGTCCACACAAACACAGCTCCCTAATCTCGTGATTTTGTCTTGAGTTTTGTTAATCTCATAATTATCACAAGGTTTTTGTTAGACCCGCTGTCCCCGAGCATAAATTATGAAAGTGGTGCACCTTCTTAAATCCATTTTCTCCCTCCACATGCAGCCTGTAACCTTGAATATGCGCATATTACCTGCAGCACTCTCCGCACACCTCCTCTACCTTCAGTGTATTATTTGACATTGACAGTCATAAACAATGTGGCTTAGAATAATCTGTAACAACTCCAGCTCAGACAGATACAGCAGGATTTAGTTTTATTTTGCAACGATGTGGCAGAATGGTGGGTTATCCTCTGGTAGTCTGGTTTATACTTCACTTCAGAAACACACAAATCCCACTGATGGGAGACTGTGTATCCCTCAGTGTGGGTGGGTGAAGGTGGAATGAGTTGAATGTAGTTAGGGGTAAGGCTGAATGTAGTTCCATGGCTGTGTTGTCATCCCTAATGATCTGACAGCCTTGTACTATTGGAGCTTTCTTGCTTATTTTAGACGCCAAAGTCTGTTGATGTCTCTGGATGCGGGAATGTGCCTGTCAAAGACGAATCTCTGACACCAAAGTCAGTCCATCCATCCATCCATTCATCCATCCATCCATCCATCCATCCATCCATCCATCCATCCATCCATCCATCCATCCATCCATCCATCCATCCTCATTAAATTGCCATGACAACGTTTTACTTCGGTGAGCTCTGAGGACTTCCAGTATCTATTAACTGAGGCTGCACATGAAGGAGTTTCCATCAGCATTAGAATAAGTTGGAAAGATAAAAAGTAGAACTTTTTTTGAGGGTTGTTATGGAGGCAAGCTCTAATTTTATAATTAATATAAGAATCCAAAGCATCATCTCTGATGAGCGTGGTCATTAATGTGAGGCTTTCTGACATATTTCTGTTTAAATGGTGCAAAGATGGTGAATAACAGTTGACATTTGATGCATTGCAGAGATGTTCAAAGACATGAAGTCCCTTAAAATGCCAGAGGAACTCCACAAGTCCTCTCATTATTTGCCGAACAAGCCCCACCTCATGGGGGATCTTTGTTCATGGGAAGCCTTTTTAAAGAACTGAGTATTTCCTACTTGAGGCCAGATCCATCAGGCATGGATTAGTCAGATCTCCTCCATCTCCCAGTAGTCAGACACTGTCTTTAAGTAACTGCACAATTAAACAAATTACATAAAATTTAGCTCTAATACTGGTTCAGGTGGTTGAAAAAAGCCCTTCCACTGGACAACCAGGTGACTGAGCTACTGCACAGCTATAGTAGTCAGTGCATAAGCATGGACAGATGCTATAACTTTGTCTTAATGGTTTGAAATGTTTTGAGAGGTTGAGGCTGCATGCGGCTCCAGAAGAAGCTGCCCAGTAACTAACAGTGTGGAAGAGCAATGAAGACAGAATTAGCAGTTCAGGTTCAGATCGTGGCTGCTGTCTCACGTCTGATTGAATTTGCAGCCTTCTGGGCCCTGAGTGTATTTTTCTAACCACCCACTGGTTACAGTAAAGTATCTGCAAGCAGCTCGCCAGTAACACCCCCTCCCTTAGCCACACCACGCCACCACGCCACGCCATCCATCCTGAACTGAGGGTTTAAATGGGAAAAAACCTTCAGTACAAGGAAAATCTCAAATCTCACCATGCAGCTTGTGGCGCTAACACAGGTCAGACGTGACAGGAGGCAATTACAGCAGCCGGGTGTGGGAAGGTTAACAAGCAGATGAGAACAGATATAGGATGTGGAAGGAGAAACTGGAGCAATTAGATCAATAAAAGATCCCCCCCCCCCACACACACACACACACATACATACATACATAAACACACTATGCAACATGGTGTTCCTGTAAACAACATGACGTGCAGGTTTTATAAGCAGCGCTGGATGGAAAAACAGCAGAAGGATCACAGAACCACCAGAAGTGGGTCCTGCTCTGTTCTGGTGTCCTGTACAGCACAATTCCACAAGTCCTCAGATTTCTGTCCCAACCAAACCTTTTTAGAAAATCCTTGCATGCAATATCATAGAACCAAAAGATAAATATTTTGAACCCAAAGAAAACCTTATCTAAACACACCTGCAGAACAACAAATGGCACAAACCCAAATACAGATTAGAGTGACCCAGTTTAAATCCAGTCAGCTGTAGTGAGAGAAGTAGCAATAACAGCACATGTACATTTAGTCTACATGCCATTAAAGTCTTTATACAGTCAGTGTTCAATTTATCCTTATACTTCTTTTCTGAGAGAAAAAAACATATGTTGTAGTGCTGGATTTTCATTTCCTTATTTTTGTGTGGGGGTTTTCTGTTGCCTCTGACTGGTATTTTCCCAGTCCTCTGCCTAAGTGATTAAGTCGGTTGTGGAGAAAGATGTTTTATTCACATCAAGCCCACCTTCATTTCTCCTCCTCCGTTCGTTTCCAGCTATTGATATAACAGGACATGCCGTGCAAATTTCGTGAAAATCCAAATAGCAAAGAAAGATCCACCATAGCAAGATGTGTTTGCATTTAAACTAATATTTTTGCTTACATTCTGTCAGGAAGTGACCTACCAATAAGTAACGGAAGCACCATTTATTATATAGAACATTTTAAAGACAATGAACTTGATATTAATGCCCTAAAACTTGGAATAGCAAGATTAGATATGAATGGACTATTTACCACTTCTCTGGTTTTCTTGCCATTTTAGTCAGTCCATCCATCCGTCCGTCTGACCAGCATTCATACTGTTTCAAGAGAAACCGTGAAATTAATTACTTTTAATCCAGGGCTGACATCATACAACAAAGGAAAACTTGACCCAGACATAAAAATAGCACTTAGTGGGTCAGTTATAAGGTGTTCCTCCCATCCTCAAGTTCCCAGTTCACCCGGCCATGATGTCAGAGGCCTGGGGGTTTTTCCGTGTTTGTGGAGGAGATTGTTGGTCCTGATAGAGGAGGCTGAACTCAAGAGGAATATGATTCCATCTAAGGAGTTTAAACATCATGTACTACACAGCACACAGTTTATACTCCTATTAGTTGCTTAATAACTTAGAGGCTGAACTAGCTGGCACAAATATCAGAAAAGGTAAAATCACATCAGAGCTGCATCAGACCTGTTGTCAGCGCTTATCACAGGATTTGTTTTACACTAAAAAGAGTTTACATACGATACCACTGAGTGGGCAGTTTCCATGAAAAACACGTGCGCATTAGATTAATTGGAGACCCTACTGGGGTTCTGTTTGATCCAAATGGCTCACATACGAGCAGACGCGTGGCCACAGAAGTACCTGAGCATTCTGCTCTTCTCTCTAGAATGTATGCAGTACGCTGTGGTGCACGGTGGGCACGACCTGCCACTCAAAGCTGGACGGCGCCGTGGATGGGACGAGTTGTGGTGAGGACAAGGTGAGCCCTCTCGGTGTGTAGGGGGAAAGATGCAGGCTGTGCAAGAGAAGAGGTCGTCTTCTGAAGGGTTTCTGCTATTAGCTTGGTGAAACCCGCACACACACACACACACACACACACACAGTCAAATACTTTAATTAGGCACATTATCATTCATTGACTTTTCAATGAAAACACTTACACCACTAATAGAGTATTAAAAAGAGACTAATTAAAAAGTTTTATCGAAGCACTGCCTTACATGAGTCACTGTTATGTCACTTTAAAGTTCGTGGTTCTAAACTGTGTTACGGTGATAAAAGGAGGGTCTGTGTGGGCAGATCTGTTAATCTAACAGCATGTAACGGTCTGCCGTTGAAAACAGCTTCCTCCAGAAAAGCTGTTTTTAGCAACATTAACTATCAGCCATCAATACTGCTCCATGTACTGTTTTTAATACAAAGCTAACTGGGATGTGTTCTGATTTAATGAATGTTTTATCCGGGTGTTTACCTTAATGTAATCCATTTGGTGATATGACCTTCTGTGTAATCGCCAGTGGTGTTTCCGGGGGGAGTGCTTGCACGTCGGGCATCAGCCTGCGATGATAAACGGAGGTTGGGGATCGTGGAGCGAGTGGTCGGCCTGCTCCAGGACGTGTGGAGCCGGAGTCCAGAATGCCCACAGAGACTGTGATAACCCAGTGTAAGTTCACCATGCCAACAAAAAAAAAACTTAAAACACCGTTTAGTTTGCTGTTGCGACCAACAAAAAGCTCTGAGTAAGAATTGGACTCTATTATCATTATTATTCAAATGAACATCTCAGATATTTTACAACCATTCGTTCATTTAATGTGTTGATAAATTGTCACACATTGATAAGGGAATTTTGCCAGAAAAAAATATTTTTGTATCATTTTAACAAAGAAAAATTGCTTTTTCTATTTCAATCATAAAATTAAGATGAGGATTCCAATAAAGAGTCAAAAGATTATTATCTACTGATATGAAGCAGACTCCAGGCTGAGATGAATGGAGCTCCTGTGATGGATGCTGACAGGCTGAGTAGGTGGACAGGTCCCCACGGGGTGATCTGATCCAATTGATATAGACAGGGTGGCACATCTTCTGAAGGTGTTTCGGTGTCGTGGGCAGAGACTGTGGAGCAGGAAGAGAGCCAGGGAGGAATGGAGGAGTGAGGAGTCAACAACATCTGCCATGGCCACTTTTATCCAAGTCTGAACATTCAAACAGTCCCCGAAATTGTGAGAGCAGAAAATGTCCTCATCTTTTAGTCTATGTAGTGTTTACAAACACACATGCAAGTTTTTCCTAAATTAAATCAAATGGATAAAATGAGTAAAATAACAAACACGGATAATTCGTTCATTTCTCCTTTTGTAGAAAGTGAAGCATAGTGGTCCCCTGGGTGGACCATTTGGAGCAAGATTCTGGCAGTAGAACTGTGATATTGAGTGTTTTTGTTCAGAAACCAAATAAATAATTGAAAAAAAACTTTAAAAAAGCATAAAAGCAAGCTCACACATCTGACAGAAAGCCTAACTTTTTACTTTTCTTACTTTTTAACAACCTGCAGTCCAAAGTACAGAGGAACATACTGTCTGGGAGAGCGCCGCAGATATAAAATCTGCAACATCACGCCGTGTCCGCAGGAAGTGCCCACCTTCAGAGACGTGCAGTGTGGTCACTTCAACGTCCTGCCGTACAAGGGAACGTTCTACAAGTGGGAAACCGTCTTTAACAAAGGTGAACAGGCCAAACTGATGCTAAACTGTCACCTGGAGGCGTTAATTCATGTAAATGTGACTCTGTTTGTCCTCTCCTGAAATCCTTTCAGCCAGCCCCTGTGAGCTGCACTGCCGCCCCCTGAATGAAAATTTCTCGGAAAAGTTGCGCGACGCCGTCACCGATGGCACGCTGTGCTACGAGGGCAACAAAAGCAGAGATATGTGCATCAACGGCATCTGTATGGTACACAGTTTTAGATCCTCTCTAACATGCTGTAGCGTGCATAACAAACGCGCCGGTCTCGGCTTGATTACTGCTCCCGATCTCGTATTTCTCCCACAGTTTGTTTGTTATGAGAATGCACAGTAGGTTCAGTTGACCCTCGTTTTGATTTCTCTTCGGGTGCAGCGGGCATTTGACATTCTGCATGAAAATGAGCTTGTTGTTGCTGTTATCTCTCTGCTCCCACCTATCACTCTGGGCGAAAATGCCAGTCACTGATTAAGGGGGAAAACCGCTGTCTGGATGCTGAGTGGTCTGAGTGGACTCTGATTTCATGACATTTTGTGACATTTTTGTCACATTTACTATTATATTTGTGTTCTGAAGGCTATCAACAGTGGACAAAATTACTTTGATTTGTTACACAATAGAAAAAAATCTGAAAAGCCTCAGATAAAAACAAAAATCTTTTTTCTCGGATGTCTTAAAATTGACGGCCCAAGAAATAAGCTTCCAAATAGCTAAAATAGATTACAGCAATATCATTTTCATATCATAATGTTATTATATTATTATATCCACCATTCAGACATAACATTACGAGCAAATATTGTGTTGATCCCCTTTAAGAAAGCACCCAGCTCACACCATCAAAGTGTGGACCCACCCCCTTCCCCCCCCCGACCCTGAAGGTGTGCTGAGGTTTCTGGCACCAGGATGTTTTCATCAGGTCTTTTAAGAACTGTCATTTCCACTGTGGGGCCTCCATGGATCCCACAGATGCCCGATTGATTTGCGACCTGAGAAACCTGAAGGAGCTGTCAACACCTGGACCTCATGGACGTGCTTCTCAAACATTGCTGAGCCATTTTTGTTCTGTGAGAGGACAGACTCTCCTGTAGAAAGAAGCCACAGCCGTCAGGGAGTATTGCTTCCATGAGAGGGTGATGTCGGCAATGATTAGGTAGGCGCTACGTGTCCACGTGCACGTTTTCCAGCAGCATTTACCCAAATCATCACCTTCTTCACGGCCATCCAGGCGATAATGAGCTTTATCACATGAGGATGTGTTTCTGCTCTGCGGTCCAGCCGTGAGGTCCATTAAGCCATTAGTGCTTCTTGTAGTGGCTCCATGTCTTCTGACAGCTTTCTGTTAGAACCTGCATTAACCTCAATGACAATTTGAGCTTAACTTGCCCCTCCGTTGATTGACTCTAAACCAACACTCTGCAGGCCCTGGCCACCTGTGGTCCAGTTGTGTGGTCCAATATATATCCCAGGCTTTAATTGGAACAGGTGGGAGCAGCTGTACAGATGGACCGCAGCATTGTATATAAAGCATGACAAAAAGAACTTCTGTTTTTTTTATTATCAGAAAAGGGAAACTGAAATGAAACTGATGTTCTGTGCTGCAGACGCTGCTCCTCTAGTTTTCCTTCGGTGCAGTTTTTGCCATTTATCTCTATATTGTGGCTTCCTGTCTTGCATGCATGTTGCAGAAGGTTGGTTGTGACTATGTGGTGGAGTCCAGCGCTGTAGAAGACCGATGCGGTGTTTGTAACGGTGACGGCTCCACCTGTACGACAGTGAGGAGAACGTTTGAGGAGAGTGAAGGGCTCGGTATGTTTCTGACCATTTTTTACAATGATATGACTCCCAACAAATTCCACGCATTAAAAAATCACATGTATATCATTCAACTTGGCAGGCTGTCAGCAAAATGGATCCATTAATAATTAAATAAACCTTTAGGTTGATTTATTATTGAAAATATAGTGTTAATGCTTTTACATTGTTATCTATCCGTATATGAACACGTGATGAAATATTGAAACACGAGAGACTGATTATTTATAACAAAATATAACTGATTAACTTCAAAAAGGCTTCAAGTGGTTGAAAGGCTCAAAGTGCAATATAGTCTTTTGGGTTTCATCATATAATAATGACTGTGAAGAGACAAAGACTGTATTAATGAGAAAGAGTTCATAAATAGTCAAATATATGATAAAATATTAGTTATATTAAATGTTATAAATGTTATATTAATTATATTAAATCCCCAGTCCCTATAATGATATGCTTTATCTGCCAGCATTAAAAATGAGCTTTAACTGAGATACTTCGTATGATAGATAAAGTGATTTGATGATAGCTGTTTTTCCTGCTGACTCTATTTAGGCTTAGGGATAAAGCTAAAGCTTTAAAACAAGCGGTCACTAATACCTAAAAGAGCGAGCAGACTGTTGGGATGATATCGTTTTCTGCAGATATAATGGAGCTTCATCTCTAAGCCTCATGTTGGTCCGAAGTGGTGGTTTTAGAGAACCATTTGGATATTTCTTTTAGGGTATGTTGACATTGGACTGATACCAGAGGGGGCCAGGGATATCCGTATCGAGGAAGTGGCTGAAGCTGGAAATTTCTTGGCTCTCAGGAGCGACAACCCCAACAAATACTTTCTGAATGGGGGCTGGACGATCCAGTGGAATGGTGACTACAAGGCAGCGGGGACGATATTCACCTATGAGAGGACAAGGCATTTGGAAAACCTGACGTCTCCTGGGCCCACCACGGAACCACTCTGGATTCAAGTAAGACTGCAGCCGAAAGCTGTTAGACACATTCGTTTTATCAGTAAATTGATGAACAACAACAAAGAAATACAAACAAGTTTGCGGAATCTGTGCACTCAGCTTCTTTTTCAAGAGCCAAATCCAGGCGTGCGCTACGAGTACACAATCAATCGGAATACCTCAGGCAACAACAGCCTCCCTACATCGAGTTTCTCCTGGAAGTTTGGGTCATGGACTGAATGCAGTGCTACCTGTGGAGCAGGTAGGAACATTATCTTTGGCCCTCCCACAAAGCTGACTTGCTGTGGAACTGATAAAAGAAACTGCATTTGCTCTGCCTGACTTTTCCATGAAAGAGGTTACAAAAGACAGAATAGGGTTGTCTGTCCACGGAGGAAAGCATATTCAGAGAGATGGTAATAAGGTTAAAAAAAGCTCTATATCTCTTTTCATATTAAATCAGACTTAAAAGGAAATTCAAAGCTTTAACAGATGGAAGATTGTCACAGTTGGCACATCATCAATTTTCAGCCCCGTTATCAATAATTCATCACATCTTTCTTTCCAGAGATGAAAAAAAGCCATTTTCTTTAGAAGCTTTGACGATTACCGTCATCATAATTTTCTTCTGTGTTGGTCTTGTTTAGCCATTCTGTGTGCACCTTGTAAAACTTCTTTGTTGTGCAATAACTATTTTGTTTTGCATCCATCAATTACCTGCATACAGATGACAGAAAGAAGGTTGTTGAACCCAGAACGTCTCCTGCTCAAAGGCTTCGGCACATCTGTCATAAATAAAGGCGATCAGAGTTCCAGCACGTTTAGAGGAACATGAATGTTCTTGACTTCTCAAAGTTTTTTCCCCCCCAGACCAACAGAAGTTCTTTGTTATTGGGAATGCTAACCAAGCAATTAACTTCAGAGTTTGTTCAAGCATTTTCCCTAAGGGCTCATTGGCAGAGGTCAGGGCAGTGGAAGATCGCACCTCCAGATTCATCATTCTATGAAAATGGACTTTAAAATTCAATACTTTACTTTTTGCATGATTTTCAAGCCAAGATTGAATTGATGATGGTGGTGGGTCTGCTTCTCAGCCGAGGCTTCTCTGGTCAGGCATGGTACCGAACCCACAAATGCTCACAAAGGGCTCTGCAATCCAGGGGTGAACTCAGCCTTCACCCAACGTGCATAAATGTCCTTGTTACATTAGTGAAGAAATTCACAGCTTATTATAAGGTCCTCTTTGTTCAAAATCAAAGTAGACGGTGTTTATTCACTGTAAGTTTACAGAAAGCAGAACAACTGGACTGGCCATCAGCATTAGCCATTTTTCGTCTGAGATAGTTTTGTTCTCAACGCAATAACACGGTTTGAATTCCAGCATCAAATGGGAAATTAATCCCATAGCTTCTGAATATGAATATGTCACAGAGTCAAAAAAGACAAGCTCATTAGCTGAAGAGACAGAGCATTAGGTTGGGACAGGATAATTATACTTGTACTGAATCTCAAAGTTTTGCAGTTGATACCAAGTTTTTAGTGGAAATATAATATATTCATGAATCTTAAATTATGTAAATATATATTCTTAACAAAAAAGCTGCTCACAGCAAAGAGCAGACTTGAAGTTTAATTGCAGCCAGTATTTCCCTCTTATATTTCCTCATCCGATCAGCCTCATGCTGCTCCTGTGCTCAGTGTGACTTATTATTTCATAATATATGGGAGGACCAGCTCAGTTGAGCCAAAAAAAACAGCCTCTCCAGCCTCCATCTGGGTTTCTGGGTTCTAAATGTAGCAGATTTGCTCTTTCAGCAGTGACTATGAAGGTGTAGCTCTCAGGCATCTATTGTGGCCCTCAGTGTGCACAGCAGAGAGCACACAGAGGTGAGAGGTGTCTCGTTCTGATGGAAGATATATCACCTCAGGAGGGTGAGAAGAAGGCTTGAAAGGGAACAAATCCGCCTCAGCCTCAGGAAACAAATACTTTAATGTGCTGCTTTGTGTTTTGCTGTCTGACACCTCCACAATTGATATGTCTCAGCGTGTGTCACTTCATATCTGTCTTTTTAAAGTCTACAATATGTCTGTCATTCGTCTGCATCGGTGTGAGCGTGGTTGAAGCTTTTCCTCTGCTTCCTCTGCTGTTCCAGGCGTTCAGAGGCAGATTGTTCACTGTGTGGAACGGACGACCGGGATAGTGGAGGAGCACTGGTGTGACCCTTTAACCCGCCCCGATGATAACCAAACCAGCTGTCAGAAAGATCCCTGTCCAGCTGTGTGAGTAGTTCCTGGATGTCAGCACTTCATCACTTCATCACTCTGAGCTGGGAGAACTGCCCGTCAAGCTCCGCGATGCTGTCGTCACAGTTTTGGTTTATTTTTGCATTTCTGTCTGAATCTCATGGCAGGAAGCAAAACACTGCTCAGTGAATGCAGTTTATTATAAGTCACTGATGCAGCTGTTGATTCAGTCAGACACAGCTCTTGTTTGTCTTGGGCTTTTTTTGGATGTTTATCTTGTACCTGAGTCGGATTCCAAATTTATCTGCTATGCGTTTGCAGCTATATAAATCTCTGTGCTATTTTGTCAGCTGAAGCCCCTTTTGTGCCCTTGATTGTGTCCCATTTATCAACTCCTCCTTGGTGGCTCTGCCCACTGGACTTCTCATTTCCTCATTTATTTCTGCAAATAATGGCCACAACCTCAGATTGTCTTCTCATATTCTCTCAGTCTGGCCTTTGTTTCTTAAGGGTCCCCTGTGTTTTCTTTTTTTTTCTTTTTTTTGTGTTGTTTTCATTGTGTTAGTAATTTAAACTGTTATTTGCTTTTATTTATTGCCGTGCCCTCTCTGGAATTGCTTGCTTGGTCTGGACTGTTTATCTGGTTCTGAACCACCACTGTAATGTGCTTTCCGGTCCCTGCTAGCCATCGAGAACTTGACCCCCACTATTATTGCGGTAGCACACTGACATATTTAGTCTGACTGACACCACTAGAGTAATAATTTATAAAACATGACATACGGCGTATCTGCTTCTCCGCCGCTCGGGATCTTATTTATCAATGCTTCATTATTTTTTCATTTGTAAAAACAGCAGCTATAACGCTCCCTGCAGAAACAAGTGTAAAAACAGTCACATTTATCATTCTCTCTGCTAGAGGTGCAGTTGAAAACATATTTCCATTGTAGCTGTTTTTGATGACCGGGAGGCCATTTGCACTCAATGAATTACCTCTTTCCCCCGCTTGTGTTAGGTGGTGGATTGGCAAGTGGCAGAAATGTTCTGCAAGCTGCGGGGGCTTGGGCCAAACTAAGAGGACCGTCCTCTGCATTCAGGCGGTGAGTGCCGAGGAGCAGAAAGCCCTGCCGTCCAGGGAGTGTGAACACGTGCCCAAACCCGCCTCACTGTCCTCCTGCAACACACACATCCCCTGTCCTGCCGACTGGACTGCTGGCAACTGGTCAAAGGTCAGTCTGGACCAGCATTATGAGCCATTTGTTTCCAAATTCAGATTTATCCTCTTCTCTGGATTCATATTAAGTTTTCCAACAAAGTGATTTCACAGTGTCTTGAAATTGGGTCCAAAAAAAGAAATTCCATCGCTGCTCTGTTTTTACTTTAACTCTGGTGGTATTGTTATAAAATAAACCCTTTGCATTACTTGTTGGTTCTTTCCGTCCATGCAGTGTTCACTGACCTGTGGAAGCGGCGTTCGTCGCCGTAACATCACCTGCTCCAGAAATACGGGCATTGACTGTGACCCACAGAAGAAGCCCACTGCTGTTGCCATCTGCTCCATTCAAGACTGTCCACAAGAGGTGGATAATTATGGAGACTGGTCTGGCAGCGGCTGGTCCAGCAATGATGTTCTGAATGAAATCAACTCCATATCTGATCTCAAACCTCCACCCAGATACAGCAACACCAGGGCACAGACACCGATTGCCAGCGACCTCAATGTCCTCGGAGATTTTCACTACCACAATAACATAGAAAATATTGGCCGCTTCCCTGAAAGCAGCGTTCAGGTTGATGATTTTTACTATGATTATAATTTCATCAACTTCCATGAAGACTTGGAGGAAACTGCTGAGAATGGTGTGGAGGGCAGCCGCGTGTTTGGTGTTCCACAGGATGCAGGACCAACCCAGATGTCTTCCACGGCGGCCTCAGAGATCGCTGGGATTCCAAAGGTAACTACGGAATCCCTCCATTTCCCACTGGAAAGAGAGGAGATAGCAGACACAATCCTGGACCCCACGGGGGACAATGGAAACGCAGGAGCGGAGAATTCGAAGGAGTGGGATGACTTTCTCTCTGAGGACTATCTCCTGCCCGTCTCCCCCACTCACAGGCCCGTAGTTCAGCATTCACAAACACAAGAAGAGAGAAACAACCATCTCAGTGTGCCAACAAGGGATGCCAACGGACCAGAGGTTGAAAATGGCCTTAGTTTCACAGAGGACAGCCTCACTGTCAACGCTGACGCATCTCATACAACTATTTCTGGCATTCCCAACACACTGACGAGCGCTCCAGTTGGGAATGATAGCCTGTATGTGTATGATAACTATGAAGAGAGTACTGTGATTCCAGAAGACCAGGAAACCTTTCAGTCTGTCCAGCTGGATGAGAGTGCTTCAGAAATACCTCAGACAACCAGTCAGAGCGTCGTGTCTGCATCTGGCTTCATACTGGAGGATTTGGACTCAGATCACAGTGATTTTAGCCCAACATATGCCACTGGTAGATATTCATGGGACACAGACTTTAATCCCACTACTGCCTCACTCTCTGAGGAATACATGCCCACCCCCCTCCCCTACCTGCAAATTTCAGGTAACCACCAGGCGTCTGATATCTCCACATCATCTGGAACTGCAACTGAACCTCCTACGGCGCTGGAAGGAGCCACGCAGGTTTCTCCAGCTGACCTCCTGCCAGCTGTGAGGAAATATGATCCGACTGAGCCTCCCTCCGCTGAGAGAGGGGGCGCAGAGTTCTCCCCCCAGGCTTCGTGGTTGGATTTGGAAGCACTTGATGAAACGCCGATGCCTGTCATGGTGACGGAGAGAAGCATCGGGCTTCCCTCAGCTCATCCAGACCCCCCAACATCTACACGTCCCGCTGTTTTTTGGCCGACTCTGCTGCCAACATCCGTCCAAACTACAGCCTCCCCTCAGGGCACTTTCTCGGGTTACTGGATCACCGGAAACTGGAGTGCAGTGAGTCCGCCCATTGCTCTATATCACACTTTTTCTCAGAATTTCCTCTGTGTGAAAGAGGCTGAAAGCTCTCCTGTTCTTCCACAGTGCTCCACCAGCTGTGGTCTGGGGGCAATCTGGAGGGCTTTATCCTGCAGCTCTGGCTCTGACTCTGACTGTGACCCGGCCAAGAGGCCTGCCCCAGCCCAGCGGTGTTACCTACGGCCCTGCGCCTCATGGAAAGTCCAAGAATGGAGTAAGGTGAGGCTTTTGTTTCAACATGTTTCTGTATATGACCTGCAGACATGCAATAGAATGGCAGAGATGGGAGAAAACTATACATATATATATATGTATAGAACAGACCATTCACCACACAACGAGTGGGTGGCAGGCCGCTCTCGTTGCAGTGTTTATCTCTGTCCATCAAGTCTGCTGAATATTTGACCTACCTCCTTTTATATACACAGTTGTTCCAGGGTCACTGCTTTGATTCTGAGATAATAACCACTCAGAACCCCTGCAAAAACATGTGTGTTTTCTCCCCAGTGTTCCAGGAACTGTGGGGGTGGTGCTAAAACACGGGAAGTCACATGTATCGACATGCGGGACGAAAGGTCCCTGCGACCTTTTCATTGTCGAGCTGTGTCCTCCAGGCCTCAGACCCACCTGTCCTGTAACCTTCAACCATGTTTGGACTGGTACGCTTCCTCCTGGGGACAGGTGAGTGTTCGACGGGATGTGAAAGTGGTGCATTCTCTGATGATGATGATGATGGAGCACCAGAACACTCTGACCACACCTCCCTTTTAGTTTGACACTTTTCAGCTGTTTTGCTATCAGAAATGTTGTGGATTAGAAATTCCATCAGCCCCACATGTGTGAAAATGAATCAGACCCGACACTGAGGGCCGCAATTCACTTTATCGATCATTTAGTGTGTGTGTGTGTGTGTGTGTGTGTGTGCAACCGTGTGTGTGTGTGTGTGTGTGTGTGTGTGTGTGATCAGTGTTCTGAGGTGTGTGGAGGTGGTGAGCAGCAGCGTGTAGTTACCTGTCCAGAGGAGGATCGATGTGATCTGGACCTTCAACCCAGCCGCATCCAGTCATGTAATAACCAACTGTGTGTTCAATGGCTGACTGGATCATGGGGACAGGTACACACACACACACACGGTTGCACACACACGAGCGCTTGCTTCCATATTGAAGTAAATGAACTGAACCTGTTTGAAAATGGCTGTGTTTGATCCGTTTATTACTGTTAAAATTGTTAATATTGAGATGAAACTAGAACTCGGGAGGTCTTTGTTGGGGGGGTGGGGGTGGGGGCGAGGCATACAAGTGCAGTTTCCTCATCTAAAAATAGAGAATAGAATCTCCCGCTTAAATTTTCTGGGCGTTGAAGAGCGTCAACTACAATTAATGATTTGTCAAAGACAAAGATTTTTTTTTCCTCCTCAGAGGACAAAGGCTTGGATCGATCATTTACTGTATGTCCTTGAGTGTTCTTGGCTGAAAGCCACTCACAGAGCTGCTGCATTAGCTTCCACGCTGGTCCTTTAGTTTTGTGGTTTTCTCACAGCTCTTTGCTCCTCTGTACGCTTGGTTAAATAAAACCCTTTCAAGGCACATTTCTTCCAAACAGCAATATTCTCTGTGCAGATGAGGCCTCTGGAGCTGAAAAGAACCCCTCCACTCCTTCTGAAACTGTATTTGTCATCATTCTGTCTTTTGGTTTGAGCTCAAAAACCTGTAAATGTGCTGTTCAGACACAGTGAGAGAGCCACGTTTATCTTTGTAAAGTAAAAGCAGTCAACATGTCTGAGTACCTCAGTCACGTGTGGTGAGTCTGACTTTTAACTTAACCTGATATCAGGACAGCAGCTGCAGGAAATTGATGGGCGACGGATTTTAATTCTGTTGTGTAGCACTGCTCAATCTGATGTAAAGGCCAGTATCGATTCAAAGTTAATACATGGGACCCCTGAGAGATTTCTCAGCTCCACCTGCGGTTAACTTCCTGGCTACCATCCATAGATCGACTTTAATTAAAAATATTATTAAGTGTTTACAGTGAAAAAAGATAAGATAAAATAAGACAATTCAAAGATTTTCATTTTGCTCATCTGTTTATTTCAGAGAGTGAAGGACCCTTTTGTATTGATAGCATCTTGTTATCTCACCCTCATTGGCACACATGAAATAGACAAACACACACACACACACAAATATACAAAAACTCTAAAAGCTTCAGGCATCATTACCCTCACATTTTCCTTCCCAAAATAATTGTGGAAGAACTCATTAGATTTCATCATGTCCTCGACGTCGTTCAGGGAATGTACATTCTAAAGGTTGTAACTCGGGTTCTAAATTATTATACAACCAACTAAAGTGGTTAATAGTATCATTCTGGTTTCTGTTTTGAGGGAAAAGATAAGAGGGGAGAGTTGCTAGTTTATCTGCTCCATGTTGTCTGAGATTGTTAATTTTGAAGCAATCAAACGGTACCATAACAACAAAATATTAAAACAAGTTGAAGCACCACTGTGGCATTATGGCGTCATGACTGCTGTATTTGTAATCCAAAGAATCCAGAACCTTCTGTCTTCATCTTGGTGGTCCTGATGGCCGCTGCTTGTTTTTACAACCTGTCTTCTGCGGGACGATTTGTTGTTTTAATTGTGTGTATTAGAGTAACAGAATCAGTTTAATCTCTTCCTCGTCTGGTCTAAAAACATCACAAATACGAAAACAAATATAAAGTTTGTACCTTAAAGCCTGAAGGTATTGAAAACTACATTTGTGTGGGATTTCCTGTCGTATTTCTGCAGTGTTCCACTTCCTGTGGTGGAGGAGTGCAGCGCCGGCTCATCAAGTGCATCAACACCAAGGCTGAGACAGAAGTGGATGCATCAAAATGTGACCACGACCTTCAGCCTGCAAGCACACAGAAGTGCAACGTGCAGAAGTGTGAGAGGACCTCGTCTGGTGAGTTACTCCAGATTTAAGTGTTTGTCTGAATATATAGGCAATGAGGACATTTTTATGCTAACTGACTGATCCAATCACTTATTCACACGTTTTGCGTGAATGCAGGCACACAAAATGTCAAAATCAAGACTTTATCAATCAATCAATGCTTCTAAAGAGCAGTTAGCAGTGGCTGTGGGTTTTAGAGCGTAAAAGATGGAGAGATTGTCTGCACGAAGCCAATATCACAGAGTGTGAAATAGCTGCAGTTTGGCCGTAAATCATGATGTCTCATTTGAATTCAGGAAATAGTCATAGATTGCTGTGACCAGTCAACCTGATAGACTTCAACTGGGTCGAACAGGGAGCAATAAGCTGATGTTTGCAGCGTCCATTAATACTGACAGACTGTTTACACACGCCAACAGCAATATTGGGATAAATGTCAAAGAATTCCAGCTTGTAAGATGAAGAGAATTAAATAAAGTCTGAAAAGAGTGTGAATCAAGGTTATCGACCTGGAGAATTCAATTCAAAGTGATCGATATCAAAAAAAGAATAACCTTTAACAAATCCTCTTAACTGTGCTGAAGTTCACAGTCGGCGGGAATCATGACACCACATCACAACGCATCGTCTTTGTTAGCCGGACACAGAAAGATGTTGGAAGTCTTGGTTTTTTAGGGACTTAGATGGAGCAATCAAAGCATCCATTGATAGCAGACATGTCAACGAACCGTAGGCGGCTGCTCGCTTGTTTGCCGGGAAACACACGCGTGACGTGACGTGATGTTCCCGCAGGTTTGAGCTGCGTTCAGCCACACTCAAACATGTCTTTCTTTGCTGGATGCTTTTAGCTTTTAGCATGCTTTGTTGTTCATGTTGCCAAGAAGCATTTTTCAAATTTGAGTGGAGCAACAGAAAATTGTTCCTATTACCGTATTGGCCCGAATATAAGACGGTGTTTTTTGCGTTGAAATAAGACTGAAAAAGTGGGGGTCGTCTTACATTCGCGGTCTAGAGATTATACCCATTCACAACGCTAGATGGCGCCATATATATTTAAAGCGAATGCTGAACTTAACGTCGCAGGCCAAAGCGAACCCCTGTCACGAAGAAGAAAAATAAAAATAGCGGTAGCACGAAGAAGAAAAATAAAAAAATAGCGATAAGAAAGAAAAGAGAAGAAAATAAGAGAAGAGATAACAGAAAATAGAGAAATGTAGCGCCAATCTGGAGAAAAGTGGGTCGAAGATATAATCATTTGTTTCAGATGTACTGTAATTATTTTCTGTATAAAAATGACATTTGGTGTTCAAAAAGTCTTTTTTCAAACTTGAGTCTTGAAAAAGAGGGGGTCGTCTTATAATCAGGGTCGTCTTATATTCGGGCCAATACGGTACTATCATTATCATGAAACAAACAACACTTCTTTCAGTCTTTTCTTCAGTCCGGGTCGTTCCAGTCACTGACATTTTTATGTTTTATCTGATCTGATAGGGTGCCGTTCTTCACAGGATGGTCTGCTGACATTTTGAAGGCACAAACAGTGTTCTTTGTGATCCTACACCTTTAAAAAAAAAAAAAAAACCTCAAATAAAAACAATTAGTATTGCAAAGTTTTCAAATATTTCTGGTCGTTATTAAGACCAACCAGGTCCCACTGGAGTAAAAAAAAAAAAGGCACAAACAGACAACAATGGAAAAACAAGGAAACAAATGCAAAAGTCAGCAATTATATAACTAGCACACCGGCAAAAGATAGATAAAAACCAAAAGGAATATAGAGTTCAAAATCCTAATGTGATGTTCAGTCTGCAGATCCAGAGACTGTTAGAGAGAGGTGGTCAACCTCATCTTCTCCGTCTTGCTGGTCGAGTGCCTCTCAACCATCTCAAATGTGCTTCATCGCCTCCCAGTCAGCAGATGAAGATTCTGATATTCATCCTCCAATTTTACCATTAAAAGAAAAATGTTTGGAAGTGGCGCGCCACCCAAGAGCTCCGTAAGATCTGACCCAGTCTGGGGGTTAGCTCCTCATGAATGTCTAAGTATGATGCTTTGAGAGGTGAAGAGTGATTAGTAATGCAATCATTTCCTGTATTTGGTGGTGAAACTCCATCAGAAATGCAGATCTGAACAGGGCCCAAAGCAGCACAAAGGGCCTGTGTGATTCCACAGAACCGTCCTCACAACGCAGAGAGGTATTTACTGTATTTACTAGACCATTAAAGCCAGGATGTGTCTTCCTTTTTCTAATAGAGTCTGCTGGTGGTTCTGTAAACAGGCTGGTCCACTTCAGGAGCAGCACTTTAAAAGTGGTGCCAGTGATGAAACCTAATGGACCTTCTCCTCTTTCTCTGTGGTGCTGCATTATGTAATTATTTTTAGACTGCGTTCATTCCGAGTCCCTAAAATATGGGATAAAATTGTTGCTTGCAAGATACGACAGTGTGAAATTAACGACACCGCTGGACATTTTAGACACAGGAAAAGACAAGATAAAATCTGTCACAAGGCACTTTTGAATCAAACGTTTTGATGGTTGTACGTCAATCATTTAAATGAATTCAGTTAACAGTCATGTATGTAAGGTCCATAATGGAACTTGCCGCACCGCCTGGGCTCTGTAAGAATATACAATATATTCGAGGTGTTTTGACGTAGCGTTGACAGATCACGTTTTGCCACTTTAAGTGTTGACGAGCATGTAGTCACGTGCTATTCGATGCCGCTGCTGCTCGTGTTTTCAGAGCCTCTAAGGTGAAATCATCTTCAAGTGGCCCTGCTTCAAACGTGCACCAGAGGCTGCTTCTATTCAGCGCTGAGCTAAAGTGGCTGGCATGTGTCGGGCCATGTGTGAGACTCACAAGGACCAAGATAGATTTCACTTTTGTGGTCCTGACAATATATCTAAGCTGCAGATAATTAATATCTCACCAGGAAGTCAAGGTGGAATAGTGCTAGAGGACAATATGAAGATGATGCAGGTTCCTTCTTCACATGGCTTGTACACGGGGGTTTATTAAAAAAAACATCAGGTTGAGGTTCTGGGGCCGGCTGGTTCTACACCAGGGTCCATTCTAATCCTTTAGGACAAAAAGCTGTTGCTTGAAGTCCAGAAATGTAGCTGCATAAATGCATTTTTCTATAATGTGAAAACTCTGATTGAGGTGAACAAAGGCTGATGTGTATCTGTACGTGCACCCCGTGCACTCACATGGTGGGGAGGGGAGAGGAGAGGAGAGGAGAGGAGAGGAGAGGAGAGGAGAGGAGAGGAGAGGAGAGGAGAGGAGAGGAGAGGAGAGGAGAGGAGAGGAGAGGAGAGGAGAGGAGAGGAGAGGAGAGGAGAGGAGAGGAGAGGAGAGGAGAGGAGAGGAGAGGAGAGGAGAGAGCTGAACCCTAATGGTGTGAAGCTGCACTGGCAAATCCTTTCAAAAACCTTTTATCTGCCCTTTTCTGTTGGAGCAAGCTGCAGATCACTCTTGATCTACAGATGTTTTACTGCCGTTACGCCTGCATTAACAGGGAGGAATTATTCTGGTGTTTCTTGTAGGGAATCACTCAGTAATGCTTCACTTTGTTAAATTAGATCATAATTAATTAAAAGAACAAATGCAAATCTTCTAAACAGATGGTGTGACTGAATTCTCAACCATGCAAAAAAGAACATTTACATACAGAGTGCAGCTGTAGCGCGCCTCTGTTCTCCAGAGACATCACAGAACCTCTAGTTCTGTTTAAGACCTGTGACTCATCTTGTGAGTTCTGTAGGTTCTGTCAGAGTGTACCTGACGTCAGACGGTGCTGTTTTCAGCAGCCGTGTCAGAGGAGACAGGCTGAAAACAGCATTTGATGGAACAAACAGAAGGAAGTGGACAAAAACTGTTTGAACAGCTGAACTACCAGGTTTTTTTCTGGAGCGCAATTGGAACTAAAGTCAAAAAATCTGGGTTCACTTCAACCGTCAGAAATCAGTGTGGTGGATACATTTTTATTCAAATCTGTGTGAACCACCCACGGCTGCACCCTCTAATGCAGGAAAGCCTTTATGGATAAAAAAAAATAAATACAGAAAGCGACGGCTGCAGGAGACATTTTTCCTATTTTATCTGCAACATTGTTTGATCTGCTAGCATTAGCGTGGATGCCCAAAAGTGAGCGGGCAGCAGCTTCAGTAGCCGTTTGAACCATCCTTTGATCTTCTTTGATCCATCTTTGCTCAGCGCAGAGTGTGCAGATCCAACCCACGATCCGGGTCACCTGGTCACCAACATGAAATAAGAGGCAGAGAAACTTCAATTCCCAGTTGATTTGATTTCATCCTTTGCAATTTCCACTCAACCAAACAATGATGTCATCAAATCTCCTTCTGGGGCAGCTTCGCTCCCACTTGCTGATTTTGTTGTTGCTTCACCCAAACTAATTTTCAAAGGTACAATTGTGGCTTCTCGTGCTAATGAGGGCTATGAGTCGCCGCAGTGTGTGCTTCATCACATGATCACATGACTAAAAGGCCAACACCCCAAAGTGTTCCTGTGATTGTTCTATGTGTTGCCTTGACTTGAAATCCCTGTCTTCCCCCAGGACCCGTTTGTGTGCGCGACCGCCTGACGAGTCGCTTCTGTAAGACTCTCCTCTGGCTTGGACGTTGCCAACTGCCCAACATACGAGCGCAGTGCTGCAAAACCTGCAGTCAGCCCCCCCCGCAAGCCAGAAGTGCTTCCGCCGACTGAGGCTCAATGGAGTAACCACTCAGCGAATGAACTGAACTCATATTCATCATGTTGAATGTTCAATAATCTGAGCCCTGTCCGGTTTTCTTTGTCTCTGAACAAAAATGATCATTTAATTCCGCTCCAAAGTGACCCCCAAGGACTCCCAGTGTGACGCAGCGTAGCTTCTCTTGGCAAAGAATGAGATTGTAAATATTTCGTGTCACTTTTCGGGCAGCGTTTTTATCTTTTTATGCGAACAGACGCAGCAGGGTCTCCTGTCAGAACAACCACGTGCTATTTTGTTGTGACACATGCTGATAAACCCACCTATGCTTCTATTTAAGCCATAGCTGTTCCAACAGAGCTGCTGTGATGTTACCAACCTGACCCTCAGGGCATGCTAGGTCACCACTCAACAGCACGTGCCAAACTACGGCAACTGTTTTGGTACTACTGGCATGTGGTTTTACAATACTGACACTAGCCTGAAGTCATATAGTCCAGTATTTGGAATGCTTTTGTTAACTTTACCTTTGCGTTGTTTGTAATCTCACTTTAGCTCATTGGGAACACTGTAAATGCCTCACGTGCACTAATTTTACACACGGCACAGCATCTGAACAAGGAGT
Source organism: Takifugu rubripes (assembly GCF_901000725.2). Classification (NCBI taxonomy): domain Eukaryota; kingdom Metazoa; phylum Chordata; class Actinopteri; order Tetraodontiformes; family Tetraodontidae; genus Takifugu; species Takifugu rubripes. The sequence continues at coordinate 14,119,332 of NC_042297.1, read as the reverse complement.
GTAACCCAGTACCACCACTAACAGCAGGTTACTGGTGAGGGAAAAGTGCATTAGCTTAGCTTTGAGAGCAAAGGAACTACATGAACTACAAATTAAGGAGTGACCAAAACATATTTTAATACCATCCACATTTTGACAACTCTCAGGAATGTTAGCAGACTTGGGTAGTTGTAAACTTTCACATATTATACTGAAGAATCACTGACATAGTGAGCAACAATAATCATTTTAGAAGCATGAAATGATGTCCTCCCTCTAATGTAGAACATGCCAGTCTGAACGACATCGCTGCGGTACAATAACAGCTACCAAAGGTTTGCAGAGAAATGAATGTACAGCGTGCGCATCATTTATATTGTATTCTCATTGAGGTAGAGAGAGCTATGGCAGGTTTCATCTTTCTTCAGGTCACATGTGCTGCGAATGGTGCAAAAACATTAGCTAGTAACAGCTAGACGCTCAGCCGGATTATTTAGCTTCTGCAGCAGCTTGTGTGAAGAAAATTGAGCTTACTCACATCCATATTGTGGAAAATAAAATTCAAACTAAAAGGTTTGGAGCGGCAGGAACTCCTCGGTGCTACAGAAGACAAAGGTTCAGGTCATGGTGTTGGCGGGCCCAGTGCCTTTACCACTTGAATCGCCAACACATCAAAAGAAGCATTCATCAGATTGAGTTACTTTAATGTTGGTTCTTTTTTTAGTCTATATATATAACACGTGTAATTATGGTGTATTAAGAAAAAATGTTGAATAAAAACTGTTGTTCAGCTTCTGCTTTGTTCTTTCTGACCTATCGCGACAGCATCCGTGTCGTATTTTCCACCCAATAGTTGAACCAGCTGCTGCTGCACCAGCATTCACCTGTCTCTCTTTTTATTTACATTTTCTTTACAAAAAACCAAATGTTTTTATTATATCAGAAGACTGGTAAATGATTAAGATGGAAAGCAAAGGGAGCACATGTGTCTGATTTATGTAGGCCTTAAATATGGAATTTTTAACACTGATCATTTTCAAGAATTATGTTTCCTTTTATATGGTTAGGACTTGATTTTTAAACATTTTATATTTCATTTTTACATCACAGTTTTACATTGTATCCATATAAATAGACCATTTTGCCAGTAATGCTGACTTCCTCGGGGTGAAAAAGGCATTTGTCACCACCATTAAAATAAACCCAACATCTTGGTGAATGTTTTATTTTTGCAGCTGAGGCTCCAGAACCTGTCGCTGATGGACCTGTCCCCTGTTTGGGCCCTCAGCACCGACCACTTATCCTGCAGCAGAAAGGTGAATGCTGGTAGAGCCACAGGTCAGTTTTCCATGACAGAAAAGCACATCAAGAATAACTAATGAAATCCAGTCTTTCCAGGCAGAGCCTGTGGCCGCCTGTGTTATTAAATTCAGCAGAGGGGACAGGTGGGGAGGAGCCGTATTAGCTCTGAACCTCCAAAAACTATCTGGGCAGCACCTCGGTTTCAGAGCTGACGTGAGTAGATCATTGACTTCCTGTTCACCTGCAGCTTTCACGCAAATGGATCAGGCGCTCTGAAAATGTCAGAAATATCCCTGCCTTCCAGGTGAAATGCAAATTTCTCTCCTCATTATGCATCATGGTCAAGAACACACACACAAAGATGCAGAGAAGACCTTTAACGAACCCTACTCACAGGTCTAAAACAATGAATCAATTGTACCCAATCCCCCTAAACAAGAAGGAACCTGCTACACTCCAAATTTAAAACATTTTATTACAGCAGTTTATTATCACAGAAATTCTTCATAATATTCACTCGATATCTCACTATGGGATGCAGCCTCCCGCTGTATCAGGCCTGCAGGAGACACCGAGGGAATATTATTCTAAGAACTGCGCTTATGTTAGATAAGCAAACGTTTCTTTTCTTTGAAATGACGATCAGTAATCGACGGGAGGAAGCGTCACCATCTGGGTGAAATCTTTGTAGTTGACGATCCCGTTTGACTTGATGTTTCCCTCTTTGAAGAGCTCATCCACTAGAGGCAAAGACAACGGCTGATGAATTCACCTTGACAGCTGACTTCCTTTAACAATAATCCATTCATTCACTCATTTTAACCTCATCTTATTACCGGATGAACTGAGGGAACATTTGTCTGCAGTTGCCATGCTGAAGATCATCAAGGCATTTTACCTTCTTTGTTTGTCAGCTTCTCTCCTAATGTGGTGAGCTTGGCCCGCAGCTCCGATGCCTGGATGAAACCTCTCTTCTGCTTGTCTGTCATCCGAAACGCCTCAAAGATTTCAGCCTCGGGGTCTTCCTGTTGCATCTGTCTGTGCATCATGGTCAGAAAGGTGGAGAAGTCCAGCTCACCACTCTTTTCTGAACACAAGTACAGGACGTAAACATAGTTTAACACAATGAGACCGCCTGTAGGAATGTTCTGGTTGTTAAAAGGTGTGGGTGAGGCACCGATTTTGTGGACTTGTAGATGTCTCTCGATTTCTCCGATGGTGGGGCTGGTACCCAGACATCTCATCACTGTGATCAGGGTTTTGGCATCAATCTTGCCCTTTTGCTTCTTGTCATATAAGGAAAAGCACTCTTTGAACTCTGCCAGATGAATAAAGTTGAATCTAAATCAGCTCAAATGATCAAACATATGAGTTTCAGCTCACAGGAACAAATAAAACTAGCGTTGTTCTTTCAACATTGTCATTAAAGAGAAAGAAAAAAATATATATTTATTTTAAAACTTGCAAAAGAGACGCACCATTTATTTGAACTGGAGTGAAGAATTTAGCCTGTGAGGTGAAAGAACTTGACGTTATTCGGCCGGTAAGGCAGTAAACATGTACCAATATACATGAAATAAATACATCAGCTAGTCAAACGTGTAAATCTCACCATTGTTCTGCAGAGGATCCGTTTGTCACCAGGAAGGAACCAGCACACGCCACCTGGCTCTCCACTCCTGTCTAAAGTCCACCACCTGTGAGCCTGTGCATGATTTAGTGTGTGTTGCTATGGTGACACAGATATCAGATCCACAGTGTCGCATGTCCTTTCGCTTTTCACCACCCCGGCAGTTATCAGCTGTCAATCACATGACACTGCTCCATCGGGATGATGAAAGGATGTCTTCTGTAACCGAATACGCTGCTAAACCGTTCGACCGTGTTTAAACTGTAGAAAACCCACCTGCATCCAACTGAGAAACAAACTGCTACCAGAATATACAGTATGTACAATTGTAAGAAAACAGTGCTTTTTCTAAAGCAGCTGCAGGATGCACTGTTCTGCTCCTCAACTCCACCTTGTTCAAGGTTTCTTCCTGTTAAAGCAGTTGCTTTTTCTGCTGTTTCATGAGATCGGGCTCCAGGTTTTTGCCTCTCAGCCCAAATGTGTGATTGTGGGCATCGATTCTGTGGCTTCCTAATAAGCAACATGTCTGTCACATCCTGGGAGCAAATCTAACTGTGGAGGTGAGAAGTGGCGAAAGACGGGAGGTGTCAGTCAACTGTTGGTTGTCTGTGGTCATGGCACCATGAATGTCTTGAAGTTTAGATGATCCCCTCATTACGAAATGAAAGGAATGTGGTGTGTGTTCATTTGAAGTAATCACGACAATTAGAGCTGTGAACGGCAAGATGCCAGTGACGACTGAGAGAAGCAAAATATTCCAACATGAGACGGGAGAAACTGACGGCAGATGTTGCCTGAATTCCTCATTGGTTGAGTCTTCACGGAGGAGTGAGAGACCGAGTGAAACGTCTGTTATAGTGACGATCGCTTCTGCAGCAGGTCCTGAGAGGCTTGTGAAGGTGGAAGGAAAAAACGCAGCAAATCCTCATGAAATCCAGAAGCACAGACTGATTCGCCCTGCAGGAACGCTCCCAGCTGGGAGGTTTATTTTCCATTATCACGAGCTGAAGCTGGGAGGAGCTCAGAGTAGAGCTGCTGCTCCTCCACAGAGAGAAGAGAAGAACCAGCATCTGTATCGGATGCTCCTGGACACCTCCTTTGGGAAGCGTTTCAGTCATGTTCCACCGGGAAGAGACCCCCAGAACACAAATAAACACACAAACACTGTTCTTAAGAGTCATTTAATAGACTATTTTCTAAAAAAAACAATAACAAAAAACAGATATGAAAGTTAATGATTCTTGCTGATATGTAACGTATAATAGGACCAGGGTTCTGGTACGTAAATGAGTCCGGGGTACTTTTCTCGCAGCACTGGGTCGTTCCACAGATACACCACCCACAGCCCCACCAGTAGCAGAGTAACTGTGAAGCTGCAGAGGAGGAACAGGCCGTTCTGGTCTGGCCTGAGGCCTTTGTGCTGCTTAGAGATCAAGATGGTTACCATGGCGAGGAAGGTGAGGAGGAAGAGCTCCGTGATCTGTCCTTCTGTGACCAAATACCTTGAGGACCGACAACAGCAGAGAAATATTACATTCACACACTGTAATGCATTTGAATTCAAAATGAGAGCTTTCACAAAGGGTCCCATGTGTAAGCATAAGTCTCTGACACCGACTGCAGCTCTTTTCTAATTTCTCAGCGCTGGTAAATGTTGCGTGGTATCATTTACCTTTGAAAATCTTTCCAAATATTCACATTAGATAACATCTACTGCCACAGAACCAAATGAAGCAACTCTTTTCTAGAGTAGGATTTCAGGGCAAAGTTTCTGGTGTGGCTCACTCAGGTCAGGGGGAGCCAATGAAAGAGGTCTGCTGCAGGGAGAGAATAAATGGTGACGCTATTTCTGTTTTGTTAGAGGACAGGGCACTGGACAAAGTTAATAACCTGATATTTGATTGCTATGTAGTTGCAGAGTGGGCTCCAACTGTGGAAAATTAATTAAAATTAGGTTTGGCTTGTTAGGGCTCTAGTGAGGGCCAGAGAAAACGAGGCTGATCCTGCTCATGGTTGGCTGGCAGGAAAAAAATGCAACACGTGTTGAAGATCCCAGGGAGCCTATTTAGTGGAATCTTAAATGTCCACTTTCTAAAATGTTTCAAAATCGGTGCAGACCTCCAGTGGTGTGTGTTCCATAACACTGCCTGAGAAGACATGCTGCGTCCTTGCCAAGCAGGTCACTGCTTTCTGCAGACTACCCCTTTTTTCAGTTCTTTCAAATGAAAGATGAGCCACAGCGAGGCAACATATATTTTCAAAGTTACATAATATTGTCAGAATATATGCTGTTTTTGTATGGTTAGGATTGATAAGTACCCCTAAACTGACGCACCGCAAACGCCGTTTCTGTATTTACAAGCACCGGTAGATAGATTGCAACCTCTGTGTGTAGGTGCTCCTCTTCACTAAAAACCCTTCGTCCATGTAGACACAGTGCTATAACATTCATAGTGCTATAACATTCATAGTGCTATAACATTCATAGTGCTATAACATTCATTTAAGATCCATTTGCTGTTACGCAAGTTGTGTGAAACATGTTTACGTCAATAAATGATGAGCAAGGCTTCAGTGGTGACGTACCAGTAATAGAGTGCACTTGGCCCCAGCAACAGCCAACCAGAGACAGGGAACGATTCCTGTTTTTTGGCCTTGGTGAAGCATCCACTGAAGTAGAGGGTCAGGACGATGAAGAAAGGAATATACCTTGAATGACAAAGAAAAGCTTCAAAGACCTGAGGAACTGCAGATGAAACTGGTGGAGACAAACAGTTCTTCAAAACTCTGTCAACCATCATTTCATGTCATGAACCCTCTATATGTGATGGTGAACGTTTGATTTGTGGCAGGTATACATTTCTAAACACATGAACAACGGCTGTGACATACTGATGTGGTTTTTCATTTATGTTATATAATGGCTTTTCAAAGAATATAGAGATTTAAAGCATCTCCTGTAGGTCCGTGAACAAGCCAAATGGAAGATTGGTGGCTTTCATGGCCGTTTATACAAAGGTGAAACAGAAAGCCATTTTATGCTGCCATCTGTAAATGTGTGGGTGGACTCAAAATATGTGTGAATTGCCTGATTTTCAGCTGTGCCCATTCATTATGTCATATCACATGCAGTTGATCCATTATATCATGTCACGTGCAGTCGATAGCTGAAGAGGGATTTGATTTGTTCATTTAAAAAGGTGCCTTAACTGCACAAGTGAATCTCAGGGAACGTGTGAAGCAGCAGCCACACTCATTATTACACTTATTTGTTTTAAGAAGTCTTAAACACGTACCACAACAAGTGTCCCAGCTGCTCATCATAGAAATACAGCAGCTCAAAGGAGTCAATCTGTGGGGAAAGAAGAAAAGAACTCACGATTAGGAGAAAGTCCCTATTCTGCCTGAAGCAACAGCGCCACCCACTGGTACGTTATACTGACGCAATTATGGTACATGGGGGGATTACAGAACATCACTGAACGGAGCACCAATGATAAATTCTGTATAATTTATAAAAAATAATCCTATAAAACATATAAACACAGCTAACTGTTCTGTCAGCCTTCATCTAAGTAAAAAAAGCACAATCTAGCTATTGTACAACTAAAATATCTATTTAGAAAGATCCACTTAGTTTTCTTCACAATATACATACGAACCTGACAGGGGAATGTATGGATGTCAAGTGTTTTGGAGAACTTTCTTTAGCCATTCTGTAAAATGTGCCTATTATTTCTGTCCGGTCACATATATGCCACACATCAATCCATGTCTCGGTGACAACCACAACAGTTGGTGCAGGTTAGCATGAGCCAAGGCAAGAAAAGCTATAAAGGATCTCTGCTCAAGCAAAAATACAAAAAAAGATGATAGTGTAATTAACAGTGTTTCCCACTGACCAGAGATGCAGGTTTGAGGTTTTTGATGATGGGATTCTCTCTGACTGACAGATGGAGCTGATACCCACTCAGAATGAGCCGGTGATTGATGGAGTCTCCCACCAAGTGGATGCTGGCTCCCATGACAAAAGTGATGATGCAGAGGTAGACAGCGGAGCGAGGCAGTGCCTTCGGACTGCGCTCAATCAACTGGTGACAAGACAATGCATTTTCTTCATGAGAGATTAACATTTCAATGAAGCAGTTTTGAAGTCTGGATGCTGCTTTGAAGGTAAATAAAACTCAAAGATAAACTTTAACACTCCAAACATTTAAAATTCTGATTATGAATTAATCAAAGCTATATAAATTATAATAATAATAATAATAATATTCATCCAAATAATTGATTCTGGAACTTCAGCTAAAGAAAGTTCTCCAAAACACCTAACATACCTTTTCTTGTCATAAATTATTTATAGCACTGTTGTTTGCAAAGGATTTAGCCAAGTCTTCAGTTCAAATGGTTCTTCCAATTATATTAGTTTTTCCTCATTTATATATATATATATATATATTTCTTGACTGCAATATCCCATTCAGGGTCAGGAGGACCCTCCTTTGGAACCTATCCCAACTAGAAGATATATTTCTGCAAGTAGTGAAATGAACAATGTAAATATCCTCAAACTGGAAGATTGAAATAAATCTCTAAGCTACATGAAAGTATACATTTCCATCCCAAAAAAAAAAAGTACTGTCAATGTCAAATCACATTGTTTTCTACATTCCCGAAGACATGCATGAACTTTGCATAAATGTATTAATAACACTTACCTTTAGCATAAGAAATGGTGTTATGACATTGTAGGCCATATGGAAATAGTCTCCAGCGCTGGGCTTGTTCAGGGGAAACCACTCCAGAGGAAGGATTATCTGTAACACACCACAAGATACAACTTAGTCCCATCAATCAGCAAATTCAGCTGTGGCAGTGATTCTTTATAATGATCATTTTATAAAGCCTTATTACCATGACGATAGGCCTTCCAAAGTCCAATATCCAGTTCTGCAAAGTCAGCCAGAACCACAAGTCAGAGTGGAAATGGTTTCTTTTCTGGTGGGGCAAATTTTCCTTCAAACTGACAGGAGTGCTGTAAGGACAATGGAATTTAATGAAGTAATATCATTCTACTCTACTCAATACAGTTTTGTGTATCATCAACTTAAGTTCTGTAGTAATTTGGGATTAAATACACGGTTGCATTTATGTCTCACGCTTTACACTTTGACTAATTGATTTACATATATTCTTCAAATCAAGGAACTCGTGATAAAATAAAAAAGCGCGCCAATTCAACTGAATTCGCGTATTTTTTGCAATCACAACCACTCTAACCAATAATATTTGACACATTGGACATTTCCTGAAGGGGCTGACAATACAGCTATCCAAAAGTGGTCTTTTTCTTACACATAATTGCACCAATGAACAAATAGTCACCGTAATAGGCTTTGTCGTTGTGCAATATTTTACCAGCAGTTCACCTATTGGTCTTTAGTTAATATTTTTTTGATATTCAAGATATTAAACACCATTGTATAATTCTCTGTTGTATCCGTATCCGTAAATAATAAATAAAAAAAATTAGAAGCAAAAAGAGATCTACATTTTTGATTCCATTTCTGGGTCGAATCTAACCGTGACAACATGATGCAGTAATAAAAATAGCCTCTGCTTAAAATGCAAACCTGTTTAGTGTTGGCTTTTGTAAACCGTTTCCTCGACGTTTTCGTAAACTCTGGGTTTTGTGTGCGTCGTTCGTCATGTTTTTTCCCGATGCTGTTTGTTAATGATGACAAAATAAATGGAGTAAACTAGAGTAAACACATTTCTGTGCAGGGCAAATTGCACTTCCTTATTTGCAGCTTGTTCCCGCCTTTCATCGCTCCTATCCAATCAAAACGCAGAAAATTAGTGTGAGTCACGTGACCTACACACCCGGATGGTTTTGGGTAACTGGGCAACCATAACTTTCTTTTCATTATTTGGAGACATGTGATTGAGGACAATCTGTCCTCAATCATCAATCCTTTCACCGAGACTCACCCCGAAATAGTGCAGTAAGGGTAGTTGGATATATGGTAAATGTATGCTAATTTATACATGATGGCGTGCAGATATACAATTTAGTACCTGAACTAGAGTATTTGTCTACATTAACATTTAATTCAGCGCTTTTTGTAATAGGAAATATTGTTGTGTGTGACGTATTACCTCCTCAACACATGGGGCGCTGTAGTTCAGTGGTTGCCGCTGGTTCCGTGCCTCGTACCATCCAAGGCCGCAACAGCTTGTTCAAGTACTTCCGGGATAGTAATTCTCAAATGATTTCTCCACTGTTGTGAGAATAAGACACTTCGCTTGTGTTTGTATATTGTCGTTGTAAGAAATGTCGTACAACTACGTGGTGACAGCACAGAAACCGACGGCAGTGAATGCCTGCATAACGGGTAAGTATTCGCTGTGGTTTGACTTTTCGTAACTGCGTTGTTGAACCATTTTTTACCTGCATGCTAGCTGCTGAGCTCCCGCGCTGACTGAATTACAGCCCCGTCCGGAGGGCCCGCAGCAATATTAATCGCTATCGTCCCTCTTGTTCATTTAAACAGGCCTAGGCCGTTTGTGGTATTCTCATATTTATGGAATTTATACCGAACGCAACCATGTTATCCTATTTGACGAATATGCTCCCGAGTTAACAGTTTTCGTGACTGGGGCTGACCCACATGACTTGTTGACATAAAATTGCATCGCACCGTTGCTGTTGCAAAGTGCATCAAATGTGCAGACTGCCCGAGCCGACGCTATAACTGCGTCATCTCTCAAGGGTTTTCTTCCATTTCACCCTGACCAAAATAGGGCAATGCCCTCCAACACGTTACGTTAAGATGGTGTCTGTCAAAATATTACCGATATAACACACGTGTCGGTGACTTCTCAGTCGACCAGTTCGAAGAGAATCTTGGCTAAAGCGAATTCAACTGGTCTTCTGTTACGTATTAGAAAAACTAACAGTTTTTTAACAGAAGTTTTGTTAGTTTGTTAGTTTCGAACAACTACTGAAGTCCAGTTGAATGCGCTTAAGCCAAGATAAAAATCATATAAGGCGTGATTCTTTCTCGCTAAAATTAATTAAAACATTAATTATTATCTAGTGTCGACTCACCGTTGTAATAAAATAAATGTAATAAAACGTAGTTTGCACGTTGTGAAACTGCCGATAGCTCTGCCTTTGTAACCTAATTTGATTAGTTGTAGATTAAATATTTCAATTTCAAAATGTTTTCTCTCCCATACTAAACTCTTTAGTGATTGCATTTGTTTAAAGAATGAAATGTTGAATTTTTCATGAATCAGTAACCTTATTTAAATATGATTTGAGATGTATTCATGGTGTTGATATTTGGAAGGCAATTTTGTGTTGAACAGGTCATTTCACGTCCGCCGAGGACCTCAATCTACTCATTGCTAAGAACACCCGATTGGAGATTTATGTGGTCACAGCAGAAGGTCTCAGGCCCGTCAAGGAAGTGGGCATGTATGGAAAAATTGCTGTTATGGAACTCTTCAGACCAAAGGTGTGTGATTGTTGAGTGTTGGTAACTTGTTTTGCAACTGAACTTGAAACCGTCTTAACTATATCCAGTGAGAATAAATGTCTACAAACCTCTGTGAAAATGTCAATTTTATTTATTTTCATTAACTATCCTACTGGGGCACCTTTCTGTGAATTATTTATTAGTTATGAAACAACTGTCCTCTCCCACTGAGATGTGTCCCCATAATTTAGGTTCAGTTAAGAAGAGTAAGTGTAAAAACAAAGATACAAAAATAGAAAAGTACATAAAATGTTGTGTTGTGGTCAATTGATATGCTTGCAGATGTAAATCACTAAGTGTCCATCAGGCTTTCTCTTGGGGTCAAGGTTGTGGGTTTAACTGTTCTAAACCAGTATTTTTTGCTGACTTGTGTTAAGAGGCCCAAGGTGTATACTTTATTTTATAAAACTGAAACAAGAAAAAGTATTTTATAGATAAATTTGTGATGTTGCATAGGAGTACAGTCATCCACTATAAGGTGAGGATCTAAGATACACACCATCACACACACCCCCTCAAATGTCTTCTCAAGTCCCTGCATTGCCTGAAGTTGAGCAAAAATGAATTAATAAATATGAACATCTTAAATAAAAATAAATGAGTGGTTGTGAGGTGGGTTCACAGATGGGTGAAGTGTGTCACTGATAATTTGGGCTTGATTACGGATCACAGCTCAGCTCATTAAATTAGAAGCAGGTCTGTGCATTTAGATGTTTGATAAGTGCTTTTTTATTTAAGGGTGAGAGCAAAGACCTGCTGTTCATTCTCACATCCAAGTACAACGCCTGCATCCTAGAATACAAACAGAACGGAGAGAGCATTGACATCATCACCCGTGCTCACGGCAATGTCAAGGTGGGTGGGACACAAGTTGTATGAAATAACTACTCGCTATTTTCCTTCACACTATGTGCAACTTACTGTACTAAAAAAAACAATGCAAGTAAGATGAATATTTGTTTTTATACCTTACATTCTCAGGATCCCATTGGGCGTCCATCAGAAACTGGCATTATTGGAATTGTGGACCCAGAGTGCCGAATGATTGGCCTGCGGCTTTATGATGGACTATTCAAGGTGATCCCGTTAGACCGAGACAACCGGGAACTCAAGGCCTACAACATCAGACTGGAGGAGCTGCAGGTTATAGACGTACACTTCCTGTATGGCTGTCAGGCTCCAACTGTCTGCTTCATCTACCAGGTAGGACTTCACTTTAGCGATCTGAGGCTGACATGTCAGGTGGCCCTCGAAGGCCTTATTCTGGTGTGTGGAGCAGCAGTGTAAGCTTTAAACACAGAGATGTGTGGGCTCACCTCTTGGGTGTATTGCAGTCATTTCTGGAACAGCAGGCAGTGTGTTTACAAGGCACACTCCAGCTAAATGCAGGAAATCATTGATTGAGAGCAAGAATGTTTTAAATCATGCACTGTGTATGTGTTTCAGTGTTCATAGGAGAAATTTTAAATTTTCAAGGAGATGTGTCAACTGCGTTCTGTAAAAACTCATTATTCAGTACATTTACAATGTGAGCATTATTGTAAATACCAGGGTGTATGTACACTTTACCTTTCTATATTTTTCTTTACTTTTTAACATTCTAAGTCAGCGTATTAAAAAGTAAGAATTTTTAATATCTCTTCTCAACGTGGCAACATAGGACCCGCAGGGGCGCCATGTGAAGACCTATGAGGTTTCTCTGAGGGAGAAAGAGTTCAACAAAGGTCCCTGGAAACAAGAGAACGTGGAGGCTGAGGCATCTATGGTCATCCCAGGTACAGTAGTTATTGATGAAATCATAATAAGCTATGTAGTATTATGCCAATATCGTGACAGCAAAAGTAGATTTTTCTCATTTTAACTACTGATTGCAGTTTAATAATTGATTTAGTTTTTAGCCCTTGTTACCCTGTTAACTCAAAACTAGTTTGTATGAAATTGAAGACAATTTCTGCCTGCTTGTATTTCAGTGCCAGAGCCGTTTGGGGGCGCTATTATCATAGGACAGGAGTCCATCACTTACCACAATGGAGACAAATACTTGGCCATCGCACCACCTACCATTAAGGTAAATACCTCACTTGTATTGATCTGTATTGTGTTGTGTACTGATTCCTCTTGCATCTCTTTTTAAAGGAGATGAATGTGAGACTTATCTTTTGACGATTCATCAAGTGACAAGAATTGTTTGACTGTGCTGTCTTGCTAACACAGCGATAATTGGTTTGTTGTCATAGTAGGCTCAGTTTTCTTTTTAAATATAAATTAATTTTGAGATTAAAAACAAATGACAGATGTCTTTGTCACATGTAAAATGATGTGCTGTGTAGAAAAGACTGCATAGAGAGAACAAGCTCGCTGTTGCATACCAACATTACCTCCAATTTCCACTAAAAGCATCTGTGTCCCAAAGCACGGTAAATTTGAAGTGAGTGACAGTGCATACCCTCTCCCCCGGAACATAATCACAAACTCATGTGAGGATTGCTAGTACCCCTGTGCGATCATGAAATTCAGACACTTGCAATGATAATTAACATGATGGTTGAACTTAACGGTGTGAAATTGCAAGACAAAAGTCTTTCAATTTTCACGCGGTGTCTTTTTGGCTCGAATGTTAAGTTCAACCGTTGCGTTAATTATCAATACAAGTCTTTGTAAACAAAATACCGTATTTGCGTGACCATAAGGCACACCTAAAAGTCTTAAATTTTCTCCAAAATGGACAGGGCACCTTATAATGCGGTGCACTTTATGTGTGCGCAGAGTTCCAAAATCGGGACTTACAATATTTAATAAAATATTAAATATTTTAACATAAATTTCATTCCATTGTTTCTCCTCATGCGTTTTTCCTTAGCAACCTCACTTTTACTATTTGTGTAGTGTGATTTATTTATTTTTTATAGCGGGGGGGGGGGGTTTACAGTCTGTAGTCCATATCCGAGCTTGTGTCAAGTTTTAGATTTGGGCAGATGTGGGTCTTTCCTATTTGGTGCAATCTGAGCAATGTGGATTGGTGCATCGTGAGAGCGCAGTTGCTGAAAAATGAACCTGGAGCCAATGTTGGATGCAGTGGAGCACTGTGGCACTTCTGGGATGTCGTGGAAATGCACCTATTCACTAGAATGGGAGTGTGTTTGCTACGTAGTGTGTGTCATGGTGCGTGATTTTAGTAAAAAATTAGGGGTTACACTATGCACAGAATTTTAGAATGGATAATTACTATCAGTATTAAGTGTTGGTCTAATCTTGAGAGTTCATTTATATTGAAAGGACTAAAAATAGCTTCAGTAAAATGGAGATTTTGCCAAAAAAAAGTCCCACACACATATTCCCTAAATATCTTTTATCATCAACAAAAAGCTAAAAGATTGTGCAAACATTGGTGTTTGTGATAAATATTACTGAAGTTATATGTCCTGAAGTGAAATTCAAATTCCAGGCAGAACTGCTGCAGTGATGACTTAAATTCCCAGTACGGCAGCATTTTCGATGTTATACCATCAAGATTAAGTCTGCTGCCCTTCTCATATTTAACAAAGCTCAAGACCCAGTAGAGTTCTCCAGCAGCATCCTGCTTCTATAATTAGAGAATGTTCTGTGGCGGTCGTTTGGCATTTTTGATACTGTGGGAGGAAGGGAGAATGCATCTGATATGGTCGGTTCAAAATTAGTTGCATTGGAAATGTTGCATTTAAGGTATGTCATAGTGACTTATTCCTTTTGTATAAAGAAACAACAAACCTGATCAGTGATTACTCAACAACCTGCAGTTGCTTTGCAAGCTGGACATCTCTAACAGTTTTCACAGTAGTGTTAGCTGATGTCGCTCAGCTGATGTTTTATAGAAGAGGCCCTAAAACCTTTGATGGCCCTTTGTGTACATCAAAGTCCCAATGCTGAAGCATTCCGGTTTTGAACTACAGAAGCATGCTCTTAAGCGTACAACTGGATTTCTGGCAGCTCAATATTAGAGTTATCCGTCTCAAGAGAACAAGTGAGAAAAAAAATCATGGAGAATTGCCTGTGTATGTTTATTTGCAGCCTGGTCTATGGTGGTCCAGCCAACTGGCTTCAGTTGTGGAACCTGGTACAATAATGATGGTGTCATTCAGCTGAGGGAAGAATTGTGAAAATAAAAAGATTACCGTAACTATTTAACATGAGCGGTGCCTCTGAAAGACAAGAGGAGAAAAAGAAAATTGTAAAGACACAGTCAAATGAGAAATGGGCTTGTGAAAATAATAATACCTTCTACTGAAGACAAGTAAATCAAAATCCCGCCACAATAATTTTAATGCTATGTTCCAATCATGGCTATGCTGCTACTCAGCCTATCTTGCAATTACATTGAAGACTGTTTTTTTTTAAGCTTTCAAATGTGCCTGAATATTGTATGTGTGTTCTTTTAAATTCCTGTTCGCCTCATATTTTATGAAGTAGCCTTAGGTTTCCTAGGATTAAATGCTTAAAATAGGGCTGCCAAAATGAAAGCATCGATGCGAGGTGAATACATTTTTAGAATTAATGAATTAATTTTGTTTCATGATTAAATGCATATGCAACCTGCTGCTCTATCATTGTAGCCGATGGACATCAGAGCACAGGAGGGACGGAATCAAGTGGAGCAATTTGGGGGGAGGCAAACAAAGACAAACAAAGCAGCAACCATAAATAAGTTCATATTAATTTGCACATATTACAGGGAGGAGTTTAAGAAAAGGGACAGAAATTTAAATGGATAGAATAGGACAGCCTAGTTTTCACTGTCAGTTTCCAAAATATTATATTGATCAAATAAAGGTAGAATATTCTGTTATAACAAACTATCTGTACAGCCAGGTTTCTATAGCTAGATTTATTCGATATCCTCATGATAAAAGCTTCACATATCTACCATACATAATCATAATAAGTTTGATTTTACACTCTTAATATTACACAAGCCAGGTTACCCCAAAGCGCTTTTTAGTCATTTCAACAGTTAAAATCTAATCCATTTATAGTTTCCTCCCACTATGTCTGACAGGTTGTGAAATTTAATGTTTTGGATCCTTTTTTGGATTACAATGTCTGAAATAAAATTATATCTAATGATAAAGATATTAAAGGTTCAAACGTTCTTTATTTCTACCCTGAGGTATATTTTGTTTGCAGAAAATAAGCTTTAACACTCACATTTTGACATTAACAAACAGCATGCAAATTTTTGAATAATTCAAGATTCATATTTTTCTATATATCTATACACCATATTTTCTAGACAATGGAATATAAATTTAAACTTTTAGTCTTAGGTACCTAGACATGGAACTAAAAATAAACTATGCACAGAAATCCAAAAAGAAAATGGATCTGCTATTTCTGAATATACGCTTGTATTACTGCTCCAGTTTTGAAGTGAGTACAGGTTCCTGACAGAATGGGAAGGAGACTTTTAATCTTTCCTTTGTCAAGTAAAAGAGACTGTAACCCAGTAAAATGATTTAATCTTGACTTAAGGAGACACTCTTTGCACCATGTTTCTGTAATAAAGAACACAACTAACAGTAATGACTTGTACTTTGACGTGCTCATTATAAGTGTAGAGATGATGCATGAGGAGACGACGAGGGGGACTTTTTCTGCACTATAATTCAAATAGCTTTTTGCAGGCTTTAACTCCCTGTGATCCACTATGCTCTCTTCTTGTTTCCAGCAAAGCACCATTGTTTGTCACAACCGGGTTGACCCAAATGGCTCGCGATACCTGCTGGGGGACATGGAGGGACGCCTCTTCATGTTGCTCCTGGAGAAAGAGGAGCTAATGGATGGCACAGTGGCTCTTAAAGACCTGCATGTGGAGCTGCTTGGAGAGGTTAACTGTTCTCTTATTTTGGGGTGGTGTTCCTACTTGATGTTCTACTGATGCAACTGCTAATATTGTTGTATAGTTGAAGTGTATGAATTAAGTATAATCTCTGTTATCTTCTGGTAGCTAAACATGTGTTATTTGATGCTTTATAATGAACAAGGTGTCTTCGTATTTGAACATACATTATGTGCAGGTATAAAAAACAAGTTTGGTTTTGCCATAGTTAACTGATAGAGGCTCTGGGTTGAGATTAAGTGAAATCAGATGTTTTATTTTATTTAACACCAGACTTCTATTGCCGAGTGTTTGACCTACTTGGACAATGGCGTGGTCTTCGTTGGCTCCAGACTTGGAGACCCCCAGCTTGTGAAGGTGAGAGTAGCACACCAAAACCCTGGCTAAGGGGAGTTGTTCAGTTGCCTTTAATTTAAACTCTTGTTAACCCTGGAGGACATTACCCATTTAAAAAAAAAATACTCGATTCATACTCAGATTAATATTGGATTATGATACACGTGTTTGTTTGTTTTCTGATCTGAATTTTTCCTCTGATGTTTGGGAAATTTGATCACTCCAAATTTTTGCATTCCAGCTCAACGTCGACAGCAACGATCAGGGCTCATTCGTGACTGTGATGGAGACGTTCACCAATCTTGGCCCCATTGTGGACATGTGTGTTGTCGATCTGGAGAGGCAGGGCCAAGGACAGGTACTAATTTAAAGTTAATATTTTCATATCTGCAGAGCACAAACAAGATTTATGGTGCCAGAAAAAACAGGAGTAACAAATTATGATTACAAAATTCTCCGCCTGTTAGATGTTTAAGGGAAATCATTGAGACAATTTTAAAGAGCGTCCTGGGGTGATTACCAAAGGATGTACTTCAGCATAACAAGATGATCACTGAAAGCTCTCTTTGGAGCCACAGGATAGACTTATCTTGTATCTCCGTTTTTGTGTTCATCTTTACATCTTTTTATTCTCTGGGCACAGAACCCATGCAAATAAGTGCTTAATTCGTATTTTTATCAGCAGAATAAAGAATGCAACATACCACAGCAGCCAGATGAAACTGGGCAGAAGGAGCAAGTTTTCTGTAGATAGTAAAACCACAGCACACTGCTTTTTTCAATAACCACTATAGATTTGTTTTTAATTCAACAGTTAATCTTGTACAGCCTTAATATCAGTTATGTCTAATCAGCTTTATTATTATTATTACTATTTATCTTTTGTTTTGGTCTCTTTCTATTGGCGCACGTCTTGTGTCCACCTCAAAATTGTCAGCACCTCATTTATGCCTCATGTTAAAATGAATTTCAAAACCTAAATAGGCTTTTTTGTTCAACTGCCAAAACACAGCTTGATATGTAATATCATGTATTGGTTTTTCAGGCCTTCAACACCAACAGTATTCCCTCAAATAGCCCTGAACATTTTCAGTTCAGAATCATCAAGTTTAATAAGTCAGTAAACAGATATAAAAGCTCAGAATCACTGCGTTCGTGTATGCACAGGTATAACACGTCATTTCATCTTTTAAGATGAATAAAGAATAAAGAAAACGCAATTACTTTCATTCAACATTCAGCATGCATCACCTGCAGTCACACCAGATGAATTATCATAATGACATATGTAATGCTCCACAGTCTGGGCCATGCATTGTAAACCCTACAATAAAGACTTACTGAATATCAGGATTCTGTTTGTCCCATGAAAGAGAGTGCGTGCGGAAGCATCTTTCAGCACACGGCTAAGGGAGTTGTGTGAGTTGGCAGGCTTTAGGGGCTGAGATTATACAAATTCTGACTTTAATCTCATTAGCGTACCATGACTGGATGAATAAATAACATTCTTGTGCTCTCCACGGACATAAAAGTACTTTGGGGTCTTGAACCTCACTTGCTGTGTTTTATTCTCCACTGTTAACAAATTTAAGTCCTCAAAAATATTTCTTACTGCTTTTGCCGCTTGTGCTGTTTTTATTGATTACCGGTAAATCCAAAGACATTTGAGTTGTCTTAATCTAATGAGACCATATATCACCCAATAATGTCCCGCCATCCTTCACCATCAGATCAGTTAGGCTGTTAAAGAAGCAAAAGTAATTCAGCCGTATGAAAGGGGGGGAAATAATTGTTTTGTCTTTTTCTCTCAGCTGGTGACATGTTCGGGTGCATTCAAGGAAGGCTCTCTGCGGATTATCCGCAACGGTATTGGAATTCACGAGCATGCCAGCATTGACCTCCCGGGAATCAAAGGTTTGTGTGTATGTTTATTTGTATCCCTTTTACATCACAATCAAAACCTCATTTTTGTCAGGACTCGAATCCTTTACTGACTCAACAGTTCGGCCAATTGAGCCCCCCAGGTGTGTTGGTTTGGCCTTGTGCAGATGCCAGATGTTGATTATTCATGCATGACCTGCTCATGTGAGTGCAGATGGCTCAGCTGTCATTTGTCTTGGATTTGCCATGGTTGAGATACACATTTGTTCTCACTAAATCGTTTCCCACAGCAGTGTATGATGTTGTGATTGGGACAATTAACTGTCATTTTTAGCCAGCCATTGTGACAAACATGATCATTCTTCATATTTTTCTGTGAGCTCTACCAGACATGTCAGCTGTCTGCACTATACATGAGACTCAAGGTCACTTTCTTGTTTCTGGCTCTGGAGATGTATAACATGAATATTTCAAATATTTCAGTAAAAATCTGTATGAGATGGTGCAAAGATGTGAGGAGTGGGCTGGAATCCATGAACAATGAAGTGTTTTTCACCTTCACTTCAGAACACATTCCAGACAAAAGATGGTTCCCCAAAACATTTTGATCTTATTATGTATGTGAGTTTGAGCATATTTAAATTTTATACTTGAAGCTTTTTTCAGAAACCAGTGGAGGATTTTTCATCATTTTTTAAAATGTTTCATGCATTTTGCTGTTTTGAACATCCTTTCATGTAGACTAAAGCTCACATTTTCTCTGCATACAACAATAAACTTATCAGTTTTTATGAAAAGCTGCTCCTCGTCACACCAATCGATGAGCTGCAAAGATTAAAAGCAAGGTTGTTTATAGTTTTTAAAATCAAATTTATTTTACAGGGACAACATATTTTTTGTGTCTACTGACGCACATCTGATGCAGCACAAATGCTTCAGTCATAGCTAAATTGCTGTCAAACAACCATCTATGTAATAGACAAACAACCATCTATGTAAAAGATCTATATGTTAAGATTGTGTCTTCAGATAACACACAGAACAGGCAACTGCACATATACTGTAGCTAAAACACCTGTATGGCTGTGAAGCAGACAGACGTGAGCAGATGGATAATGATGACTTGCACAGAAACATGTATTAGATGCAAGTTATTCACAGTTCAGGGATCACATGTTTCACCTGTGTTATTCAATGTTTTCCTCCTCTCCTGAATCTGTTCTTGCAAGGTTAAGTAAGACACACGGGCCAGGTGGGATCTGCTTGTTCTTGTTAAGCTTCAGTCATTTATTGAAAATCTTTTCCCTAAAACTCAGCTGCTGCCAGCTTCCTAATGAGAAGCAATTATTCACTTACACAATCGATGGCTCTCCGAGAGGGATCTACAGAGTTTACAGCTTCCAACGCGAGGGCATTTCCAGACATATCAGTTTTCAGTGGGCAGTTTGGTAGACACAAGCATTGCTTACACCCTCTCTTGAATTCTCTTCAAGGTTTATGGCCGCTCCGTTCTGAAGCAGGTAGAGAGACTGATGACATGCTAGTTCTGTCTTTTGTGGGACAGACACGGTGAGTGTTATCTGTGCAGGACCCCTGTCAAGTGTAGAATCGATTCAAAAGTGTGTCTTTTCCTCAAGAGTGTTGATGCTGAGCGGCGAAGAGGTTGAGGAGACTGAACTGCCGGGATTTGTGGATAACCAGCAGACGTTTTACTGTGGAAACGTGGCACACAATCAACTCATTCAGGTTTGAATCAACAAAAGTTTCAGGCCTTTTAAAATAAATGCACTGAAAAGTTTAATAATTTAACTTGGACGATTCAACGTTTAATAAGAGATACTTCACTCGCTCTGAATCGTTCATAAATGGAAAGGGCAACTCTGAATATCAGAGGAAGGACTTCATGTATATTAGATGTGGCACTTCTAAATTCAGGATTTTGTGAAATGAGAATGGAAGTTGCTGGAAATTCTGCTTGGCATTAGCCCCTGAGCCATGACGTTGTTATGACAACAGGGCCTGTCTTTGAAAGCTGCTACTCCTTTGTCTCCTGATTTATTGGTATTTTTGAACTAAAAGCATTAATTTTGTTTTTTCCTTCCATTTATTAACAGCTAGTGGTAGATGGTACTTATGATCCTACAATAGCCCTTTGAAACTCGGACGCTCAGAGATCAAAGAATATACGCCGATACTAAATATACTCCACATCACTGAATCTATCTTTCCCTGACAAGCCAAGTTAAGCTGGGCATAACAGTAAGGGTAGATTTTTATAGTATGCTGAATAAATCCTTTAATTATGCTGTAGTGCAAACCTGTTAAGTGAGTAATTGATCAAGATAACGATCACTGACGATTCCTGTCCCTACACACAGGCAGTATTGTAAATAGAGGCTAACTGTAATATCCATTCATAGTTTTTAATTACAGTCTTTTCTCTGCTGATGTGGGACTTTTGTATTTTCTTGTAATATCCCCAAAATTACTTAAAGCAGAACAATTTTATTTTCACTTTTTAAAAAAACTAGCAGAGGCCATTTTTATTAAGTCCACATTCCAGGCTGGGAATGATATAATCTTCTGTCATGTTCATATTTTTTTTTTAAAAACAGAATGCTTTTGTCAACTCTCCTGGAACATTGATAAACTGCTGCACAAAACAAGTTTTATATGTTAGTTTATGTGCCTTCAGATAACATCAGGCTCAGTCCGTCTAGTGCTCCAGGACAGCAAGGCATTAGTGAGTGAGTGGAAGGAACCCCAGGGAAGGAACATCAGTGTGGCAGCCTGTAATCACACTCAGGTGGTGCTCGCCGTGGGCAGAGCCCTCTACTACCTGCAAATCCTGGCTGGAGAACTCAAACAGATAAGGTAGGACAGACACACAGATCAAAGCATTGGAGACCTTTTGTTAATTTACTTGTATATTCAGGCAATATTTGACTACCTTTTCAACAAATAAATGGCTACTAAACATAGGGCACTATGTAAAATGCCAACAATTAAATTCTTTAATTGAAAAATATTTAAAGAAATGTTTTTGCTTACAAGATAAAGTTTAAAAAGTTCATTACTTCCTTGTTGAAAATCCCCCCCCCCCCTCATCGGAACCTGATTGGACATCGGTGTCATGTGACAGATTTGCCTTGATGGTTCCTTGGTCAGACTCAATTCTAATGTTAAAAATGACATGTTGATTTGGGGATTGCATCTGATTTGAAATGTTTTACCCATTTTTCTGTTGCTCTTTGGGGCTTTATTTAATAGAAGAATGCTTCCCACAAAAATGCCCATTTAAATACATATTTAAGTGTGAGTCACTTGAATATAATGGCAATATTTTGAGGGGGAATGACACTGTTTAGCTCGATCGATTGGATCTACTGCAGTATGTCTGATTGCACAAGAAAAATGGAAATCTTGAGGTCTCAACAGTGGTCAGGGATTTTAGCTCATATTTATTCTTCACATCACATTTTGCATTGTAGCAAGATGATTAATGTCATTTATATGAATAGTTTCGGTGCTGTGGCTTATTTCATTTTAAGCATCCAATTAAAAGTTGAGTTTTTATCGTCATCACTGTAGTTTGAGCCTTCTTTGTCTAAAGGGATTTGGAGAGGAAAATTTTGCATTTAATTTCGGATGTGTTCAGCAAATGTAGACTCTCTTAGACTTAATCATATTTCCATCTGTCTTTTTATGGTGTCCCGGTGTGGCTGCCTCTGTGCCATTATTACCGTACACTTACTTTAACAGCTATTCAGTTATAATAGAATAATACTAGAAGGTTCTTTGATTTCTATAGAAACGGAGCTTGTAAAGTGATCCTTTGAAAGTACTGCATTGCTACTGTGTATTTTATCAACTAGTTCTCTAACGGTGATTTATCTTACATTATTTGCATAGTTAAGTGACCATATTCAATTATGGTATAGGCTTTCTTGACATCTTAATTGTCTTTGTAGTTTAAGGCGCTTTTCTGAAACAAGATCTAATAAATGACCCCCAAGATGTGGTTTATTTCCCCCAGTAGGTACTGCAGGGAGATAAAGGCCTGAGGAGGCATTTCTGGTACATTTGTCAGAAGATCAGTAATGTTTTGTAAAGCTGTAAACAGATCAATCATCAGATTTGTTACAGAATATCCAAAATTTTATATCAGAGTGTTAGTCTGAGCAATATTGCAAATAATTTTATCTTGTTTCATCTGAGGAAATCCCAACCTGTAGAGAAAAGGGACAGCACATTTTGTATTGTATAGTACGTGTTAATAACAGATCAGAGGTGCAGAGATCTGTGTGTCAGTTCATGATTAGGGATCAATAAATTCAAGAGAACATCTGAACTTATTAAATGAATTTTAAAAACCATCTGGCTCAGAACTTTCCACCATTACATAGAATGTTAGACCACCTCTGAATTTGCATCACACACAGAAAGCAAATCTGCTTATAGTTTTGGTCACAGCAGGGCAACTGTCACTGTCTTCTCACGAATTTACACCATCTTTAGTACCACAGAGATGGAACATGAAGTGGCCTGCCTGGATATCACTCCTCTGGGAGAAGCTGGTGCTGAGTCACCTCTCTGCGCTGTGGGGCTCTGGACTGACATCTCGGCCCGCGTACTTAAACTGCCCTGTTTTACACCCCTGCACAAGGAAATGTTGGGTGGAGGTGAGTGAGAGGGGTGAAAAGGACCCTGGTTTATTAGGATGAATATATTATATTATATTGTATTATTGAAAGATCAACCGGCGTCATAATTGTTAAACCTGTCTGGTCAAATTATGAATTTTTAAACACTAATTTCTCGTTGTGCTTTTTAAAATGGAGTCAAATGCTCAGAAGTCACTTGGGATTCGAATTCCTTATGTGGTAAACAGATAGAGAAGGGACTTGTACTTCTCAAGTAAAATTTGCCACATCCTTATCACATCATTTTTAATTGAAGGCTGCACAGTGCACACTTGAAATAAGGTCAGTCGTGTGTGCAGACTATGGAGAAACATGAAAATTTAGCTGCATTTAGAAGTTTGCTGTATTCTAACATGGGTAAAAATTCTGTGCAGCTTAATAAAAACTTTAAATTGCTCACAAAGATGGTGCTACTTTTGGAGCATCGAACAGAAAACATTTGATCGGAAGTGTGTTTATCTAATTGGACTGTCACTCAAACAGAAAGTCAAAGACCATTTACAACTTTCCTTTCTTCTTTTTTGAGAGTCGGCAGCCACTCTGACCGGTGACTCCTATTGATCTTTCTGACAAGATGCTTTTACGCACATTTATCACTGGGTTGTTCCACTGTGAAGGAAAAATAAATCATTTTCCTCTGCGTGTGTCCCCAGAGATCATCCCTCGCTCAATCCTGATGACCACTTTCGAAGGCAGCTACTATCTGCTCTGTGCGCTCGGAGATGGAGCCCTCTTCTACTTTGGTCTGGACCTGCAGACTGGTAGGTCTTTCTCACCAACAGCACTACCCAG